>NC_089747.1:31490042-31817542 GCF_040412425.1 Macrobrachium rosenbergii
ATCACAATCACATTTTTACACTCAACGCCGCCATCTTTGTTTCCCCAGATGGAAGTGATGCTCCACCGTCTGACTGAATGGTTGTTACCCTACAATATACGAATATTATAGGTAGCGAAGTGAAATTCTCCAGAATTCCTTTTTTCGCTCACCACATTTCCGAAGTTGCCAGATGTCCCATATTCCCTTGGATACTTTGTCTTCCCTTCCGAAAGGCCTACGGGAGGCCTGCAACCCTCCCAAGTTCCCAGCCACTTCCTGACCCAATTTCTAATCCTCGTAAAGAAAAAAGTGTAATCTTTTAGTATCTCCAAACCCCAAGTCTTAAGTACACCAGACCTGCTCCCCCCAGCAGCCCCTCATTGGATACTCTCTCTCTCTCTCTCTCTCTCTCTCTCTCTCTCTCTCTCTCTCTCTCTCTCTCTCTCTCTCTCTTCCCTGACGTCTAGTAGTGGCTTACGCCCTCGACATGTGCGGCACTGAGTGAGGATCCCCTTTAATACTGCCAAAACCTTGGGGTTGGCGACGTAGGGCGTACATGCCAAAAACCACTCTGTCTCCGTCTCCTTACGATGGGAAATCCCCGGCATAGAATGGGTTCATTCTTCTCATCATTATCTGTATAGCATGTCACGATAGATTGTACTTAGTTTTGACTATTGACTAAAATAACTTCAGTTAATATGAATTTACTTGTCATCACGAATGCACTTTAGATGAGCATATAATTATATGAATACACGTATATATGTATATATACATATACAAATACATATACATAAATGTGTGTGTGTGTGTGTGTGTGTGTGTGTGTGTGTGTGTGGGTAAACTTTATCGAATGGACATACAGTAACATACTTGATGTATGAAAATTATAAGTTAAATTTTAGACTCGCGTCAAGATTAGTCTTAGCGTCAGCGTGTATCCCAGTTTACCGAAATACCATGAACCTTCTACCAGGCCGTCATTTAAAGGTCAAGCGCTTTTCTTTAAAACCAAATGGTCGATGAAAGGCCAGATCAGGCCGTTAATTAAAGGCCAAAAGCGTTGGATCAGAACTAAAACGAAGAAAGACCAGATCAGGCCGTCAATTAAATGCCAAACGCCTCAGATCAGAACCAAATGCAAGATGGAAGGCCAGCTCAAGAAGTCAAAGGCCAAATGCCTCCGATCAGAACCAAATGCATGATGGAAGACCAGGTCAGGAAGTCAGTTAAAGGGCAAACACCTCTGATCAGAACCAAATAAATGACAGAAGGCTAGATCAAGAAGTCAATTAAAGGCCAAACCCCTCCGATCAGAACCAAATGCACGATGGAAAACCAGATGAAGACGTCAATTAAAGGCCAAATACCTCATGTCAGAACAAAATGCATGATGGAAGACCAGGTCAGGAAGTCAGTTAAAGGGCAAACACCTCTGATCAGAACCAAATAAATGATAGAAGACTAGATCAAGAAGTCAATTAAACGCCAAACGCCTTTGATCAGAACCAAATGCATGATGGAAGACCAGGTCAGGAAGTCAATTAAAGGGCAAACACCTCTGATCAGAACCAAATTAATGATAGAAGACTAGATCAAGAAGTCAATTAAAGGCCAAACGCCTCTGATCAGAACCAAATGCCTGATGGAAGACCAGATCAACAAGTCAATTAAAGGGTAAACGCATCTGATCAGAACCAAATGCATGATGGAATACTAGATCAAGAAGTCAAAAAGGCCAAACGCCTCTGATCAGAACCAAATGCATGATGGAATACCAGATCAAGAAGTCAGTTAAAGGCCAAATGCCTCAGATCAGAACCAAAAGCATGATGGAAGATAAGATCAAGAAGTCAATTAAAGGTCAAATGCCTATGATCAGAACCAAAAGCATGATGGAAGACAAGATCAAGAAGTCAATTAAAGGCCAAACGCCTCTGATCAGAACCAAATGCATGATAGAAGACAAGATCAAGAAGTCAATTAAAGGCCAAATGCCTCTGATCAGAACCAAATGCATGATGGAAGACCAGATCAAGAAGTCAATTAAAGGCCAAATGCCTCTGATCAGAACCAAAAGCATGATGGAAGACCAGATCAAGAAGTCAATTAAAGGCCAAATGCCTCTGATCAAACCAAAAGCATGATGGAAGACAAGATCAAGAAGTCAATTAAAGGCCAAACGCCTCTGATCAGAACCAAATGCATGATGGAAGACAAGATCAAGAAGTCAATTAAAGGCCAAATGCACCTCTGATCAGAACCAAAAGCATGATGGAAGACAAGATCAAGAAGTCAATTAAAGGCCAAACACCTCTGATCAGAACCAAATGCATGATGGAAGACAAGATCAAGAAGTCAATTAAAGGCCAAATGCCTCTGATCAGAACCAAAAGCATGATGGAAGACAAGATCAAGAAGTCAATTAAAGGCCAAACACCTCTGATCAGAACCAAATGCATGATGGAAGACAAGATCAAGAAGTCAATTAAAGGCCAAATTTTGATCAGAACCAAAAGCATGATGGAAGACAAGATCAAGAAGTCAATTAAAGGCCAAACACCTCTGAGCAGAACCAAATGCATGATGGAAGACAAGATCAAGAAGTCAATTAAAGGCCAAATGCCTCTGATCAGAACACAAAAGCAGATGGAAGACAAAAAGAAGTCAATTAAAGGCCAAACTGAAGATTATCAAACAAAATGCATGATGGAAGACAAGATCAAGAAGTCAATTAAAGGCCAAATGACTGGATCAGAACCAAAAGTCCCTGATGGAAAAAGCCAAGAAGTCAATTAAAGAAATGCCTCTGATCAGAACCAAATGCATGATGGAGACAAGATCAGCTCAACCAGCTGCCAAACGCCTCTGATCAGAACCAAATGCATGATGGAAGACAAGATCAAGTTTGTCAATTAAACCAAATGCCTTACTATCAGAACCAAAATTTGATGGAAGACAAGATCAAGAAGTCAATCCACCCCAAATCGCTTGCTGAGACAGAACCAAATGCATGATGGAAGACAAGATCAAGAAGTCAATTAAAGGCCAAATGCCTCAGACCATTGAACCAAAAGCATGATGGAAGACAAGAACTACCTGAAGTCAATTAAACAATTGCACAAATGGGCATCTGATCAGAACCAAATGCATGATGGAAGACAAGACTTTTTAGGTAAGAAGTCAATTAAAGGCCAAACTGCTTCTGATCAGAACCAAATGCATGATGGAAGACAAGATCAAGAAGTCAGTTAAGTAAAATGCTTTTTCAGAACCAAAAAATATGATGGAAAAAAGATCAAGAAGTCAATTAAATGCTCGCTTTTGATGACCTTGCAATATACTGATCAAGATATGATTCCCAAATGTCTGATCAAACATTTGCAAAATCATGATGCTAGACAAGATCAGGCTGATGAGAATGGTTTCCAAATTCTGATCAGAACCAAAACATGATGGAAGACAAGATCAAGAAGTCAATTGGAAGAGGTTCCAAACACTTAGATTAGAACCAAATCCTTGATGGAAGACAAGATCAAGAAGTTAAATTTCTGGGGATGACTATTGACCAGAACCAAAACATGATGGAAGACAAAATGCAAAAGTTTAATGTTAAACAATCTATCAGAATATTTTAAATGTTGTCTCTGGATTTAGTTGGGGGCTGATAAGAAATCCAAATCTGATGGAATGACTCTCTGTGTCGATCTAAGCCAGACTATGGCTGTCAGATTTATTCCTCAGCCTGTAAAACCAAACGCTAAAGGAACTGGATGTTGTGGAAGACAACATGGGGTTGAGAATATGCTCAGGGCTTTTAGAACTTGCCTGTTGAAAGCATTTATGTCAATCACAGATCATTTTACCCCAGATTTAATGATGATGGAAGAGATCAGGAAGTCAATTATGGCCAGAATGAAAAGTGCAGAACCAAAAATCACTCCTTTCAAGATGTCACTTAAAGGAAACAGACTCTGATCACAACCAAATGGTACAAGAGCTTCTAAACCATTCAAGATTAATTAAAGACTGAATGAGTATGATTAGAATAATCATGATGGAAGACCCAGAAAGTCAATGGAAGTAAACATCCTGTAAACCAAATGAATGATAATCCCAGATCAAGAAGTCAATATGTAAGAAACTGTTTAACAAAAATGGATGGACTGTAGAAGAGAAGTTAGGGAAAATTCTTCAGAACAAATGATGATAAGACCAGATACTAATTTTACAAAAATTTAACAAATGGATCATGGAAGACCAGATAGTGGTGTTGGTTGGGCAAATCCTTGGTGATACAATAAATGCATGATGAAGACCAGATCTCTGCATCAATATTTACTGCCGAATTAACAAATGCCGATGGAAGACCAGATTTAGTTTTTCAAAGTAGTGACTCAAATTTTGTCATAACTCAAATGCATGATGAAAGACCAGATCAGAAGTCGATTAAAAATTTAATAGCTTTCATCAGAACCAAAAAGTTTAGATGGGCTTTTTCAGATCATATTGTCAATTAAAAATCAGTCGCTTTCTGTTGGGTCCCTGATGGAAGTCTCAGATCAGGGATTCAATTAAAGGAAACGAGATCAGAACCAGATGCATGATGGAAGGCCAGATCAGTATTTTATCAGAAACCTCTTTCAGAAAAAAAGTACAATGGATCATCAGATCTAAGATGTCCCATTAGATCTTATGTTTTAGAACCAAATGGCAAGAAAGATGGACTTTACCTTCTTGCCAATAATAAGAAATATAGAACCAAATTGAGGGATAAGATCAAGATGCCAATTAAAGGGCAAACCAGCTCTGACAGAACCAAATAGAGGTTATTTTAAGATGATTAAAAGGCAAACGGCTTGGGCAGAACCAAATCGTCGATGACCCATCAGTTTATTTTTGAAGGCAAACAGCCCAATCACAGAAATGCTTACTGATGACGAGACACTAACAGTGGAGCACATTCTGGTGGTCTGATCCCAATAAATTTAACCAGAGAAGATGTTAATTAAGGGTAAATCCTGATCAGAACCATTTTGATGGAGATGAAGCAGATATTTCTAATATCATCTCTTTTTCAAACCAAATGCAAAATTTTTAACGATATTTAATTTTATTTAATAATTTATTACATCACGAACCAAATTTTAATGACATTAATTTTTTTTTTTGTATATAGCACATCATTCATTAAACTTCATACCCAGATCAAGACGTTATTTATTGGTCAAACGGCACTTCATTTTAAATTATTAATCATTTCAAGATGAATTCATAACTCCAATCATAAAATATTTTCTTTCCATTACGACGCTGAATGGCCTTGTTGGCTCAGTGAACCAGATGCTTTGGGAGACCAGATCAAGACATCAATTAAAAGGCAAACTGCTCCGATCAGAACTGAATGCTCGATGGGAGACCAGATCAAGACGTCAATTAAAAGGCAAACGGCCCCGATCAGAGCCAAATGCTCTATGGGAGACCAGATCAAGACGTCAATTGAAAGGCAAACGGCCCCGATCAGAACCAAATGCATGATGGAAGGCCAGATCAGGAAGTCAATTAAAGGCCAAATGCCTCAGATCAGAACCAAAAGTACAATGGATCATCAGATCAAGATGTCAATTAAAGGGCAAACAGCTCCGATCAGAACCAAATGCACGATGGGAGACCAGATCAAGACGTCAATTAAAAGGACAAACAGCTCTGATCAGAACCAAATGCCGATGGGAGACCAGATCAAGATGCCAATTAAAGGCAAATAGCTCTCAGAAACAAATGCAATGGGAGACCAGATCAAGATGTCAATTAAAAGGCAAATGGCTTTGATCAGAACCAAATGCACGATGGGAAACCAGATCAAGACGTAAATTAAAAGGCAAGTGGCTCCGATCAGAACCAAATGCATGGTGGGAGACCAGATCAAGACGCCAATTAAAAGGCAAGCAGCTCCCATCAGAACCAAATGCACGATGGGAGACCATATCAAGACGTCAATTAAAAGGCAAGCGGCTCTGATCAGAACCAAATGCACGATGGGAGACCAGATCAAAACGTCAATTAAAGGCCAAACGACTCCAATCAGAACCAAATGCAAGATGTAAGACCAGATCAAGACGTCAATTAAAGGCCAAACGCCTATCATAACTAGTGGTGGATCCAGGATCTAGGACAAGGGGGGGGCTGTTTTTTAAAGTAAGGGGCTGGCGAGCACCGAGGCAATAAGCTATGGGGTCTGGGGTGAGCAGTAGCTCCCCCTAGAAGACTGTTTGAGTCACTAAGTATAAATAAACAAGTGCCATCAATAGTAAAATCACCTCCACCCTGGACAATGAATAAAATGGGAATTTGTACACACCAAGTATTTATCAAAAGGTTACTCATATACACCAGAACACCATAGACAACATACAATAGAGAATATAAGCCGAAAAGGTCCACATTACGCAATATATACTGATGGCTCTAAATCAGAACATGGAGTGGGATATGCTGCAGTGTCCCAGGACAGGACTTATCAGTTCTCTCTTCCTAATAATGTTTCAGTATTCACAGCAGAATTGTGTGGAATTGCGTCAGCTATAAAAATAATTAAAGAAACGTCATTCAATAATTTTGTGATTTTTCCTGACTTGAGAAGTGCTATAGAAGCTATTCAGAGTTACAAATCAAAAAATAATATAGTACAACAAATTAAATTATTTCTCCATAACATATAATAATGGAAAAAATGTAGAAATATGTTGGATCCCTGCCCATGTAAGAATCAAAGGAAATGAAGATGCAGACAAAGCAGCCAAAGAAGCAACCAACATGACAAGATCAAATGTGAATATCCCTGTTACTGATTATGCAACACACATAAAAATGGGTATCATAAATAAATGGCAATATATATGGAACAAAGAACCTGAAAGTAATAAATTTAAACAAATTAAACCTAATGTTAAAAAATGGAGTTCATCATATCTGAAAGACTGACACGCACAAGTAATTCTAACACATCTCAGAATAGGCCATACTTGTCTGACACATGGGCACTTAATGAGCAGCCTACGTAGCCCGGCTCCCGAGTGCTCAGAGTGCAGGGTGTGGCACAGGTAAGGGTAACCTATTTAATTTACATGTTTCACAAACGGAAAACTTGGTAAAGCATTTGTCATGCTAACATACTAGGCGTTTGCATAGTAACATTAAAGTTAAAGAACAAATTCCAGTCTATGCTTGCCCTCTAAAGCAAACTTATCAATCACATCTGCATTTATTTCAATATCCCTATGCACATGGATAACAGCTAAGTTAGAAAGTCTATTAGCAGTCATAGTTGTTCTGAGATAAGTTTTCAATCTTCTCAATATTATTATTATAAGTTTTGATTTTTACTGACATTGATGTTTGATAATAATCCACTCTTAGGGGCACCACTCATAATTAAATGGCGGCTGGCTTCCCCCTGCCCCCTAAATCCGCCACTAATCAGATCTAAACGCACGATGGAAGACCAGATCAGCCCATCAATTGAAGGCCAAACGCCTCTGATCAGAACCAAATGCACGATGGAAGACTACACCAAGACGTCAATTAAAGCCCCAAACGCCTTCGATCAGAACCATATGCACTATGGATGACCAGATCAAGCCGTCAATTAAAGGACAAATGCCTCCGATTAGAAAAAAATGCATGATGGAAGACCAGCTCAAGCCATCGATTAAAGACCAAACGCCTCTGATCAGAACCAGATGCACGATGGAAGAGTAGACCAAGACTTCAGTTAACAACCAAAAGCCTCCGATCAGAACCAAATACACGATGGAAGACTAGAGCAAGATTTCAATTAAAAACCAAACGCCTCCGATCAGAACCAAATGCACGATGGAAGACAAGACCAAGGCTTCAATTAAAGGCCAAATGCCTCCGATCAGAACCAAATTCACAATGGAAGACCAGATCAGGCCATTAATTAAAGACCAAATGCCTCCAAATGCACAATGGAAGACTAGACCAAGGCTTCAATTAAACGCCAAACGCCTCTAATCAGAACCAAATGCACGATGGAAGACCAGATCAGTCCATTAATTAAAGGCCAAACCCCAATCAGAACCAAATGGATAATGGAAGACCAGATCAAGCCATCAATTAAAGAGCAAATGCCTCCGATTAGAACCAAATGCATAATGGAAGACCAGATCAGTCCATCAATTAAAGGCCAAACCCCGATCAAAACAAAATGCATGATGGAAACCAGATCAAGCCATCAATTAAAGGGCAAACGCCTCCGATAAGAACCAAATGCACGATGGATGACCAAATAAAGATGTCATTTAAAGGCCAAACACCCCTGATCACAAACAAATGAATGATGGGAGACCAGATAAAGAAGTCAATTAAAGGCCAAACACCTACGATCAGAACCAAATGCACAATGGATGACCAGATCAAGACATCAATTAAAGGCCAAGTGCCTCCAATCAGAACCAAAGTGCACAATGGATGACCAGATCAGGCAGTCAATTAAAGGCCAAATGCCTCTGATTGGAACCAAATGCACGATGGAAGACCAGATCAAGACATCAATTAAAGGCCTAACACCTCCGATCATAATGAAATGGACAATGGTGGACCAGATCAGGCCATTAATTAAAGGCCAAACACCTCTGGTCAGAATCAAATGCATGATGGAAGACCAGATTAAGACGTCAATTAAAGGTGAAATGCCTCTGATGCACGATGGAAGACCAGATCAAGACGTCAATTAAAGGCCAAACTCCTCCTACTAGAACGAAATGCACAATGAAACACCAAATCAAGATATCAATTAAAGACCAAATGCCTCCGACCAGAACCAAATGCACGATGGATGACCAGATCAGGTCATCAATTAAAGGCCAAACACCTCCGATCAGACCCAGATGTACAATGGATGACCAGATAAAGATGCTAATTAAAGGCCAAACTACTCAGACTAGAAACAAATCCACGATTTAACACCAGATGAAGACGTAATTAAAGGCCAAACGACTTCGATCGGAACCAAATGCACGATGGAAGACCAGATCAATACGTCAATTGAAAGTCAAACGCCTCTGATCAGAAACAAATGCACGATGTTAGACCAGATCAAGACGTCAATTAAAGGCCAAACATCTCTGATCAGAAAAGGCCAAACATCTCTGATCAGAACCAGATGCACGAAGGGAGACCAGATCAACAAGTCAATTAAAGGACAAACATCTCCGACCAGAACCAAATGCACGATGGAAGACCAAATCAACACGTCAATTAAAGGAAAAACATCTCTGATCAGAACCAGATGCACGATGGAAGACCAGATCAACACGCCAATTAAAGGACAAACGTCCCCAATCAGAACCAAATGCATGATAGGAGACAAGATCAGCATGTCAATTAAAGGACAAACGTCTCCGATCAGAACCAAATGCATGATGGAAGACCAGATCAAGATGTCAATTAAAGGACAAATGCCTCCAATCAGAACCAAATACATCATGGAAGGCCAGATCAAGATGTCAATTAAAGGGCAAACACCTCTGATCAGAACCATGTGCATGGTAGAAGACCAGATCATGCCATAAATTAAAGGCTTCACGCCTCCAATTACAACCAAATGCATGATGGAAGACCAGAGCAAGATGTCAATTAAAGACCAAATTCCTCTGATCAGAATGAAATGCATGATGGAAGACCAGATCAAGACGTCAATTAAAGGCAAAATGCCTCCAATCAAAACCAAATACACAATGGAAGACCATATCAAGATGTCAATTAAGGGCAAACGCCTCCAATCAGAATGAAATACATGATGGAAGACCAGTTCAAGACGTCAATTAAAGGTCAAGCGTGTCCGATTAAAACCAAATGCATGATGGAAGACCAGATAATGACATCAATTAAAGGCCAAACGCCTCCGATCAAAATGAAATGCATGATGGAAGACCAGATCAAGACATCAATTAAAGGCCAAATGCCTCCAATCGAAACCATATGCATGATGGAAGACCAGATCAAAACGTCAATTAAAGGCCAAACACTCCGATCAAAACCAAGTGCACGATGGAAGACCAGATCAAGGCATCAATTAAAGGCCAAACGCCTCCAATCAAAAACAAATGCACGGTGGTAGACCAGATCAAGGCATCAATTAAGGGCAAATGCCTCCAATCAGAATGAAATGTATGGTGGAAAACCAGATCAAGACGTCAATTACAGGCCAAACGCCTCCGAATAAAACCAAATGCACAATCAAAGACCACATCAAGACGTGAATTAAAGGCCAAACGACTCTAATCAGAATGAAATACACGATGGAATACCAAATCAGGAAGTCAATTAAAGGCCAAAAACCTCCGATTAAAAGCAAATGCCCGATGGAAGGCCAGATCAAGACGTCAAGTAAAGGCCAAACACCTCCAATTAAAACCGAATGCACAATGGAAGGCCAGATCAAGACGTCAATTAAAGGCCAAACGCCTCCGATTAAAACCAAATGCACGATGGAAGACCAGATCAAGACAGCATTTAAAGGCCAAACACCTCCGATCAAAACCAAATTCACAATGGAAGATCAGATCAAGACGTCAATTAAAGGCCTAATGCCTAAGATCAAAACCAAATTCATGATGGAAGACCAGATCAAGAAATCAATTAAGGGCAAAAGCCTCTGATCAGAACCAAATGCATGATGGAAGGACAGATCAAAACGTCAATTAAAGGCCAAATGCCTCCAATTAAAACCAAATACATGATGGAAGGCCAGATCAAGACATCAATTAAAGGCCACACACCTCCGATTAAAACCAAATACACAATGGAAGACCACATCAAGACATCAATTAAAGGCCAAACTCCTCCAATCAGAGCCAAATGCATGATGGAAGACCAAATCAAGAAGTAAATTAAAGGCCAATTGCCTCTGATCAAGACCAAATATATGATGGACGACCAGATCAAGACACCAATTAAAGGCCAAATGCCTCCGATCAGAACGAAATGCAAGATGGAAGACCAGATCAGGCCGTCAATTAAAGGGCAAATGGCTCAGATGAGAACCAAATGCATGATGGAAAGCCAGTTCAAGACGTCAATTAAAGGCTAAATGCCCCCAATTAAAACCAAACGCATGATGGAAGACCAGATCAAGTTGTCAATTAAAGGCCAAATGAATCCGATGAAATGCAAATGCACAATGGAAGGCCAGACCAAGACATCAATTAAAGGCCAAACACCTCCAGTTAAAACCAAATTCAAGATGGAAGGCCAGATCAAGACGTCAATTAAAGGCCAAACGCCTCCGATCAAAACCAAATGCACAATAGAAGGCCAGATCAAGACGTCAATTAAAGGCCAAATGCCTCCGATTAAAAAAATGCGATGGAAGGTCAGATCAAGACGTCAATTAAAGGCCAAATGACTTTGATCAGAACCAAATACACGATGGAAGACCAGATCAAGACATCAATTAAAGGCCAAACCGATTAAAAACCAAATGCACGATGGAAGGCCAGATCAAGACGTCAAAAAGACCAAACACCTCTGATTAAAACCAAATGCACGATGGAAGACCAGATCAAGACGTCAATTAAAGGTCAAACGCCTCCGATTAAAACCGAATGCACAATAGAAGACCAGATCAAGACGTCAATTAAAGGCCAAATGACTCCAATTAAAACCAAATGCACGATGGAAGACCAGACCAAGACATCAATTAAAGTTCAAACACCTTCGATCAAAACCAAATTCACAATGGAAGACTAGATCAAGATGTCAATTAAAGGCCAAACACCTTCAATCAAAACTAGTTTCACAATGGAAGACCAGATCAAGACGTCAATTAAAGACCAAATGCCTCCAATTAAAACCAAATGCATGATGGAAGGGAAGATCAAGACATCAATTAAAGGCCAAATGCCTTCCATCAAAACCAAGTTCCCAATGGAAGACCAGATCAAGACGTCAATTAAAGGCCAAATGCCTCCAATTAAATCCAAATGCATGATAGAAGGCCAGATCAAGATGTCAATTAAAGGCCAAATGCCTTCAATCAAAACCAAATTCACAATGGAAGACCAGATCAAGACGTCAATTAAAGTCCAAACGCCTTCAATCAAAACCAAATTCACAAACACCGCTGATCAAAACTAAATTCTCAATGGAAGACCAGATCAAGACATCAATTAAAGGCCAAACACCTTTGATCAAAACCAAATTCACAATGGAAGACCAGATCAAGACGTCAATTAAAGGCCAAACAACTCCGGTCAAAACCAAATTCACGAAGGAAGACCAGATCAATTGTCAGTAAAAGGCCAAATGCCTCCAATCAAAACCAAATTCACAATGAAAGAGCAGATCAAGACGTCAATTAAAGGCCAGATGCCTCTGATCAAAATCAAATTCATGATAGAAGACCAGGTCAAGATGTTAGTTACAGGCCAAACGCCTCCCATCAAAACCAGATTCACGATGGAAGACCAGATCAAGACGTCAATTAAAGGCCAAATTCCCCAATCAAAACCAAATTCACAATGGAAGACCAGATCAAGACGTCAATTAAAGGCCAAACGCCTCCGATCAAAACCAAATGATTGATGGGAGACCAGATCAAGATGTCAATTAAAGGCCAAACTTCTTCAATCAAAACCAAATTCACAATGGAAGACCAGATCAAGACATCAATTAAAGGCCAAACACCTCCGATCAAAACCAAATTCACGATGGAAGACCAGATGAAGATGTGAGAGGGTGCAAAAGAAAGAGCAGGTAGACTAGTACTGCTAGTTTATTGAGGAAGCCACCTGCTTATAAAACGGTGTGCGGACGTCAGTACAAAGACATACAAGTGACCCGAGGTCAATCATTCTCTATGCAAAACAGGACAGGTACATACAGATAACGTGACAATTGAAAATAGTAGATTAGACACAAAAATACTCTGACACATACACAATATATATGGGCAAAAATGAATAGGTAATAAATGTACAATTACATAATGAAAAATAGGACTGAGTACCCTGACCTAGGGTCAGGTGTGAAGGCACCGTAGAAAACAGGAGGTTCATCATAGAAAACCTGTTTAGCGGGGACTTCACAATACTCCCCCCCCCCATCAAGGCAGGTATCTGCTGGGGCGGCGGAGATAGCCGCGGCTCCTCGATGTCAGCTGGGGGGTGCATTCGACTTTGGTGCATTGCATATGGGAGTGGTTGGTTGTTCCCCTGCCTGGGCCCGGTGCCTTCTGGGGCGCCCACGCGACTTTCTTGTGGGCAGAGTGGGCTGAGGGGGCGACGTCTCCTGTGGGGTTCCACTGGGGAGTGCCACCGACGTCCTCCTCCAGGAGTGCGGGCTTGAGGCGGTCTACTGACACTCAGTCGTCCTTCCCGTGGATGGCCACCCAGAATGCCTTTTTGTTTCTCTCCAGCACGAGGAAAGGCTCCCTATAGGGCCTGGTTAAGGGTGGGCGGATGGCGTCGTTCCTGATGAAGACGTGGGTGGTGGAGGACAGACCGGGAGGCATGAAGGGGGACATCCTGTCGGTATACGTCCACTGGCAGGGGGCGAACTTTCTGACCCTGTTGCAGAGCCTCTGTGTTGTTAAGTTGTCCCAGTCCTTCATAATGAGTTCGCCCGGGACTGTGAGGGGCCCTCAACCCAAGTAGGACCCAGGGCAGCTGGTACTACCAATTGTCGGCGGTGCAACGAGCCATGAGGGACGCCTTCAGGGACCTGTGGAACCTTTCCACCAATCCATTGGCTGCAGGGTTGTAGGCGGTGGTGCTGTGGTGAGTGGTCCCCAACATGCATGCTAGGACGGTCCACAGCTCGGACAGGAAAGCTGGGCCCCTGTCCGTAGTTATATGGTCCGGGACACCGAACCGGCTGATCCAGCTGGAGAGGAGGACCTCAGCGCACGCACTGGCAGAGGCTTGTTGCATGGGCGTCGCTTTGGGCCACCTGGTGGAGCAGTCAACAACTGTCAGAAGGTACCTGGCTCCTCCTGATGCGGGAAGAGGGGCTACTACGTTGACGTGGATGTGCCCGAAACGTCTTCCCGGCTGAGGCTACTTTGCTGGTTTGGCACCGGATGCACTGCCTCGCCCAGGCTGTTGCGTCCTTCCGTATGCTGTGCCAGACGAACTTCTCTGCCAGCAGCTTAGCCATTGTCCTGCAGGAGGGGTGGGACAGTCCGTGGATGATGTCGAAGACCAGACGACGGCGGGAGGCAGGCACCAGTGGGCAGGGGTGGCCATTGCTGACGTCGCTCAGCAGTGTTAGCCACCCATCCACACCCCCGGGGCGAAGGGGCACATCCTTCCACTTCAGTGACGTAATGGCGGTTGGTAAGCTGGAATCTGGGGGTCGGTGGCCTGTTCCCAGGCGAGGTCCTTGTAGTCGATCCAAGCTGCACCACATTGATTTTGATCCTCAAGAGGGCGTCCGCTACAGGGTTCTTCCTGCCGGGGAGGTACTTGATGGTGCAGGTGAACTCCGCGATGGCCGCGAGGTGCCGCTGCTGCCTGGAGGACCATGCATCTCCCAGCTTTGTGAAGGCGTAGACCAGCGCTGGTGGTCCATCCAAATTGTGAAGGGCGTACCCTCCAGGAGGAATTTGAAGTGGCGTACCGCCTGGTACACAGCGAATAGTTCCCTGTCGGAGGTGCTGTAGCGGGACTCGGTGGGGCTGAGCTTCCTGCTGAAGAAGGCAATGGGCTGAGGGGCTCTGTTGACCCTGCTTCAGGACGGCCCCTCAGGTGACATTGCTGGCGTCCGTTGTTAGCTGGAGGGGGCATTGGGGTCCTGGTGGGCCAAGGCTGTTGCCTTGGTGAGGGCGGCCTTCATCAGGGAGAAGGCCCCGCTGCTGGTCAGGGTCCCACACTAAGGACTTCGGATGGCCCTTCAGGATCTCCGTCAGGGGGGTCATGGTGTGTGCGACCCCGGGGATGAACCTCTTGTAGTAGTTGACCATCCTGAGGAATTCTTGTATGCCCTTGATGGAGGTAGGGGTGGGGAATCAGACGACGGCCTCGACCTTCAATGCAAGTGGGCTGATGCCTCCTGGGGATATCTTGTGGCCAAGGAAGTCAACTCTTTTGACACTGAAGGTGCACTTGTCGAACCTGACGACGAGGCCATTTTCCTGCAGGTGTTGCAGGACCTTCTGGATGTGCCGCAGGTGTTCTTTGTGGGACCTGGAAAAAATTAGGATGTCATTGACGTAGCAGACGCAGAAGTTCAGGTCCCCCAGGATGCTGTCCATCAGTCTATGGAAAGTTTCCCCTGCATTCCTCAGGCCAAAGGTGGAGAAGGCGAACACATAGGACCCGAAGGGCGTGATGATGGAGGTTTTGGGAATGTCTTCTGGAGCTACTGGTACCTGGAAATAGGACTTTAACAGATCTAATTTTGAAAATATTTTGGCCCTGTGGAAAGAGGCTGTGAGGTCTTGCATGTTTGGGAGAGGGTAGTGGTCTGGTTCTGTAGTGAGGTTGAGCCGCCTGTAGTCGCCGCAGGGTCTCCAGGAGCCATCCGGTTTCTGCACCATGTGAAGGGGAGAGGCCCACGGGCTGGGGGGCTTTCTGCATATGCCCATATGCTCCATGCCTCCATGTCAGTGAAAGCATTCTTGGCCTCCTGAAGGCGCTGAGGGGGAAGCCTCCGGACTTTGCGTGTGTCTGGGGGCCCCTCGTCTTGATGTGATGATATATTCTGTGTTTGGCGGGGGCCCGGGCACCTGACGAAGTTCGGGCCTGAACACCTCAGGGAATTCCTTCAGGAGGGAGGCGTATTGGTGGGGAGCAACGGAACATACTGTGGGCGCGCTGGGACCCGGCGCCAGGGGCAGGGACTGGCAGGACTCAGTGTCCAGCAGGTGTTTGCGGCGGATGTCGACTGCCAATCCGGCGGGCCAGGAAGTCCACACCCAGGAGTGGGGTCCTCATGTCCGCGACGATGAAGTTCCACTTGATGGAGACCGACAGGAGCTTGATGCCATAGGAGAGGATGGGGGACCCGTTGGCGGCCGTCAGGGAGGCAGCCAGGTCCAGCGGGCGTTTGCGGTCCTCTCTGGAAGGTAGGAACACTGGCCGCACAGCCCCCATGTCGATCAACATCATCCTGCTGGAGATGGTGTCGCAGATGTAGAACCCTACTGGTGCAGGGCTCCTGGGTGTTTCTGCTGCCATGGCGGCCTGTGAGGGTGGCCACCACTTCCCCCGTTTTTTTTGGATGGGCGAAAAGGCAGGGGGCTTCGCAATTTCAGGCATCTTTGCCGAACCTCCGGTGGTAGTAGCAAAACCCCGGCCTTTCCTTATTCTGGTGGTGGGGTGGCCGGGTGGCCGCCTCCTGGCGATGACGTTGATCTCCTCTGTGTTGGGTTCCTCTGGCTGGAATTAGTTGATGGGGTGTGTGAGTGTGGATGCCCGCCTCACTGCCCTCGTGGAGTCAGTTAGCTGCTGCGCCGTTCTAATGAGATCCTTGACCGGCAGGGTGTAGGGCTTCTCAATCTGACCCCGAACCTCCGGGAGGAGCTGCCACAGGAGGATCTCCCTCGACAGGCTAATCTCCTTGTTCCTGCTGCTGCTGTCCATCTCGGGGAGGAGGAGGAGCCTTTAGTTCTTGGAAGGTGGTAGGGCTCGAGGTTGATGTCACCCATAGGGCGACCTTTCTGCATATTTCCTCCAGTAGGGCGTTGATCACTATGTCTGCCTGCAGCACCTCGTCAGCCAGGCCTCCCACCCTGAATTCCCCTCGACCATGTAGAGCCATGATGCCAGGTTGTGATGGGTGAACGGCGGCAGCTTTAGGTGAGGGTGGCCTCGGTTGATCCATCGGGAGGGCACGCCTGAGGCGGACCTCTGGCGTGGAGGAGCGCGCGGGTTTTGGCACGATGGAAGACCAAATCAAGATGTCAATTAAAGGCCAAACGCCTCCCATCAGAACCAAATGCACGATGGAAGACCAGATCAAGACGTTAATTAAAGGCCAAACGCCTCCGATCAGAACCAAACGCATGATGGAAGACCAGATCCAGATGTCAATTAAAGGCCAAATGCCTCCGATCAGAACCAAATGCACGATGGAAGACCAGATCAAGACGTCAATTAAAGGCCAAACGCCTCCGATCAGAACCAAATGCATGATGGAAGACCAGATCAAGACGTCAATTAAAGGCCAAAAGCCTCCGATCAGAACCAAATGCATGATGGAAGACCAGATCAAGACGTCAATTAAAGGCCAAATGCCTCCAATCAGAACCAAATGCACGATGGAAGACCAGATCAAGACGTCAATTAAAGGCCAAACCCCTCCGATCAGAACCAAATGCATGATGGAAGACCAGATCAAGATGTCAATTAAAGGCCAAACACCTCCGATCAGAACCAAATGCATGATGGAAGACCAGATCAAGATGTCAATTAAAGGCCAAACCCCTCCGATCAGAACCAAATGCACGATGGAAGACCAGATCAAGACGTCAATTAAAGGCCAAACGCCTCTCAGAACCAAATGGATGGAAGACCAGATCAAGACGTCAATTAAAGGCCAAACGCCCTCCGATCAGAACCAAATGCATGATGGAAGACCAGATCAAGACGTCAATTAAAGGCCAAACGCGCCTTCCCGATCAGAACCAAATGCATGATGGAAGACCAGATCAAGACGTCAATTAAAGGCCAAACACCTCCGATCAGAACCAAATGCACGATGGAAGACCAGATCAAGACGTCAATTAAAGGCCAAACACCTCCGATCAGAACCAAATGCATGATGGAAGACCAGATCAAGATGCCAATTAAAGGCCAAACCCTCCGATCAGAACCAAATGCACGATGGAAGACCAGATCAAGACGTCAATTAAACCCAAACACCTCCGATCAGAACCAAATGCATGATGGAAGACCAGATCAAGATGTCAATGCCAGGCCAAACCCCTGATCAGAACCAAATGAAATGGAAGACCAGATCAAGACGTCAATTAAAGGCCAAACGCCTCCGATCAGAACCAAATGCACGATGGAAGACCAGATCAACACGTCAATTAAAGGCCAAACGCCTCCGATCAGAACCAAATGCACGATGGAAGACCAGATCAAGACGTCAATTAAAGGCCAAACGCCTCCGATCAGAACCAAATGCATGATGGAAGACCAGATCAAGACGTCAATTAAAGGCCAAACACCTCCCATCAGAACCAAATGCACGATGGAAGACCAGATCAAGACGTCAATTAAAGGCCAAACACCTCCGATCAGAACCAAATGCATGATGGAAGACCAGATCAAGATGTCAATTAAAGGCCAAACCCCTCCGATCAGAACCAAATGCACGATGGAAGACCAGATCAAGACGTCAATTAAAGGCCAAACACCTCTGATCAGAACCAAATGCATGATGGAAGACCAGATCAAGATGTCAATTAAAGGCCAAACCCTCTCCGATCAGAACCAAATGCCATGGAAGACCAGATCAAGACGTCAATTAAAGGCCAAACGCCCGATCAGAACCAAATGCATGATGGAAGACCAGATCAAGACGTCAATTAAAGGCCAAACGCCTCCGATCAGAACCAAATGCACGATGGAAGACCAGATCAAGGCGTCAATTAAAAGCCAAACGCCTCCGATCAGAACCAAATGCATGATGGAAGACCAGATCAAGACGTCAATTAAAGGCCAAACGCCTCTGATCAGAACCAAATGCATGATGGAAGACCAGATCAAGACGTCAATTAAAGGCCAAACGCCTCCGATCAGAACCAAATGCATGATGGAAGACCAGATCAAGACGTCAATTAAAGGCCAAACGCCTCCGATCAGAACCAAATGCACGATGGAAGACCAGATCAAGACGTCAGTTAAAGGCCAAACACCTCCGATCAGAACCAAATGCATGATGGAAGACCAGATCAAGACGTCAATTAAAGGCCAAATGCCTCCGATCAGAACCAAATGCATGATGGAAGACCAGATCAAGAAATTAATTAAAAGCCAAATGCCTCTGATCAAGACCAAATGTATGATGGAAGACTAGATCAAGACATCAAGTAAAGGCCAAACGCCTCCGATCAGAATGAAATGGACAATGGAATACCAGATTGGGCCATTAATTAAAGGCCAAATGGCTCAGATGAGAACCAAATGCATAATGGAAGACCAGATCAAAATGTCCATTAAAGGCCAAAAGTCTGTAATCAGAACCAAATGGCAAATAAAGACCAGTTCAGGCCATCAATTAAAGGCCAAAAGCCACCAATCTGAACCAAATGCACGATGTAAGGCCAGATCGAGCCATCAATTAAAGCCCAGAAGTCTGTAATCAGAACCAAACACCAAGTAAAGACCAGATCAGGCCTTCAATTAAAGGCCAAAAGCCACCGATCTGAACCAAATGCAGAATAAAGACCAAAAGTCTCTAACGGAGGCAAGTAAAGACCAGATCATGCCTTCAGTTGAAGGCCAAAAGCCACTGATTAGAACCAAATACACAATGGAAGACCAGGTCAGGCCATCAATTAAAAGCCAAAAGTCTCTACTCAGAACCAAACAGCAAGTAAAGACCAGATCAGCCCTTCAATTAAAAGCCAGAAGCCTCCAATCAGAACCAAATGCCAGATTAAAGACTCTGATCAGAACCAAATTCTTAACAAAATACCAGATTAGGCCATCAATTATAGGCCAAAAGACTCTGATCAGAACCAGAAGCATGCCGGAATACCAGATTAGGCCGTCAATTAGAGGCCAAAAGACTCCGATCAGAACCAAATCCATAACGGAATACCAGATTAGGCCATCAATTAGAGGCCAAAAGACTCCTATCAGAACCAAATGCATGATGGAATACCAGATTAGGCCATCAATTATAGGCCAAAGACTCCGATCAGAACCAAATGCATGACGGAATACCAGATTAGACCATCAATTAGAAGCCAAAAGACTCAATCAGAACCAAATGCATGATGGAATGCCAGATTAGGCCATCAAATAGAAGCCAAAAGACTCCGATCAGAACCAAATGCATGATGGAATACTAGATTAGGCTATCAATTAGAGGCCAAAAGACTCTGATCAGAACTAAAATGCGAGTAAAGACTAGATCAGGCTATCAATTAAAAGCCGAAAGACTCCGATCAGAACCAAACGGCGAGTAAAGACCAGATCAGGACATCAATTAAAGGCCAAAAGACTCTGACCAGAACCAAATGGTGAGTAAAGACCAGATCAAGCCATCAATTGAAAGCCAAAAGACTCTGATCAGAACCAAACGGCGAGTAAAGACCAGATCAGGCCATTAATTAAAGGCCAGAAGCCTCCGATCAGAACCAAACATCGAGTAAAGACCAGATCAGGTCTTGAATTAAAGGTCAATCTCGTTTATTAGAACGACACTTGAAGTAAAAGGATGGTCTCATTTGACTTGAACCAGATTTTCAAGGAGAGGCCAAATGAGGTCCTCATTTAGAAATTTATTCCTAAGAAAGAAAAGATCGGGGCATACCCCATAGCGGTGTAGAGCCGTCAGTGCATCTGACTTGGTGCTCTATAGGCATTACTGAAGAATGTGTGCAGGGTCCCTTCGATCTCAAGCTCTCCCCACTGTATAGCCTTGACTTTACCTCCATTCCCGTTTACTTCCTTCTCTCTTTCTGTCCAACCTCCTCATCACCCTCTTTTCACTCTTGTAAGCACTGAATGGTTGAAAGTGCCATAGTGGATGGCTTTATAGCCGGATTTTCGTAAATCATAAATCAGATCAGGGCATCAACTAGATGACTTATTTACATCTTTAATTTCATTTTAGTACATCACTATATACCTCTTACTCATTTGTCGTGACCCACTGAGCAGTTGGAACCCCGAACAGTCAGCTGCCTGGGAAACGAATTGCTACTAAGAACCAGAGAGAGAGAGAGAGAGAGAGAGAGAGAGAGAGAGAGAGAGAGAGAGAGAGAGAGAGAGAGAGAGAATAGGCTTACTTGTGATGGTGCCAAGATTTATCAGAGGTAAAAATGTAAGGATTCATGGTTAGATGTAACTGTGTGCTTGTTTGTTTGGGCTGTACAGCAGCAGTCAGTAGTGGTTTTTCTGTACACGAACACTCGCCTGTCTATCTACCTTTTGTCTGTGCATAACATTTTATCCTGTTTTTCAATTTTTCAATGCATAAATTCTTGTTATCTATGTATGATCATTTATCTGCGCCTCAGTGCTCTTTTCGTGCATAAACTTGTTATTTTTTCTGTCAATGGTTATATCTCGTCTTTTTGTTTCTTTTTGTCTGCTCTAAAACGTATTTTTTTCCTTTATTTATTCACATGATTCACAAATGTAATATTTATGTATGTACCTAAACATTATTTTACAAGCTATACAACGATATTTGTACAGTTATGGTTCCTATTTCCTTTATTCTACAGCTGAACCCTAATTATTTTACTGCTTTCTCAAATTATTTGCGCTGCGCATGTAGAATGTCATTCTAGTAAGTTGAAGAGTTGAAGAATCTAACAGGAAAGCTTCAAATACATAGTTAAAATATTCATGGTGTTTTTGAACGGCTGTTTGTTTGTTATATTGTTTTTACGCAAGGGCATAATTATGCATGCCTGTGTTGCATCCACAAATATGCCTCTGAAGTCTTCCTTATCGATCGAGCTTCTAACCAAACGTATGCTGCCTGAACCTGATCAATCCGCCTGGCTGCCAGCAATAATAACAATGAGTTGAATTCACAACAGCTCACGTCAATATACATCGATATATGTACAGAGAACTCTCATCAACTGATGAAGAGAGCTGAAAAAAGTGTCGAAAGGTCTCCCTTTAAAAATTAACATTTTGTCAGCAAAGTATCGGCGACATCATTCTTCATTGCATTAATCGTTTCCAAATAATAATAATAATAATAATAATAATAATAATAATAATAATAATAATAATAATTTCCTTTTTTTGGACTTGCCCAGTAATGTTCTTTTTTTAAATCATTATCTCCTCACAGCACATTTACTTAAGATGATCTCTCTCTCTCTCTCTCTCTCTCTCTCTCTCTCTCTCTCTCTCTCTCTCTCTCTCTCTCTCTCTCAAGAATAGAGCTTACTCTAAAAACAGAAACTTTTTGTTAGGCATCTCTCTCTCTCTCTCTCTCTCTCTCTCTCTCTCTCTCTCTCTCTCTCTCTCTCTCTCCTCTCCTGTAACAGCAAATAGTCTTCATTGTCGCTGATTATAGACTGCCTATAATTAGCACACCTTCGCTAACCACTAATTAACGTCTTTCTCAACATTCGCTAATTAGAGACCTTTTACCTAAGTATAGAACTTCCCAACGATTGCAAATAGTCTCTCTTTTGGATCTAATTAAAGATTTAAATTTAGAAACTCTGACCACTATTTTTTCCTTGCGTTCAATGTCCTGTTTCTCAACACCTCATGTTTTCTTTGCTTAACATTCTGTTATTGTATTTTTTATTACCGACATCAATATTCTTGTTGATGTTTTTTTAATATCTTCTAAAACATCGTTGGATCATCGTCCTCATATTCATCAGTATCATGATTGCTGTTATTGTTTCTATCTTTGTTACTTCTAGTACACCCTCAGCGTCCAATATAACGGCAATATAAGAGAGGGTGGAGACGGTAAATCTCTGCCCTAGACATGTGACAAACAGAGGTTGGCCTTAGGCTGGAAGACGGCATGTCAAAACGTGGAGCTTATTACCAGAATACAGAAAAATAATGTATGGATATACACACACATATACATATTTTTATTATTATTATTATTATTATTATTATTATTATTATTATTATTATTATTATTATTATTCAAAGGGAAAAATTTAACTGTATTAGGCATGGAAAAATCGACAAATACAAAGTAAATGAATGACCACTATTTAAAAGACGGGAGGTGACCGGAGTGTTGGAAAACGGAGGAACAGAGAGAAATCTGGAGTTTTTTTAGTGCAATTGCTTGGCGCGAGATTAAACCGTAACAAAACGCAAAGTCTGATCACTGGTAGGTCTAACACACTGACTCACGCCACACTCCCCAACCCAAACCAGAAAAATCTGTGCACTCAAAAAACCTTTCGTGATTTTTAGAGACATGTCTGTCCTGAGAAAATATTTTTATTCTATATTGTTTTTTATTCTTCCATATTTTGAATATTAGTCCCCGGTTTGGTCTTTAGTAGGAGAATCGTTCGTAAGTTGACGGACAGACACTTCAGTTCTATTGAATTTCTTATCCCAGATGTAGTTATCAATCTCTGGCACCGCTGCGAATCCCATATAAAATTCTTCGTAGTTCTGATTATCCTTTGGATTCGGAGCTTGCCAGAGTATACCATGCGCCACGAAGTACTGGTTCTCAGTGAATTCTAAGTCTTGCGTTTTATGTGAGGTTGAGCCAGCCGACTTGTAGTTTGCTTTTTATTTATCTTATTTATTCACTATCTTGCATGTCTTTCGTGTCCCTTTTTTATTTCCCAATTTTTACATAACATATTTTACTTCTCAGTTCCTTTTTCAGTACCGAGTTGCTGATTATCACGGCCCTACGGCTTGTAGTATTCTATTTTATGAACTAGGGTTTCAACTTAGCTTATACTAATATTGTCCTTCTAATAATGAGAGACTTTAGATATTTTCCACTGCAGAGGCCAACGGGACGGGCCAACCAAGTTCTCTATTGTAGCCCAGGAAGTAGAAAGAGAATTCCGAAGCTTCGCATCAAAGGGAGAGAAAGATTCCGGAAGCTAATGACTTCATGGGCCTTCATTCTTTGCTGTTCTTGATTTCACCATATCATATTTCCCGCTGATGTCTTCCTTGCCCTGGCAACTGGTTCTGTTCTGTTCAAACTAAATTGAGGGCCTTTGTAGTTTGCCTGATGGCCATCCGATAGGATTCACCTCACTTATTGTATTTTGCAGCGTTTCTTCGTCCTCAGCTGCATTGTTTTCTGCTCATTGCTTTAAATTTACTTCATTTTGTCTCTTCTTGTCTTTCTGTCCAGCTTTTCACCAAGTCACTTCTCTGGGCTAATAAGGATAGCTGGTACGCGACAAAGTTAAGGAAGCTAGACAGCCAGGCAAGAATAGATCAAATGGAATATTGAAAGTTACACACACACATACATACATACATATGATATTTTTTCTTTATTTTAGGTGGTAATTTATATAACCTACGAACGTCAGTATGACAGCTGTAATTTTCAGAAATATTAAGAGTGAGATTTTGATAAAGCTTATTATTACTATTGAGAACATGAACCCTATTCACATGGAACAAGCCCACAAGGGCTATTGATTGAATCTCAAGCTTCCAAAGAATATAGCGTTCATTGGACAGAAGTAACAGAAGGTAACAGGAAGTACAGAAAGAAGAGATGAGTTATTAAAAAAGAAAAAATAAATTAGCGAATTGTTAGATAAAATTGCAAGTAAAAATTGTAAGTAAATTATTAAATACAAGGCGAATTGTTTTAGGATAGTAATGCGTTGCATCTTCGCTTGAACTTTTGAAGCTCCAGTTGCACAACATCCTCAGGGAGACTGTTCCACAGTCCATGGTGTGAGGTATAAAGGACCTCTGGGACTGAGAAGTTCGACAGTGAGGTACATTTACTGCATATTAGAGCTGTTGTTCAGCAAATCTGGCTGCTCTCGGCAGGAAAAGAGATCAGGGATCACTTGTGACTGTGGAAGATCTCTGTTAAAATACATCTTATCCGTCGATGGCCCAAGTCATAACTGCTAATATTAGGAAACAGAAACCTGCCACCACGAACCACTCTATCTAAAGAGATCATCTCTGCTAGAAGCAAACATCTACACCGGCAGCAGTATTCTAGTAAAGGAAGGACAAATTACCTAAAAAGGTTGCATTGACTTTATCACTGTCATAAATATATGAGGCCATACAATATCTAACTGTCGTGCGGCATTTGCTGAAACTTTCATTAGGTGTTTCCCAAAAGTTAGATGTGAGTCAAAAGTTACACCTAGAATAGTTAAAGCTTCAGACTCAATCAGTAAAGTTCCATCCACCTGAGGGGGAAGGATGGAGTGGGAAATCTGTACGAGATCTGCTAATCCACTGTGTTTTCTTTTTACTGGAGTTCAGCCTCATACCACACCGACTACGCCATTCACTAATCCGCCGCCCCATGTCACGAATGAGACTAAGGGCAGTTTCATTTCTCATAAGTGGAGACTTTACTACACCCACTAGTGTTGCAATCTTGTTTTCCAGGCCAACAACCACATCAGTTGTATGCACTAAAAATAACCGCGGACTAAGAACACTATCTTGTGGAACTCCAGACACAATAGGTCTTGGTTCACTAAAGATCCCATCAACAGCAACTCACTGCTGCCTACCTATAAGGAAATCTCAAAGTAATCCTAAAACATGTGCACCAACTCCAGCACTCTGAAGTTTATAGATAAGTGCCCTGTGGTTTACTAAATCGAAAGCAGCACTAAGATCAATTTGAATTAATCTACATTGAAAACCTTTACGAAGATTCTCTCGCAAATGGCATGTCAAACCTACAAGAGGATCGAAGGTCCCTAACTGCTTCCTACTATCCAAAGACTTGAATGAAGCTTATTTCTGTATTTGTTCTTACTGTATGTGCCATACCTACAGTTTTAATTTCCACTTTACAGTTCAGTTCAGACTTTCAAGGCACAGTTATATAAAAGGCATACAAATTGGTCTTGTATCAGCACGGTAATGAATGCACGTCGTTTCATCGCTGTATGTATGTATTTATTCCTTTTCATCGTTTCATAATAGAACTAACCCACACTACGAAATTCTTATAGTTTTTCTTTCAATGACAGTTAAACAATATTGGACATCGAATAAGGTATTATTTAATCTCGAAAGGTAATTTGGCGTCACACAGTCAAGGTCATGTACCTCGAAAATTTGAGAAGGACTTTAAGGCTACGATAAATGTCAGGAAACAAACTCAGACACAGATAAACTAAAACCACCTGAGAAAACAAAACCATACGAACATGCAAATATAAACAGAAATGAATCGCATGTCATTTCCGGGGTGCTTCTTTTCCAAGGACAGTCGAAAACTCTGCCACCCTTTTTCCCTCGAGAGACAAAAGCCATCGAGTTGAAATACTTCGCATTTGTTCGATGCAAAGCTTATTGCACTTCAGTTATTAAACACTTTAGCACTTGTTGAATTTTATGAAATATTCATTAGATATTTGAAAATAAACCGAGTCTCAGAGATGACATGTTCTGAAATACATAAACTTTAATAAAATAAATATAATGATATATTGTAAAATATACTAAATTTAGGCGATGAAATATTGTATCTTACAATACCTATTATTGATAAAATGCTCGAATGAACATTGATTTTTAATAATGAAATATGCGGAAATATGTTAAATTTTAGTTACGAAGTATTCTACAATATACGAACGTTTAGTGTTGAATTATTGTAAACTACACTGAAATATAGTCTGAAATCAATATTTAAATATTTTAGTAGAGATTTATTGTGAAGTTCATTGAATTTTTACCACGAAATAATGATAAGATTTGGAATGATTCACATTTGTTTTAATAAGATGAGCTCTATAAGATTCGCGGATTTAAATGATGAAATTTTCTGAAATTTGTCAAATTTGAGCGACGAAGTTCTTAAATTTAGCGGAATTTTATCGATGAAATTTTCTGAAATTTACGGAATTTGTGAAATGTTTGAAATCTTAGCGATGAAATTATGTGTAGTTTCAACAATGGAGTTGTCTTAAATTTTCGGGACTTGAGCAATGAATTTTTCTGAATTTTTTGTGATTTGGGCAATGAAGTTTTCCGAAATTTTGGGGATTTGAGCGATGAATTTTTCTGAAAATATTGGAATTTGAGCAAAGAAGTTTTCAGAAATCTTGGGGGATTTGAACGGTGAAATTTTCTGGAATATCTGGGATTTGACCAGTGAAGTTTCGGAAATTTGTAGATTTCAACGATGAAGTTTTCTGAAGTTTGTGGGATTTGAGTGTAGCAGTGTTGCAAAATCTGAAGTATATCAAAACTGAACGATGAAAATTTCTACATTTCGTTGGATTTGAGCAAAGAAGATTTCCTGACATTCAGATTTGTAGAATTTGAGCAACAGAAATTTCTGACATTTGTGGAAATTGAGCGATAAAATTTATGGAATACATTTCTGAAATTTGTGAAGTTGAATGGATAAAATGTTTTTTAGGCTGGATTTTAGTAATGTAGTTTATAAACAGCAAATTTGGCTGGTGCAAAACAAAGTAAAAAAAAAAGCTGCTGATTAATAGGAATCAGTTATATAAATGGCAAAAATGTCGCCTGAAATCTTTCGCTTGTATAACTAAGAAATTCCCCGCCATTATTAAAAGTATAATTGCCTTTAAATGCCCAACTTTATTAACACCATCATAATGATAAGAAATTTAATATTCTAACATCGCAAGCTCTCGTCCACCTACTATATAACCAGATTCCATTTCTAGCCCATTCACATGGCAAATAATCCATAATTATCCTATCAGATAATATCCTGAAAGCCGTATACTTCCGCGCTAGAGCTGGCCTTAAATCAATGAGTGATATGAACTAACCTGGCTCGCACCAGTTTGAATCAAATCATGCAAGATTTTCAAAGGTCGATCAAACCCAGAACTGGGACGCTACTCGCAACTTGAAATTTTGATCCAACGTCGAGGTCACAGCACACTGGTCGATAAAAACTTAAGGTGACTTATTCTTTTAGTCTTGAAATAAGATTAATTCCCTAATATAATGTTTTTAAGACAGATGTTGATATCATTAACATCTTCCCAAAGAATCACAAACCATGCTACATTAGTTTATACTTATTCCATAATCAAACAAAATGCAAAACAAGTTGTATAGGGTCTTATCGTCTCCTAAATTTATATGTCTTTTCGTTTAGAAGATAGAATGTTATTCGACCGTTCAATCAAGTGGGAAATGAACATTTAATTTTACTATAATGTTTTCCGAAGTCCCCGGTTTCAAATCTATTCTTATTGTACAATCCACTTTGACTATAAAAACTCTTGGAAATGCTATTGTCTCATATTTTTTATCTAAATTTAGATTTACCGAGAGAAATTTAACCAGATACAGCAAAAGTGTAGGATACGTGAAGACCGTTCACCTTCCTCATCCTCACCGTTACCTCGTTATAAAAACTTTTTTAATTTTTTTTCTCTCTCTTTCTTCTGTGGAAGATTGGTAGCAAGCAAGGCAAATGCCTCTGTGGATTTCTACATGAATCTTTTCTTAAGTTGAAAGCTAATGATGATGATTATTTACCACGAGGAAATAACATTAACATCAGGTTTCTCCATTTTAGGATGTCTGAAGTTCGTAAAGCAAATTTGCTTGCCTTTGTCATAACACTGTTCAGACAGTAGGTACAGGAATTGACCTTTACTATGCAGGATATTAATGCGTCTTATTCTACCAGTGGTGCCCTTATTCGCTTTAAGAATGAAACAGTTTTGCCTTTATTCCATTATACTTCCATTTACGGATTTTTATGCAAATTATTTTTAATCCTCCACCATACTGTAAACTAATAAAAGCATCTGATGAAGTGCTGCTTGCAACAGGCAACACCTCCAACTTAAGTGAAGCCATAACTAGACTACAACTTACACACCTGAGTAAATTTTCCAATACAGCTGCTATGTTGCGACTATCCCCGCTTCATATACTTAGGAAGCAATCGTTAGAGAACGCACGCATCTATATTTAATCAATGTAATCACAATTAGTTTCTCGCAGGTTGCACCTTGACGTGATATCCTATGCAAGTGTTTCTCTTAAGAGTAGTTTTAAAACGACCATAAAAAGTGGTTGCATGCGGCGTACTGACATGGTAACGTGAGCTTGTTCGTGGCACATCATGAATCGGACAGGTTCCAGTAATAATGACAATATATTAGTATATTTTTATGTGTATAACAATGCTCTACTGGTAATATACTCCATGCGTATTCTTTTCGTCGTCCAGTCTTGGGGCTGCGTTTTTCACCAGTGACCTCTATTATAAGTATGCAGAATGAAGGTACCTTGGTTTGATTTTCTCTTGGCGGTGGGGACTTCCCGTCTCGAGCCTGTCTTTCAGTACCATAATTTTTTTGACAATATGGTTACACTACTACTACTACTACTACTACTACTACTACTACTAATAATAATAATAATAATAATAATAATAATAATAATAATAATAGTAAAGGGGCAATATTGATGGTTACAAAATCTATAAGCAGCCTTTCCCAATAACAACAACAGCGAATAAAGCAGCAGGAAAAAGAGAGTAAACCCTGTATCAGCGCATAATCTGTAATAATAGGTCCAGTAGTAAGAGCAGCAGCAGAGACTGTCGAAACAGCAGCAATAGTGGCAGAAGTAAAACGTAGTAGAGGCAGTTGCAGCGATATACTACCAGGAAAGAGCTGTATTAGTTGCAGTTGTGGCGAAAGTAGTAGCAGCAGTAATACAAGTACCAGCAGTATTTGCAGCAGTGAAGCTAAATCGATGTTCATGTTACTGACAACAACAACAACAACAAAATTCTCAGAGAACAATCATAAAATTGCCGAAGAGAAACATAGGAAAAAAAAAAGTTCATTACAGTCACAAACAATACAGAAATAAATAGAAGCTGGTCAGCCAGGCGGGCTATATACCCAAGGACCTTAGGAGCCCGAGGCTGTGTGTATCTGGAGAGCCTCCTTCCCATTTCCGTGGTTCAGTTATGGACGACATTCTGCAGGTCCTCCTTAGCCTTTTGGCCGGACCGCTATGAATAATGGCAGTAATGCTGCTTAAGTCGGTGAACCTCTGACTCATTTCTCATTAGGAATACACATGACATGTTTGTTTACTTATTTGCGTGTGCACTCTCCCTTGCTTCGTTATGTATTTTCTTTTTCTTTCCAGTTATTGGCTTTTCAGTTAGGCCCAAATGGATATATGCATACTTTGAATACATTTCTTCCAGCGGGATGGTCCCAGAAAAGAAACCATCACGATGGTCACTGCCCTAGTCATGCTTTCTGCTGGATCTTGAATGAACCTTCTATGCATAATATTGTCATCATCAGGTGTCCTCAGTTGTTTAAAGAAATCAAGTTTTATTGTCCTTCAACGTACAGGTGATATCTTGTTCTTCATCACTCCAGTTTAGTAACAGCAGTCGTACGGGCTTGGTCCTCACGTTATTCTGACTCACTCTAAATATATCCTGCTTCATTATACAGATGCGATATTCATTGATTCATTTGGTTAATCTGCATTAGCTGTGTGGAAGCATGCGTCCAAGGACACAGATGAGAGCTTTTGAAATGCAACGGCCACGCATCGTTCGAGATCATTTATTCCAAACACTTGTCAGCCAACATGACGTAACTGTCTGTAATTTTCCGAGCTTATTTTTCAGTTAACCTAATACAGTATACCTAAAGAGCATCTCCCTCATTCAGTTATCCACATCAGCGCCCGTCAGACCGCCTCTTCCCGAACTGATCATGGCAATCAGTCTCTGGAATCATGGATTGGCCTTTTTGAACGCTCGTCTTTGAAAATCTGTCTCTGCGTGTGTATTCACCGATTCCTGTAATGTTCAGTCTTCTTATTTCGGGAGCACAAATCATTCTATTAGATTCTCGCTTGTCCTGTTACTGCTCCTTCATGCCTAGTGGAGTTTTCCATCCCATTCGCCTCAGCATTTTGAAATAAAAGAATTTCACGCTGCGTTTTTGTATTATTAAGAGTTTAGACCTGAGACACAGAAATTGCGTCAATGATTAAATTTGCTTCTTTATAATGAATTGCCTCTTCACTGTCAGTTCACCTCGAAAACATACGAAATATACCATTACTGACTGTCCTCAAATAAAAATTGTATCTGTACAAGAGTAGAGTAAATATTGCGTCTTTGTTTAAGGTTGCGACTAAAACTAAAACTGCGTCGTGGCTTCGTAGTTAAGTAAAAAAAACTATCATTTGTGGAAATGGATTCAAGACCAAAAATTGCGTCGCATTTTAAGAATGACGCCAATGCAAGCTGCTGCTGTAGCTTTAAAGAGAATATCCTCTCGCACGGCGATAAATTTTAAGATCATAAATTTCGTGAACAGTAGGTATTAATTGTGAAAAAAGTTTATATCGCTGGTATTACCACTAAAACTAAAAGGTGCTTCATTTTCATATATTTTCTTTAAACCAAAGAAATTGTTTCATTGTCACTATTAAAGCCTAAATAACGTCATTATTTTCAAAGCAAATATTTCTTTCTACATTATCAGACATCACTTCTGATACAACGATAACTGCATCAGCCTGTTTTGCTTCAAATCTCAGAACTGTCGCGAATGAAGTAAGTTTTGTTTGTCCCATGAACAAAAATATTCACAGATATAAGGTTATAAACATTATTAACCGTAGTCATAATAAAAATATATTTTACTCGTTTCAAAAATACAAACACTGAAATCAATATAAGAAAACAAGTCCAATCTTAAATATGATCTTTAAGGTGTTTTTGTTAACAAAAGACAGCGTTTCCGCGCACATGCAATCTGGAGCAACATTGCAATTAGCCGGTATGATAACGATTTTGACAATATACCATAAGAGACTGGAATTTTAGGGGGGTTGGGGGGAAGGGTCAGACGACAAGGTTGATTCTCTGTCATCGAGATGTTTAAAACATCAGTCCTCCTTGGGCGACGAAGTGACTTGCTAGTTCTCTCCCCCTCCTATCTCGCCCCGCCCCCTTCAACTCCACCTCTTCGGTTCTTGTCGGATGAGAGAGAACTTCTTCCAGATTTAGCTGGCCTTATGCCAGCATGGGTTCTTGCAAGAGAGAGAGAGAGAGAGAGAGAGAGAGAGAGAGAGAGAGAGAGAGAGATTAGTATAACACCTTGTGGTGGAAAGATTACTCCATTATACGACTCTCCAGTATTGTTGCTACACACATAAACAAACACACACATATGTATACTGTATATATATATATATATATATATATATATATATATATATATATATATATATATATATATATATAAACAGACACAAAATCGGTCTGTTATATGGGGGATTTTTTTTTTTTACATATTAGGGCACGAGAATTGGATCTGGTTATTTTATAAACCCACATGCACATGTAAATGTAAGTGGATACTGAGAGTCGACTGTCGTCATTATTATATTCACAGTAGTTGCAGTAATAGCAGAAGTAGTAGTAATGATATAATTTATATTGCTGTTAATTTCGTTTCTGCTGCTGTTGTTGTTCAGTAACCAATCACAGCGATACGGCGATTAAAGCAGCTTGATATTATTCAGAAAATTCCGAATTCCGCTTCTTTTATGTCAATTGTATTACCTTTCAATCGTCAGTGTCTGAATCCCGTAACATCTCATTTTCTCTGCTTTCACTTCACCTTAGGCCATACCTTCCAAGGCCTCCAAATTTATCTTTTTATCTGCTTTGAACTGGTTATCAGCTGTTGACAAAAAATGTAAGAGCCATGGCATTTTCCAAATATGGATCTTCAATACTGATGAAAAAATAACACTTTAAAGGCATGGCCCTCCATCCCCCACCCGTTCTCTCTCGTGTGCGTGTTTTGTGGCGCTCTCTCACACACACACACATACACACGTGGCGCTAGCTCAAATATGTATATATATATATATATATATATATATATATATATATATATATATATATAAATAATCAACACACAATCAGCGCTCTGGTCTTTCATTTGAAAGACCTGGGTTCAATCTGATGTGAGTCAGAAATATATATATATATATATATATATATATATATATATATATATATATATATATATATATATATATATATATATATATGTATGTATATGTATATGTATATGTATATATATATATATATATATGTATATATATATATATATATATATATATATATATATATATATATATATATATAAACTATGCGCCTTGTCCCATTAGTCAGGGTGATTCCAGAACGAGCCAATACTCAACTATAGTCTTCAGGATAAGGTTGCATTTTCCATGCCTTTCCCTACCCTGGCTGTGACCTTCAACTGTCGAATAACCACCTGGTACACTGCTTTTAGAAGTCTGCAATTTCTCTTTGCAGTCACCCAAAGCACAACTCGTCTGTTATCTACAGACACCAGTCAATCCGCATTCTTTTCACAACAAATCTTCTGCCAGCGCTTATCTACAACCTGGGAAAACTCCCCAAACAGAAGGATATGAAGCTACAACGGAGACTTTAAAGTTTCATTCATGGGTGGGAGACTATAGAGTCAGCTGTCCTGTTGAGCTACAATAAAACTTAGCATAAGACCCTTTTTGTGTTATAGGGAGTTTTTCAGTCTCCTTCTTAAGTTTCTCTCATTCTTGGAGTGGCGTTTGAAACTGCGGTTTTCTTATGCACAGTTTCCTTGTTTTGTATTGGATTTAAATTCATAAGTTTTTTTTTATAGACATGTATTCATAGTTACTGTTAATTTCTTTCCCAGACTACAGGAAAAACTTCAGAATTTGTCTAGTTTCATTGCATACACTACCATAATAGTTTAAAATTAATTCATAATGATTTTAAGTATTTTTAATTCGGCTGTTTCATTGTCAAAAACAAAACTTGTTTTAGTTACTTCAAAATTTAATGAAAATTCTAAAAATCACAATAATCATTAACCATCATCTTGTTCATTTGTTTTGTTCAAAGGAACACCAGCCACCGTGGACGCTCCCACAGAAAGGACCCACATAAGAGAGGTCATGTAACAGCAAAATACGATGGAGCAAAAAGTACATGTTTTGACATTTTTATGGCAAATATATGATTGCCTTTCCGGTAGGTATGCTAATCCACCTGTTATTAATCGATATAATTGTTCTGATATTTTACTGACCACATGATATTTATGTAAGCCAAAGAAATAAAGTTATATAATGTTATAACATGTCTTTTCATTACACTTCTCTTTTTCATAGCTAAGTTTATTTGTTAAAGTCTTTGAGTAAATCTTTTGATGAATGGGTTTCTTGCAAGCGTTAATTTTGCACCTGGCTTCACACTGTTATTTTAGCGGAAGTATATTTGTGAGAAAGTACATCTACCTTTCTTTATATGTTTCTGTATTTGTTTACTTTATGTGCTGTCGTTGCTTTTTTTCTTTTTTGCCAAAAGACACTTCAGTCTGACGAAATTGCTTGACAAATTCATGGTTTGTTGATTTGCTCTATATAAATGCAGGATCGTTTTCACAACAATGTAATATGATTTATGCCGATGACACAATCAGTCGCCCTTTCCACCAACTTCCAATGAAAAAAGACAATGTAGAATGACAAACGATTTTGCCCATGAAGCTGTCAAGTTCCATTGGAGAGCTTGTAAATCCTTGCCATGGAAGCAATATAATATCGTTATGTCGCATTAGCAACCTTATGGTTTTCGTGTCTCAGTGGTTTTTCTCTAACTCGTCTCTTGGGAAACTTTGCTTATCCCGCTTTGGTTTTCTTGCAGACTTTGATGTTTGTTGACATTCTTGCAGAGGTTTACCATCTTACCGACTATGTATGACTTGGTATAGGCTACAACGCGCTTTTAAAGCAAAGGTAAATGTTTTAAAGGGAAAAAGAGGAATGGGAGAGAATTTCTTAAAATGGCATTTATGTTAGAGAGAGAGAGAGAGAGAGAGAGAGAGAGAGAGAGAGAGAGAGAGAGAGAGAGAGAGAATTAAAGGAACGGTGTCTGGAAAAAGATGACTAAATGGCGTTTCACTCAAATATTTATAATTAAAGGAACGGTGTCTGGAAAAGATGACTAAATGGCGTTTCACTGAAATAGCAGAGAGAGAGAGAGAGAGAGAGAGAGAGAGTGCAAAATTCCGACCAGCAAGCCAGCACCCCACCCCCGTCAACCCCACGTCCGAGATGAAAGAAAATAACCACAGGGAACACCCCGGGCCGAATAGGCACGACATGAGCACGCGGCGTCCACGGAGTACATCATGCCACACATGAGCCCCTTTCTCCGAGGTCCCAGAAGCCCCTTTACCTCTGGGGTTTAATAACAGCGTGACCATTTCTGCCTTTGGAGTTGGGGGCGGAGTTTCGAGTTTGACCTCCAAATCTAGCTGGACGTAGATGATTTCCTTATATGGCAAGCAAAAGTTATTTCATCTCATCCCGCCACCATTGTCATTTTCCGCATCTGGTTACATCCAGTCTCACCCTCATAAGAAAATATTTACTTCGTCAAATTTGGTAAGATGGTTATTAAAGACTTTAATGAGCTTAATTTGATCGTCTCCATCAAATTAAAGCTCAGTCATCAAGCTACAGCCAGAGAGAACCATAGTTAACGTTTTCTTGGCTATTTTGCCAATCTCTTTTTTTTTTTTAGTCAGTTATCATTAATATTATTATTGCGAAAGGAACGACCAGTGTTCAGCATTTACTATTATTACGAAACCATAAGTAGATACAGAGAGATACTGACATTTATTGTTGCTGCCAAAGGCCATATTTATCCAAGAGAGCAGAGACAAACAATTTTTGAAAGATTGACAAAGATATCACTCACTTGTGCTGCGTGGACTAAAAGCATTGTTAAGTCTAACAAGGTGTCGTAATGCTACTCTAAAGCGCCATGCACCTTTGCATTAATTATATATATATATATATATATATATATATATATATATATATATATATATATATATATATATATATATATAAAACCACAGAAATGTTCTGTAGAGAAACACAGACCATTAGATTGTTTATATTTTTAAAGTTTTCTGAAGCCACCTCGTAGGGGCCGCGGTGCTTATACATACAGCAACCCTGTATTTGCATAAAAATCCTAAATACTGTTTTATTTTATTGTTGATTAGCGCAGTGGATGGTTGTGAGCAAAGCAATTACTGGTTATTGTTCATGACGATGTATTCCATTTCCTTGTAGTTATTGTTTTGACTAAACCATCCCTGCAGATCAGTTTTTGCTTTCACGTAGCAAAATATAGAAACTAGGAAATAATAAATTTACCAAATTATTTTGATGAAAGACTCATTATTTTGAATGTTGTTCAACTAAAAATAATTAATCTGGCGTACGGTTTTCGTTCTTCGATTATTTCAGGTGCCTTCTATTGACCACCACTTGATCAGTCATGCATTTTTATTATTGATAACAAATGTTTTTTATGTCACCCCATTTCCTGGAAAATCTACTGACCTCAGTGAATTTTGTACGGTAGCCTACTGATACTTAGTCGCCAGCAGTGGATCAAAGGTAAAGAAATAGCTCAGGGCCAACTATCTCCTTCTTAAAAGTTTTGCTGAAAAGAGGAAGACTAGGACCTCCTGGAGCTACATCCTACAGAATATATGAAATGGAAGATGTGTGATGGAAAGGCCTCATATCCAGGAGGTGAAACAGTGTGCAAGATGGAGGGGAATGGTGCAGTGTGTACGATAGGTTGATACACTGCTTGGCGAGATTCATGGATCTTGGAAGCAATTAATGTTGTGGAAGGGTTCACAGGACGGGATCCATTTTCAATTCAACACTTAATCTATAAATTAACGGTAACCACTGTCTTAGTTTTTCTCTAGAGCAAACTCCTGTTGAAATACACACACACACACTAAACCGTTACTGATCATTAACTTTTCAAACTGAACTTGTTTAGGTCATAGACCTCAGCTGATTGGTGAGGGAAATATGGCTCTTTTCATAGCAGTACACTGTGCCTTGCGTGTGGTTGATCACCTGAATGATCTTTGCAAAACACGATTTGCAGACAGTAGACTAAAGGATGCAAAGATCTCAAGTTGAAAAGGTCTAAGTGTAGTGCCATTGTGTGCAAACAGTGCAAGGTCCGTGCACCACATTTTGTGAATGATTTAAAATCTGATATAGGTAACACACAGTTCAACCTATTGATTGATAAAAGTAATGATATTGCGGTAACTAAATTACTAGGCGTAGCTATTAGATACTTTTCAGAGAGAAGTAGAAAAATAATTGTCACATTCTTAGACTTAGTAGAATTGGATGACTGTACGTGGTATTTGTGTTTCTTTGAAGAAATCCTTAAAGAAATTTGGTCTCAAGTTGTTGCAGTAGGAACAGATAATGCCTCAGTTATGACGGGTGTTAATAATCGGGTTTATGCTGAACTGAAAGTAGAAGTTCCCCATTTGGTGCTAATTAAGTGCGTGTGTCACTCCTCACAATTAGCTGTGTCGCATGCTGCAGCTGAAAATCTCCCAAGGAACTTCGACTATATGATTAGAGAAACATAATCGGTTCTCTCACTCTGCAACTCATTATTTTGATAATGTTCAGAATATTCAAAATAATGAGTCTCTCATCAAAATAATTTAGTAAACTTATTTCCTAGTTTCTATATTTTGCTACTGAGAGCAAAAACATCTGCATGGATGGTTTAGTCAAAACAATAACTACGAAGAAATGGAATACATCGTCAGTATAAACAATAATCAGTTATTGCTTTGGTCACAAATCACAACCATCAACTGCGCTAATCAACAATAAAATAAACAGTATTTCTGAATTTTATGCAAATACAGCGTTGCTGTGATCTCCGCTGACGAATGATCTCTAAATAACCTTGGCGGTTGGAGTCAATATTTACAAGTCGGGATGAACAGTCCAAATGCACGACAAGATGTATATGATACTTGAAGTTAGCGTTATTGTTTGGACTGCTGTTGTAGGTAAAACGTTTGCTGTACTCTTTTAACCGTAGTCTTAGCGTAAGTTCGCCTACCCAAATTTGAATTATATTAACGTTTGTTAATATTTTAAGTCAATTTATCCATAGTTAATTAGCCTAACTCATGGTCATAATAGGTTCAACCAAATTTATGGCGATCCTGGTCGTTTCGGCCATAAGTCACTTTAGGCCGTAACATCCAAAACAGTGTAAGACGTTATGGTAATTCTTTACAAAAGGTTCGCATCAATATTTGGTGTTTGACCTTACTAAAATAATACAAAACCCCTTAATATGTACAGTAACTTAACACAACCACCTAACCTAACCTAGGGCGCCGTGCCCCTACCTAGGCCTAGCGAGGGGCTTGGCCCCCCTGCAACCCCCCCTTAAGGGCACAATCCAACACATCAAACAAACACCAAATATTGATGTGGACCTTTTGTAAAGAATTACGGACGTTATGTTTATGGTATTTACCATTATTATTTCATGTTTTACGTACATCCCCAAGGGGCTGGTACTAAACACGCGCCCATTTTGCATGTAAAAGTGCTTACGGCCGAAACGACCCGAATGTATTTATGGTGCTAAAACTTTAAAATTCCTAAAACCAAGGAGTCGTGAATGATTTATGAAAGTAAGAGAGATATCATGGACAAATTATGAATTCTAGTGCCGTGGTTCATTGATTGATTATCCTAGTTTGTTACCACCTAATGATGTAACAACACATATAACCTACCTATACTGCCACTTAGCCTACAATGCATAATGTAGGCAGATTTTCATTGTAAACCATAATCGCATGCTGGAGTTGAAAATATTTTCTTGTGATTTGTGTGTGCTTTGAGTGTGTTTGAGGTTTATATTTGTAGCAAATGAGTAATTTTGAGATAATGGACCCTCCTTACTATCTCCTACAATTTGGGGAACCAATTTGGGTGCGGGAAAACAAAACAAGTGGATTGCAAGGATAGATTTAACCTAGCTGACCTAGGGGGCTGGGTTCTTACCAGCCAGGGGGCTTCACCCCCTAAGGACCCCCTAACCTAACCTAGGCGATCAGGTCCTTACCTGGCTGGGGCCTTTGCCCCCTGGACCACCATCTAATCTATCCAAGGGTGCCAATCCTTACCTACCCTGGGGTGCCGGGTTCCCCCCATCCTCTTATAACTTAGGATGATAAGTCCTTACCTGGCCAAAGACGCTTACCTCCCCCTCTCCCCTTGACTCCCCTTGCAATTTAGGGCACCAGGTCCTTACTTAGCTGGGGGCTTCACCTTGGACCCTTACCTAAGTTAACCAAAGAGGGTTGTGACCAAGCCTAAGCTAACTTAGGGGGCTGTGTCCATACCTGGCCCCCATTAACATTACATTATGCATGAAATCACTATTAAAAACCATCAACAAACCTTACATTAATGACATCAAAACTTGCAAAATTATCATGGGGATGTCAGATTATAGTCTTGAATTTCACTCTTGTAATTTCCCCTTCCAAAAACATCACTTGTTCTGACACGATATACAAACCATTGGTCCTTTACAGTAGGAATTACTTTCAGCGTAGGCTGGAAACGGCCGTTAAACTCTTGAGCAAGGTGGTTAGACAGTAACTGCTGCCTGCCCAGATGTAAACTTTCCAGTTTACTTTGGCCGTCATGTGTTGCAGACGTGGTTTCAGACCTCTCTGTCTGACTGTCGTTGAGCTCTTATTTCCTGGTGGGATCATTCTGTATTTTTGTGTATATAGTAAGTGTGTTTGATATTTATTAATACAAAGCCACACTTTGTGATAACCTTGCATAGCCGTCGTTCCCTACGCTGTGCCTTGGGTTTGACAGCCAAGGGCGTATTTAAGGAGCGTAACCGAGTGGTAATGCTTCTCTTCCAGTAGCCCTTTATTTAGATACTGAAGGCGTTCCCCTGTACAATCAGAAATATTAGATTTGGATATAATATCTTCGCTCCTCTACATTGATTGGGACGTAAGAGTCCGCTTCCCTTTTTGGGCTCCCACCCTCCGTGATCAAGGACATGACTACTTCCTTCCTACTTGTGCTGAGTGTTGTTTTCGCCACCTGCACTTTGAGAGTTGCAGGGCGGGTGGGAGGTTGCGGGCGTCGTCTGTAAGTTACGCTTCCATGGTGCCCTTGGTAGCCTCCCCTCCATCCTTCTCTCTCCCTGTAGGTTCTTCCTTATCTCTCCTTCAGTAGAGATCTCTCTCCTTCACTGTCTTCGCTCGCTCGTTGGGCGAAGACCGCTGGGGGGCGGTCGGGCGTCCTCTTCTTGGGTACCTCCTCTTACTGCGTAGGGCAGTTCCTCTCGTAGCGAGAGGAGTTTCACTCTCTAATCATCTTTGCTTTTTCTTTCAGGTTGACAGTGAGCATTGCAGACACAGCAGTAGTTAGCTGGATATCTCGGGATATCTCGCATGAAGGAGTCCCAACATTCATTCAGTGTTGCTTCGGGATCAACCACAATACCTGGCTGGATGAAATAGTTCCATGTTGGGATCGTTCCGACTGTTCCCGCCGATGTGGATTGATCACTGTTATTGCTGGACTTCATGTATGCTTTGGCAATGCATCTGGCATATCTGTGGTCCATCTGCTCCTGCTGTTCCCTGTGTTATGCTCCTGTTAACTCGACGACAATCTCTGGGCGGCTCTTCCTGGTCTCCTGCCACAGCCGTCCTGATCGTTCCTGTCGCTGCTGGTGACTTTCATGTGACATTCCTGGCCGTTGCAGTGGCTCCTGCCTTCCAAACCGCTTCCATAGCTCCTGCATAGGCTGTCCTGATCGTGCCTGTTGCTTCTCCTGGTGGTCGTGCCCGGGGCCGCTTCCTCTGTGTTCCTGCCAGCTGCCCTGGAGGTTACAATGTCCGCCATCCTGTAGATGTCGGCAAGAAAGTGAAGGAAGTCACCTTGTGGAAGTGACGTTCCTGGCCATTGCATTAGCGCCTGCCTTCCGAACTGCTGCCGTAGCTCCTGCAATGGCTGTCCTGATCATGCCTGCCGCTTCTCCTGGCAGTTGTGCTCGGGGCCGCTTGTGTTGTGTTCCTGCCGGCTGCCCCGGAGGTTTCGATGTCCGCCATCCTGTAGAAGATGTCGATGTGAAGGTGAAGGAAGTCGCCTTGTGGAAAGTGACATTCCTGGCCATTGCAGTAGCTCCTGCCTTCCGAACTGCTGCCGTAGCTCCTGCATCAGCTGTCCTGACCATGCCTGCTGCTTCTCCTGGTGGTCCTGTCCTGGACCGCTTCTGTTGTGTTTCTGCCTAACTGCCCTGGAGGTTACTATGTTTCGTGTCCACCATCCTGTAGATGTCAGAGTGGAGGTGAAGGAAGTCACCCTGTGGAAGTAGCCGCCGTCTTCATTGTATCTTCAATTTCGTCTTCTGCTGCCTCTTCCCTTCCTCTCCTGAGGTCCAAGGAGGGTCCGGGAATCGGACAGACCTCCGTCAGCGGAAGGAGAGGAAGGCTGCTTCTTCCCCTTGATGCCCTTGGGTGTCTAGGGACTGCCTCCTTCCGAGGAGGCAGTGGGTCTCTTGTTGGCTCTTCCCAACCTTCTGGTTAGGAAACCGATTTGCATACCCCTGGGTTTTGTGTTTTGGGAGCTGCGGACATGCAGACCTTGGTTTGCGATCCCATTCCCAGTCCTAGAGATTCCGCCTCTAAGACGGGGACTACTTTGGGCGCTTTGGGCGCTCGTTCGCGAGCTGCTCCGAGTGCTCGAGATTCTGTGGAATATCGAGTATCCCGATCTGGTCTGGAGAGTATTTCCTCGGCCCAGTTCGGGGGCAGTGTGAGAGAAGGGGCCGAGGCACCCAGGTGTCTCAGCTCTTCCTGCCAGCACCACAAGCGCTCCCGAGTGCTTGCTAGTGCTCGGTCGGGTTCCCAGCCTGGTGTCTCGATCCTGTCGGTTTGAACACCAGAAGAAGCAGGGAAGAGATTCCCTTCGGGAGTCCTGCTGGACTTCTAAGGGACTGACTCTCTTCTAGGAGACAAGTTTCTCTCGTTGGCTCTTCCTGCCCTCGGGCAGGAACGATTCGCATTCTCCTGTGGGGTGTGGTGTTTCGGGGGGTGCAAGAGCACGGCCTCAAGAGGCCGCGCCCTCGTTGCCAGTCTTGGGAGTCTGCGTCTAAGACTGGTTCTGTGCCTGGCTCTTTCAATCTCTTAGGAAACTGAAAGCAGACGCTCCCAATTTATGGGAGTCTCGTGGGTAGCTCGAATTCTATGAATCACAAGCGCTCTCCTGACAAGAGGCACAGGACGAGAGAAAGTGCCAAGGCACCCAGGAGTCTGGGTGCCAAGACGCCTGGTGTCTTGATACTGCCCGCCAGCTGCTTCGGTTGCTCAGCCGGGTTTCATTCTTGTATCTTGAACCTTAGGGTTCGAGCATGCAGGATAGCAGACACAGAATTCTCCTTTGAACCTTCTTCTCGAGGGGTCTCGGCCTTGAAGGAGTTTAGAGTTCGGGAAACTAGTGATAGTTCACGGCAGACGAGTTCTGCCCTGTCCAGATCCGATTGTGGCCCTGCGATCGGCTCGGCTTGGCTCGGCCCCGGGTCACACTTACGAGACTGGCTCGGCTCGGCTCGCTCAGCTTGCTTGCCCCGCCCAGCCCTTGGTCGCGCTTCCGAGACTGGCTCGGTTCGGCTCATCCCGCCCCACCTGCCTCCCAGTCTGGATCACGTTAGCGTGATCAGCTCAGCTTGGCTCCACTTGGTTTTTTTTCCAAATTGGGTTCTCAGCTATGTTCGAGTGAACTTTTTGCTCTTCCCAGGAAAGCGCTTTGCCACGGCACAAGCGCTCTTTTTTCCCCCGTTTGGCGGTAATCTCCTTCGGTTGATTATTGCTCACGGTCCGCCTCTCCTGCTGGTCTTACTGGCAGGACAGGTAGGGGTACTCTTTCTCCTCACCCGTTCTCTTTTCCTCTCAGTTGTTCCGAGAAGCGTGAGACCGACAGAGAGAGCTCTTCAGAGTTTGGCTTCCTGGTGTGCTTTGGGTGTCGGTCCCCTGATTGTCTCATAGTACAACCAGGTAGCCGAGGAGGGTTTCATTGGACCTGTCAAGGTTCCCTCCAAGGGGAGAGGTACAGGAGTTTCATGCTTTGGAAGCAGCGAGGGTCTTCCTCTTCAAGTTGCAATCGCCCTTGTTTTTCGGAGAACATCGCGCTGATTCGTCAGCACAAGGATCCCTGGGACAGGACCACAACTCCCCAATGAATAATCTTCATCACTCGCAACCCTTGCAGTTCCCAAGGGGCCGAGAGTGTCGGGCCACCGCGGTCCTTGCTTCCAAGAGCGTTCTCGGCCAGATGAACTCTTTTCTTTGGAGAAGGAGTTCATTCAGGTCGAGACACCAAGCTTCTCCCCTGCCTTGACAGAATACGAATTCTTTTTGCCTTGGAGGGTCTGGCCAACTGCAATTCTGTGGGCATTTCTGGTGCTAAGAAGAAGGACTTTGTCCCAATTCGAATCTCCGGTTTTGTATGTCCCAAGTTGGCTCGACCCTTAGGAACGAACTTACTTGGTTCTGCCTTTCTCTTGCAGAGATTTGCCAGATACTCGGTAATCAAGGTTTGTACCAGGGCACTGCCTTGTCCCTTGGACAATGGCCAAGACCTTGGAGTCTTAGTCATCTCGACTCGACCTCAAGTTCAAGCAAGCCCCCCCTGAACCCCTAAGAAGTCCCAGGCTTCGATAGAAGATTGCGGAACATAGCCCTCTCCTACCCTTCTAGGAAAGTGCATATAACTGTCTCTTTCCACCCTCTTTCCCATAAGGGGGGAGGGAAGAAGGTAAGAGAGAAGGAAGTATTGACCGGGAAGAAGTTCTACTGCAGATTCCTGGATGAAATGATACTTATCAAGTCTCTGGAGCTGGCAGCGACATTGCAGAGACCTGGGAATGGATTCCTTCAAGAGAAGTATCTATTTCCCTTAGGCCTCGGCAATTCTTTTCATCCCGTTTCCTGTCCTGTGCTCCCGATTTAGGAAATGCCAGCCTGGCTAGAGCTAATTGTCTCGGTATCCTGTCATCTTGCAGAAGCTTCCCCATGGCGGAGAATGGAAGTCTGCTTCCATTCCTCCATCCTTCTTTCCTCTTCGAAGTATGAGGAAGGAGTTAGGCTAATGCTTGCTTGAAGGAACCTTCGAATATGCTTGCATATTCCCCTCACATCGTGTGTCTACTTACGGATTCACCGATCCAGGAACAGGCACGCACATGTAAGACTTTGTCTTGAAGGGGTGGGATCGAGACAATTAGTACCTTCTCATCACCAACCTGGGCTCAAGGCAGCCTTCTGGCCTTCCGAGAATTCAGGATGAGTTTTGCGACACTCAGTGGTTCATTGAACAACAAACCACAGTAGTGGCATTTGTTGACAGACAAGAGGGAATAATTTTTTCCTCCTGTTTCATCTGTCGACATTTGCAGGTACTCGAGTGTTCTATAGTGCACTGGACATCTCAATTAGCCAGATGCATCCCCGGTGGTGGGGATGCATTGGCAGGCAAGCTTGGCCTCCGGTTTCCGGTTTGAGTGATCGGGACGGAATGCTGCTCACTCGGAGATTCACGAAGGGATTGCTTGACTAAGAAATTCCTACCATTTTTCTGTTGCCTGCTTGCACAAGTCAGTAGTTTTTTCATGATCCTTCATACCAGACCCAGGGGCCGCTACGGCGAGGCATGCTGTCTTTCTGGGAAACTTGATATCTACATTTTTTCCTCTGTATTTGTCTGTTTCGCTGGGGGTTCTCAAGCATTGCTCACCCCGAGTTACAGACAAATGCCGGGAGACTTCACCTCTCGCCCAACCTGATAGCCGAGGCATCGAGAAGAGTTCTGCTTGACCCAACCTCCTGTAGCAGCTACACAAGAAGCAGTTCTTTGGGCGGTACATCCCAGCGTGTTCGGGACTGGGAGACCTTCCAGCTTCCCTTGCAAGCATAGGCTTTCTCACTGAGTGGCAGCGGCTGTAGCTGGATATCTCTTGAAGTCCCCTGCAACACTCCCAGGGACTGGAGCCCTCTTCGCTGGTGGGTGTCATTGCTGAACTCCTCGGGTCAGAGCTGCTCTTCAATTCTGGACTTCCTCATCTTCTCTTCCAAGGGTTGCTTCTTTCCCTTCCATTTGTGAAGAACGTAGGCCCTTGCGACCTAGTCTTCTATCTAAAGTAGACTTCTTCTCCTCAGTCAAGATTTAGCTTCGGATGAGAAGCTTCTTTGGTCTTGCTGTCCCAGGGAACTGTTCCCTGGGTGGCATGTGACTCTCGTTTAGGGTTCCTGTCCCATGCTGCATGCGCCCTTACAAGAGTCGTCGGATAGAGATGTGCCCTCATAGGACCATCTCTCATCTTGCTCCAGTCTTGACGTAGAAGATGGAAGAACAGGTGAAGGGGATCAACACCTCGACTCCTTCTCAGATGTCGTAGGTGGACTCCGAATGCTTCAGCATCTATTGTCGGGTTCGAGTCATCCTTGTTCCCCTCCTCCTTGGACTTTGTATCGATGATCCAGATCATTCGTTACTTTGTCCCCTAGGGAGCTGTGGTACTTTCCGATTCCGAAAAGGCTCAACACTCCTAACCTGGATGTCGTCGACATTTTTGTTAGTACTCTCTCTCCCAAGGAAGAAGTGTCTAAGGACACATCTTCCTCCTAGCTTCTTGAAGCGATCGAAGGAGGTACTTGGCAGCTGACGACGATGATACTGGTACTTTCCACCCGAGAGCTCACGAAGCCGATGGCTTGGTCCATCCCTCGCATTCTGGAAGTTTCTGTCGGGCTGGAAGCAAGATGTGGTGTCATAGACCACACTTTTGTCTTCCTATGGTCTTGCCCATAGGCCCTTGGAACCCTTTTTCCTTGCCCCTGTGGTGGCTGCTCAGCAAGTTGTGTTTTCTTACCCGGCTCCTTCAAGAGGATGAGTAGCATCTCGCCTAAGGTGTTGGTTCTGGGAGTGAGAAGGATACCGAAAGTGACTGGCCTCTCTTCCTCCTCCTTCTCCATCCTTCTACTTCTCCTTCAGGATGAGAATAGGACTCGAACCAACACGTGCTGGACCTGGCGCTGATGCGGAAAGACTACACATCGAGCACCCATTCTATTTTTCTCCTAGAATCATAGAAGCAATTCTGCTCCTTCCTCTAGCAAGGGGAGGAAGGAGAGTCTGGCAATAGGGAAAACCCTATCTGAGCTTTTCCTTACTGCCTCCGACTCTAAGATTCTTCCAGTCTGTTTCGTATGAGTCACGTTTCCTCACTCATGCGAAAAGGTCCAGTATCTGACATTTGATCTTGAAAGTTCCTACACTCCGATCAATATGTCAGAGGCTCAGGTACTCCTCCTCACTCTTCCGACCAGGAGAAGTAGCCCAGGTGTGCAGAACTCCAGTCAGTTCAAGAGACTCACTCAGATTCCTCCCTCCAACCAGTGAGTCTTCCTAATGTAAAGGACTGATGGTTTGTGTATCGTGTCAGAACAAAACACAAATTTTGAAAGTAAATTGTATTTTTCCTAACTATACAAACCTGAGGTCCTTTACATTACATATTATGCCCACCTCATGCCACCCCTCAGTCTGAACCTGGACCGAAAGGCAAACTGGAATGTTTACATGCGGGCAGGTGGGTATTCCCGCCTACCTGGCGGTAGTTACTGCCTAACCACCTTACTCAAAAGTTTAACGGCCATTTCCAGCATATGCTAAAAGTAATTCCTAATGTAAAGGAACTCAAGTTTTTATAGTTAGGAAAAATACAATTTACTTTAAAAAATTGTGATATTTTGTGCTGTTTAATTTGCAAAGCATTTACGAGAAGAGTAACATAATCGCTTGATGTTCGAGTCATGGAATCGAGTTCAGTCTAGACATCCTCCATGCAGTTCGTCGATTCCCTCATTACAGTGTTAGTCCCAGTTAAGTAACGGTAAGTGTTCATTTGCAGGATATGACTACCCATCTGTGGAACTGTCACTTCGTGTGCATAGTGGCCCTCGCTGTTTCTTTATCAACAGCTTTGAAGTGGGATCCCAAATCTGCCCCCTCCAGGAAATTCCCATCATGTGCTTTTGCCTCATTACCCCAGAATTACGCTATCAGTCTTTTGATGTGTTTTCTTTGGTAAATATACTGTAATGAATTAAGTTAAACCCCAGAGTTTATCTAATCACTTCCCCCCTGAAGTAGCCTTTCGGGCATATTTTGTTGTTTGTAATTTTAGCTGTCCCCAAGGCCAGAGTCCAGATTTTTATGATAATAAAGGTAAGTTGCATATCATCCTAGTATACCCCATTGATCTAGCAAGACCCACACTTTAAAATTACAACAATTTTCATTAATCTCCATCTGTGTATACTGTCTCTCCTTTTCCAGCATCACACTGCATACTTTTGTTGTCTTGAGGTTTCCAAATTAACCTTTTTGAGGTGAAACTTACCCTCTATTGTTAACTTTATCTGCAACTACTTGGTGCAGGTTCAACAACTGTTAAAATTGAAACAATCATTAATGAACACTCCCAATAGTTACTCCCCACGGTAAGACAGCAAATGGTTTGGTTGTTCATTCTACTCTTGTTGATGAACATGGCCGGTTGTGTAGACAAGTACTCTGAATTTTGGTTTGTTTTCCATGGTTATCGAATTGGATCGTCTAGACTGGTTTGTCTTTTCACTAAGGATTCTTCTTCTCAATCTTCCAGATGGGTTTCATTGAAGTACGATATACACAGATTATGTATTGATCATAGTGGTGTAACTTGTGATTCAGACAATCGTTATGATCATTGCAGGGAATGGTCTTTACACGAGATAGAGAGGATGGTAAAGTATCATACAGTATTTGAAGAGAGAAGGATAGACTTAGAAAGCGATTACATAAAGAGAACAGCTAGTCTTGAATCTAATTCTTCCTTAGAGTAACTTCTGATCAAGATAGGTAGGTCTATTTATTCTTCTTCTTTAGTAGGTTCACATTCTTCCACACCCACTAAGTCAGCTCAGGGTAGTAGGTTAGATTCAGTGCAGTCTGATATTGATTCTGTAAAGTCTAGGATTGAATTTTTATGTAACAAGTTTGAATCTTTTGAATCTAATGTATCTAGTGCATTGGCAGGAACAGTGTCCCCTCGTTCCATTGGCAACTCCGCGGACGCAGCCTTGCCTGTCCCATCGGCTCCACCTGCTGACAGGCCTGGTAGTCCCAGGGCTCCCAAACAGCGACTAATATCTTGGGATGTTCATGGACTGTGCCCTCTGTCTCCTGCCTCTGCCTCTTGGTCCTCGGTGGATAAACGCAGATTGCACTCACCTAAAGACATTCATGGTAGGGTGAAAAGGTGTAGGCCTTTGCTTTTGAATCCATTGCCCCAAGGTTATTATAGCAATTCGTCCGAGCCAGGTAACTGATCATGTTTGGTAATGAACAATGCCACTGCGCCTGCAGCTGCCTCAAGGAACCCGGAGTCCTTAGTTAGGCATTCTGGTACAGTATTAAGGTTTCTTGCTTAGATTCCCTTTCTGTTGACGATAGTCCAAGTTTTGATTTCCTCAAGGCCGCAGGTATGTCCACTTCCAAGGCTTTTGCAGCTTTTATGGGCTGTCTTTCTGAAGCAAAGACTAAGATCCTGTTCACACACAGCGGTTGCATCCACGTGGATGCAAAGTCAATGACAGAGCAAAGGGGTGTACACACACAACTGCATGGATTTGTTAACTGCCGCAGCATCCGCGTGGTCTGAGTTTCCCCTTGCAACCGCGTGGTTCAAGATACACGTGTTTACCAGTGTCTGTTCATATGGACCGCACAGATTTGCCTGCATCACACGTCAAAATGGAGACTAATCGCTTTGACATAGACATTTTCTTTGATGAAGTTGAAAAACGTCCAGCCATCTGGGACATAAGATCAGCTGATTATGACAAAATAGTAAAGAAAAACTGTTGGGAGGAATTACTTGAAATTATCTGGGATTCTGATAAAAACTAAAAAAAGAAAATCATAGTTATATACACTTTTTTTATTGAACACAGTTGAACAATGTTTGAAGGAGTTTGGTGAACTTCTTCCTCCTTTGGCCAGGGATCCTTTTGTTAAGGCCTTAGGGTTTTTGCTTCTGCAGATGAGACATTTCTTGATGTGATAGGAGAGCTATCCCATGTCATGAGCAATCTTAAAGTTCGCAGAAGAGAGCAGCTTTGCTCTCTGCTGGTTCCTTTGGTCTCCCCTCAGCAAACAGTTGTTAATTTCAGTTCATCCTTTTGGGAAGATTATTGACGTATAGCCCCGTGTCATGTATGTCTTAAACGTAAGTGCAAGACATGTTATAATGCTTAAATGTTTACGTATAACCAATTATCATTGTGTTTAGTATTGAATCAGACACACAGGCTTCGATCCTGTAAATTCTACCTCATGTAGGATATGATTCCTTATTGTATATTGAGCTCCAATGCTCATATGTTTGTTATAATTCTATTATATATGCTTCTGTATTTGGTATACATGCACACCGCCTTCTTCAAAATGTCTGCTCTGTAATAAAGACGAATGAAAGAAAGTGGTCCAATTAATCTCAGTATATCGACACGACTATCGATGAGAGTTGGGATTCAACCTCAGATACTCAAAGACTTATCATTCTCTTCCCACAGGTAAGAATAAAGAATTGTAGTATGTATTATATTTGCTAACACACGCGACACCCCAGAGACTGAGAAATCAGAGAATAGGTCTTTTATCCATCAGTCCTAAGCCTCTAAAGGGAAGTCTCCAGCATCTTCCTCTTCTTCTTTTAAATATCCTTCAGGCAATGCTACTGCCTTTACTAGGCCTTCCTTTCCAAGTGCAGGAGGGAGGAAAGTATCCTTTTGCCAGCAAAGTTCCTAATCCCGTTCTGCAGAGGGAGGGAAGTTTATCTCCTCTTATAACAAGAATACAAAGTCTGATGAACAATAGCTTCTTGAGCCCTCAGGTACCTGTGGGGTGTAGGTTAGGCCTCTTCGTTCAAGTGTGGGAATGCTTAGGGGTAGACGCTTGGGTAGTGAAAGTACTTTTGGAACTGCATTGCATTCCTTTCAAGAGTTCGCCTCCCCTGCCAAACCCGCCTATATCCTTTTGGTCATACAAAGGCAGCCTGGAGAAGAAAAGGGTCTCGAGTTAAGAAGTCCCTTCTCTATTAGAGAAGGCAGCTATAGAGGAAATACCAGCTGCTTCGCCAGGTTTTTACAACAGGCTATTCCTAGTTCCAAAGGCAACGTGAGGTTGGAGGCCTGTCTTGGACGTATCCAAGCTCAACATCTAGGTCCAACTGTCCCCTTTTTCCATGGAATCGGACTCCACAGCTTTAGCTGCCTTGGAGAAAGGGGCATGGAGGTTTACGATGGACATGAAAGACGCATACTTTCATGTCCCCATTCACGAACATTCAAGAAAGTTCCTACGCTTTGTCCTTGGGGAAAGACATATCAGTTTTAAGCTCTTTGTTTCGGACTAAGTTCCGCACCTCAGGCTTTCACCAGAGTCTTATACCCCTTTGCAAAATGGCTTCATTAACTAATATACTTCTGTACAGTACCTGGATGATTGGATTATCATTGCGAAGTCCAGGGAGGATTGCCTGATGGCAAGCGAGCTTAGATTACTGATAAAACGTAGCAAAGTCTTCTCTTGAACCATCTCAAAGAGTGACCTACCTGGGCATGATGATAAATTCTGTTCTTTTCAAGGTTTTCCCATTACGTGCTTGAGTAGACAGTCTCTCATCAATCGCAAGCAAATTCGCCTCCTCAGTAAGCATGCCAGCTAACTTCTTTGGAGAAGTTAGTCCCAGGTGCTTGACTATGGATGAGACCGTTTCAGTTGCATTTGAAGAGGCACTGGCACAGAGAGTCACAGCCAATCCACAAGTTAGTGCCCTGGAACACAGATCTGTTTCCTTACCTTCGTTGGGGGATGTCTGAAGAAATACTGCTTGCAGGGAAATCTCTTGAGTCCTCATGCCCAAACCTCTCGCTGTATTCAGACACCTCTGACAAAGACTGGGGTATAGTTATGGGGAATCAGGTCGCTTCCGGAGTATGGTTGCCAGTCAAAGGAAATCTGCCCATAAACTGCAAGGAGTTGTTGGCTATCCAGAAGGGGCTGCAATAGCTGGAAAGTGCAGTGACCAACAAAGTAATTTGTCTTCTCGGACAACTCAGTGTCTTTGTCGTATCTGAAAAGACAAGGAGCACGAGGTCAGAAACAATAGTAGCCATCACCATGGATTTACTCCTCTGGACGGAGAGGAACATTGTCCAAATGCCCCAGTTTGTACCTGGTCGATTGAATGTTTTGGCAGACATGCTAAGTTGTCCGGGACAGGTACTCTCCCATGAATGGACATTAAACCCAACTGTGTGCAGGGCAATTTGGAGAGTTCGGCCAACCTCCCATCAATCTCTTCACAGCGAAGATGAATCATCGTTTCCAGTTGTACGTCTCTCCAGTTCCAGATCCTCAAGCCTGGGCAGTAGATGCTATGGCTTTAGACTGGGCAAGCCTATTCATATATGCATTCCCTGCATTTCCACTGTTGAAGGAAGTGCTCAAGAAATTGAGGGAATCTTGGAACACCACCATGATTCTACTCATGCCTTGGTGGCCAAGGAGGCAGTTGGTTCACAGACCTAATAGAAATGTTGATAGAAGTTCCCAGACAGTTACCTTTTTGGACAAATCTACTTCAACAGACAGGGACAGGGAGGCTGCACTGAAGTATCAACATGCTTCGTCTAACTGCTTGGAAATGGTCGACAAGCTCTTCAGAGCTAGAGGCTTTTCACAGTCATTTTGGGACTCTATCTTCACTGCAAGGAGAAAGTCCACTAATATATTATATCATAAATGGTGGGAGCATTTCATGTTTCCGCACCAGCATTGATAATATAATCAAGTATCTACATTTATTAAGATATGCTAAAAGTTTGTCTGTTGCCTCCATCAAAGGCTATAAATCCATGCTGACTTCTGTTTTAAGGCTTACTGGATTGGATATTTCAAAGGATGACTTACTTGAAGCTGTTCGCTCATTTCAACTGGAAATGCCAGGGCCTTTCCGGATGACCATCTCTCGGAGGGTCCTCTTCTGAGAGATCCAGACACTCCAGAAATGCAGAAGGCTTTTGTAGAGGTCATTGCGCTGATCCGTCAGCACAACGGTCTGGAGGAACCGCCTCCAGCCCCTTTGGAAGAACGGTCATCCAGGCTGGAGGAGTTCGCTTCCAAGAGGGAGCCCAAACCCTCTCGTGGTGTACCGTGGTCTCCCTTGGCGGACAGTGTTCTCAGCCAGGTGAACGACTTGGTCTCCAGACCATCATCTTCTCTTCACTTGACTCGGTCCACCAAGCTGTTACCTCCCCCTCTCCCGAGACAGAAGAAGTACTACGTTCCATTGGAAGGTGTACTGCAGCAAAAGGTCGTGGAACCAGGGCTGACTCGTTTAGTGCCTAGTGCCACCTCGGCTCAGCTAATAGGAAAGCAGGCGCTTTTCTCACAAGCTGAGATGAGCGCTTTGGAGGGTACAGCTCTTTCTGCCCTCCAGGCGATCTCTTGGCTCGACAACTGGGCCTTCGCGTTGTCGAGAATTGCGTCTTCGTCTACTCAGAGTGAGGACCCGACCTTCAGGAGTCTTTGCCAGTCTGGGGGTAAGGCTATCTCCTTTATAACCCACCAGACGGCAAACCTCTGGGCAAACCTGGTGCTGAAGAGAAGGGATGCGGTGTTATCCCGGATCATCAGATCAGTGGGTGCTGAAGCTGCAGTGCCTCTGCACAATGGACCCATTCTGGACGGGAGAGGTGGATGCTGCGGTGGACAAGAGAAAGGCCGATGAACGTGACCGTCTTGTCCATCAGGCAGCAACGAAAGGTGCTGCGCAGCCCTCTCGTCCCGTGGCCGGTCGGTGAACCAGGCTAGCACCCCAGCCCCGAAGAAGTCTGGTGCTTCCACGGGCGCTCAGGGTAAAGTCCAGCCCTCTGCTTCTTCACCTCTGCGGAAGGAACCGCAAGGTCCCTTTCGCCAACCTGTTCCCCCCAAGAGGAAAGGTAAGGTAAAGAAGAAGAGGGGAGGAGCTCACTAGGGACAGCGAGCCCCCTCAGATGCTGCTGTCGATGGGGGGTGCCTATCAAGCCATTGGGCAACGTGGCAGCAATACGGAGTGGAGACCTGGGTAGTGGATGTCCTCCGGGAGGGATATTCTCTACCCTTCGAGTCGCCGCCTCCCCTCACCGACACTCCGGTCCAGTTCCCATCTTATCTCCAAGACCCCCTGAAGAAACAGGCCCTTCTTCAGGAGGTCGAAGCTATGTTGAGCAAGGGAGCCATCGAAGTCGTCGAGGATCAGTCCCCGGGCTTCTACAGCAGGATCTTTCTCGTGGAGAGGGCTTCTGGCGGCTGGAGGCCAGTGATCGACCTCTCTTCCCTGAATCGTTTTGTTCGTCAGACATGGTTCATGATGGAGACGGTACTGTCGGCCATCTGGGAGGGCGACTTCATGCTGACGGTCGATTTGATGGACGCGTACTTCCAGGTGCCAGTTCATCTGTCGTTTCGTCGGTACCTTCGCTTTGTCCTCAATGGAGTGGTATATCAATTCAAGGTTCTCTGTTTCGGTCTGTCGACTGCTCCGCAGGTGTTCACGAGTGTTCACCCTCATTTCAGTTTGGGCCCATTCGCGCAGGATACGTCTACTGAGGTATCTTGACGATTGGTTGATCCTGGCAAGCTCCTGCTTGCAGTTGCTACAGGACATAGATCGTCTCCTCGAGTTTTGTCACGAACTGGGCATCATGATCAGCTTTCGGAAGTTGGATCTCACTCTTAAACAGAGGACTCAGTATCTGGGCATGCTGATCGACACGGCAGCAAGCAGAGTCTTTCCTTTTCAGGCTCGGATCAGCACGTTCAGGAAGGTGGCGAGGCAGTTCCTGGCACAACAGGACCAGCCAGCTCAACAGTGGCAAGTCGTGATCGGCCACTGTCATCCTTGGAGAAACTCATTCCACACAGTCAGCTTCATCTTTGGTCTCTCCAGTGGAGACTGAGGGACTTCTGGGATCAGTCTCGGGAGCCCCAGTCAGTTCTCATCCCCATCTCTGAGGAGGTGAGGGACGATCTCACTTGGTGGTTGGATGACAGGAACCTCTGCATAGGGACACCTCTGTTTTCTCGCCCTCCGGACATGCTTCTCTTTTCAGACGCATCGAAGGAGGGCTGGGGTGCAGACCTGGAGGAGTTGCTGACTTCAGGCGTGTGGGACCAACACGACAGGCACCTTCACATCAACGTCCTGGAGATGAAGGCAGCGTTCTCAGGTCTTCAGTGCTTCCAGGACCGTTTGATGGGACACTCAGTGGCGTTGATGAGCGACAACACGACCGTGGTGGCATACATCAGCCAGCAAGGGGGTCTTGTCTCCCGAGCTCTCCATGAGTTGACACTGCAGGTGCACCAATGGGCAGTTGCCCACTCTATGGAGCTGTCAGCCAGATACATTCCAGGCAAGAGGAATGTCCTGGCGGACACGCTCGGCCTTTGGGATCAGGTAGTGGGGTCTGAGTGGTCCCTCCATCAGAGCGTGGCGGACAGGCTCTTCGACCTGTGGGGGTCCCAACCTTTTTCTCTGTCATACCGCACCCATGGGCAGCTGCAGAAGACCCCTTCCAACACTCGTGGGACATCCTCGAAATGTATGCCTTTCCCCTGTTCTGTCTCCTTTGCCCAGTTCTCAGTTGGGTTCTGGTGTCGACGAACCTTCGAATGATCCTGGTGGACCCCAAGCGTCCAGATGCCGCTTGGTATCCAGACCTGCTGGCTCTGCTCTCCGAGGTTCCGAGAGAGCTTCCCCTCTAGCACAGCCTGCTTCGTCAGCCCCATGTAGAATGGTACCACCAGGCTGCGGCCTCTGTCTCTTCTCGCCTGGAGGTTATCCACCATCCCTTGCGAGCGAGAGGCTTTTCTCGCCGATAAGCGACAGAGATGGCAGGATACCTCAGAAAGTCCTCAGCAGCGGTTTACCAAGGTAAGTGGGCTGTCCTCTGTGGCTGGTGTTGTAGATGAGGTTACTCTCTGGTCGGAGCCACTCTTCAACAGGTAGCGGATTTCCTCGTCTTTCTTTGTCGGGAGAAGCTCTTATCAGTTTCAGCGGTAAAAGGATACAGGGCAGCCTTAGCCTTGGTCCTGAAGCTGAATGGCATCAATATTTCGTCCTCCCTGGAAATGTCTTTGCTGATGAAGAGCTTCGAACGGTCTTACCCACCCAGGGAACTCAGGCCCCCCGAATGGGACGTGTCTCTCGTTTTGTGGAGCCTAACTCGTGCCCCTTACAAGCCACTGCGAGAGGCCACAGACAGGGATCTGACTCTCAAGACTGTCTTCCTTCTAGCCCTGCCATCGGCGAAGAGGATAGCAAATTACAGGGACTCTCCTTTACAGTTAAACACTTGAGGGGGTGGGCTTCGGTGACACTCGAATTTGTCCCAGAGTTCGTAGCAAAGACTCAAAACCCAGCGGTCCCTGACGCACGGTTTGAGTCTTTCATGATCCCATCCCTTGAGTGACTTTGTAGACGATGACCCTGACGAGTTGCGACTATCCTGTACGGGCGCTACAGCGCTATCTGAAGAGAACATGGCACCTCAGGCCTGAGTGTCGACGTCTCTTCGTTAGCACCGGGACTCCTAAGAACAAGATGTCCAAGAACACGATCTCTTTCTGGCTTCGTGAGGTTATCAAGAAAGCGTATGCAACGGCTGGAGAGGATGTCACCAGCCCCCTACACCCCCATGCTCACGAAATCGGGGGATTGTGCCCTCTTTAGCATTCAAGAAGAACCTGTCTGTTCAGCAGGTACTGAGAGCGGGGGTGTGGTCACGCCAGACCACATTCACCTCTTTTTACCTAAGGGACGTTACCCATCGGTCCTTGGATACCTTCTCCTTGGGACCAGTGGTGGCTGCTCAACAAGTTGTGTAACTTACCCAGCTCCCGTATAGGACAGAGTTGCGTCTCGTCTGTTGTACGTGCGTGATTGGGCGTGAAAGGTGAGTGACTGGCTCTCTCTTCTCCCCTATCATCCAACCCTTTCCCTCGGGCAGAGAGTTAGGCCGTACAAGCTGAACCAGACGTCTGACATAGGTGAGTTTCATTCCTTGAGTGTCCTATCTTTGTTGCCTTCCAGGTACACATTAGCTATAATGTCCCCTCTTTCCCCTGCAAGGCAGGGAAGGGGTTGTGGGCTAATTACCAAACCCATTCCTTATGTTGGTCCTGATGTTTCCCAATCACCCCTTATGTGGCTGGGAAGGGTTCTCTCTGGCTTTCACCCCGCTGTGTGATCGTTTACATATCGTAACCTCGTCACAGCAAGGACGGTCTAGTAGACAATGGTGCTCACGGTCCAGTGGCCATGCCCTCCTAGCTCTTACCCTAGGTGAACATCAGGTGCGTTGAACTTCCAGTCATTCAGAGACCTCCACTCAGATTCCTCCTACCGAATCTTGAGTCCCCATATGTAAAGGACCAAGGGTTTGTATTTGTGAAGGAACAAATCTTATTTTTTTAAAAGTAAAATGCATTTTTCCTAACATACAAACCCAAGGTCCTTTACTCAGGTTACCCACCTCAGCCTCCCCACAATCTGCCCTAGACCAGAAAGTAAAGTGAATGCGTGAAGCTGGGCGGTTGATACCGTGGGCTTCCCACTGTTGCCAACCACATGCCTAGCTGGTAGTACAGTAATACCAACTCATGCCTTGAAAGTCTTTAGCGGCCAGTTCAGCTACGGCGAAAGTATTCCCCATATGTAAAGGACCAAGGGTTTGTATGTTATGAAAAATGCATTTTACTCCTAAAAAATGCAATATTACAAGCGACATCATTGTTAGTAGGGTTTTCATGACTGGAGCAGAATTATCTTTTCTGGCTTCCTTTCATGCCAATGATGTTAAAGCCAAAGCTTTCCTAGAGTTTCTCTATCCCTTTGCTAGGAACTCTTAACTGATGAGGACAGAGAGCTGCTTTTATGCCTGTTAGGGCCCCGAAGTATTATACGTCCCATTTTAAATCTGTAAGGAAGCAGTGTAGGAACCTATTTTGTTCCACCAGAAGCCTGAGGTTCCTACGTCTAGAAATGCCATGGCTTTCATGAATAAGTCCTTAATCCTGGAGGCACATCATGCAGTCTCTCCAGAGGTTTGTCCCATTTTGAAGGTGAAACCACACGTCAGAGCAGTGGCTGCTATTATTAGTTTTCACTAGCACCTCTCTCTCTAGACCATATAGTCTTGGCAGCACAGTGGAGGTGTAGCTCTCTATTCACTTCCAACTACTTAAGGGACATAGGCCCCGTCCACACGGTCGAGCTTTGCTCTGTGAACTTGGCTCGGTGTGACGTCAGAAACGGAGAAACGGCAAGCAAAGCTTCGTGTAGGGCTTTCCTAATGTTTATCGAAGTATCGAGGCTTTGCCTGCAGCAGCAGCAGGGCTGTTCACTGACGGAAATATTTGTGGTAAATGGATAAAGATGCCACTTACTGAAAAGTTTCCGTAAAGCGCAATTTCATGTAAAACCTTCACAAATAAATAAATAAAGGAAAATGAACAAGAGTTTCCCGTTATTTTACCCTTCATAATGAATACGTCAGGTAAGTATGACTTATGGGAACTTTGAAAAATAAATATATTAACACCCTTTATTGCATTGCTACGGAAATCTGTCAGTCTAGTCCATTATGCTTGGAAATCCTAGTGCTGTACTGTAGTGATCGGTAGCTGCATCCTGCTGACAGAAATAGTAATGTTGCATGTACAGTAGTCAAGCTTCAGCTGAAATACTCTGCCTCATGGTAGTATCTTGTTTCCTTATATATGGTTCCATTTTAGATAAGAGTTTATAAAAGTTGTTAGGGTCCATTCTCATATAGTTGATGAAATCTGATCCATAGCCATGTATGTCTCAGTTCCTGCAATATTGTCAAATGACTTCCTAAGTCTGCTCTTCTTTGTAGCCACTCTTACACCACATCCTTTTCTGCCTTGTCACTTTTATCTTTGCACACATTGCTGCAACAGTACACAGCGCGATTTTCTTCTTGGGTTTTTTACGATCCATATTGTAGTACATATTCGGTCCTGTGTCAGTCACTGCCAGCAGGCTCTCACTAACCAACCAGCGTCGTTCGGACAGCAGCATAAATGCGTACGACAGGCTTAGCCCGCAAAGCGGCCAAGTTTACCGAGCAGAGCTTGACCGTGTGGACGGGGCCATAGAGATTTAGTATGAAGACTGCCATAAACTAGCACCTCTGGTTTCGGGAGGGGAGATTATCTCCTAGTCTTCCCTTTATGCATTATAAACAGATAAAGGTTCTCTCTAGCTACCCCTTTCCTAGGTAAAGGGGAACTATATATAATGAGTTTATACATGGTAGTTCACTCCACTTTATTTATTCAGATCATTTTGTATACTGTAATTTCCTTGTTTTTATTTGTTCTTGGATGAGGGCAAACAATTTTTTTTTTATCAGAGTAAATTGTGTTATGTTGCAGAGCCATTGCTCCTCATTAGAGAAAGTTACCCTGAGCTGATTAAGGACCACTTGTCTTCCAAATTAGGCTAGTTGTTTTTGGGTGTGAGGTACCACAGCAACTCAATTAGGTAGGTGGTAACTCTTGAGGGATGGTTTAGTTGTGGTTGTAGCTCCCATCACCTCAGCAGGCCTGAGGCACAGGGGCCAGTAAATTGCCATTTTGCATTGCACATCAACCAATGACCACATTTGAGGTTCATGTTCCACCTCTAAGTGGATCTTGCTTGATGATGATCTGACAAGTACTACTTGTTATGGGATCATATTCATCAGGTGAGCAACAGTGAGGATATTTATAATTATATCTGATAATTTGGTTATAGGGAATTTCTTGCCGATCTCCAGCACACAATGATTGTGGAGTCAGCTAAAATGACAGAGGTTAAGTTTCACCTCAAAAATAATGAATATGATAAAATCATTTTTTTAGGTACTTGCCCTCTATCATTGAAAACCCTCCCTCCTCCCCAAGTTAAGAGATTAAGAGTAGCATGAACAACCAAAACTTCGCTGTCTTATCCCCACCCTGTAACTATTGGGAGCATTCATTAACGATTGTTGCAATTTTAACACTTGCTGAACCCATGCCAAGTAGTTGGAGATAAAGCTTAATGATGGAGTTTAAGTACCTACAAAATTGATTTTATCATAAAAATAATTTTTCATTTTGTTTGCTGACCACTACCTTTCTCATTCCATTTTTGTTGTTACAATTGCCTTTGTCATCCAATTAACACTAAGTTGGCAAATGGCATTTAGAGAACTCACTTGGATTGTGTTGAATATTCTGGGCTACTAATCCCCTTGTCAAACAGATAAGATCCATTCACTACCTTGATTGTCGTGTTACTTTTTAATTGATATTTGACTTCATCATAAGGACTGTAGTGCCTTATCCTCTTAAAAGATTTTAACAAAAACCTCCTTAACATACCAAGATTTCCTAATTTCAGTGTGGATATAATGGTCTTGTTGAATTTTTCTTATTATGAAGAATTATAGTGATAATTTTTTTTCTAGGGGGTTAACCCTTAAATGCCGAGCCTCTATTTACAAAAGTGTCTGTCGTATGCAGGCGGTGTTCAGGAGTTGGCGCCGAAGTGGAAAAAAAGTTTTTTTTCAAAAAATCACAGCACGCTTAGTTTTTAATATTAAGAGTTCATTTTTGGCTCCTTTTTTTTTTGGCATTGCCTGAAGTTTGGTATGCAACCATCAGAAATGAAAAAAATTATCATTATCATATATAAATATTGAAATATATGAGCGCAAAAAAAAAAATTTATATAATTGTATACAAATCGCGCTGTGAGCAAAATGGTTAAAGCTAGTTATTTTTTTTCTTTGTATTGTTCACTAAATTGCGATGATTTTGGTATATAAAAAATTGTAAAACGATCAAAGCAACACAGAGAAAATATTATCACAAAATGATGCATGAATTTGTAACGAGCGGACGTAAAAAAGTTTTTTTCAAAAATTCACCATAAATCAAAATATTGTGCTAGAGACTTCCCGTTTGTTGCAAAATGACGGTAATTGATTGAATATTACTAGACTGTAAGTGTTTTAGCTTACAATTGCAGTTTTCGACCATTTCGGTCGAGTTAAAGTTGACCGAAGGTAGAATTTTTTCTATTTATCGTGATTTATATGAAAATATTTCAAAACTGATAAAAGCTACAACCATGAGTTATTTTTGGTTGTATTCTACATGAAAATGCACACATTTTCATATATAAAACTTTATGTAACGACTAATATAAAACGGTGCAAACATTATGACAAAGTGACGAAAGAATTTCAGAGATGTTCGGCCGAGTTACCGCATGCGCACGTAAGGAAAAATTTGTTTTTCAAAAATTCACCATAAATCGAAATATTGTGCTAGAGACTTCCAATTTGTTGCAAAATGAAGGTAAATGATTGAATATTACTATAATGTAAGAATTTTAGCTTACAATTGCATTTTTCGACCATTTCGGTAAAGTTAAAGTTGACCGAAGGTTGAAATTTTGGCACTTATTGTGATTTATATGAAAATATTTCAAAACTGATAAAAGCTACAACCATGTGTTTTCTGTTGTATTCTACATGAAATTGTGCACATTTTCACATATAAAACTTTATGTAACGACCAATATAAAACAGTTCAAACATTACGACAAAGTGACAAAAGAATTTGAGATGTTCGGCCGAGTTACCATGCACGGACGTAAGGGAAAAGTTTTTTCAAAAATTCACCATAAATCGAAATATTGTGCTAGAGACTTCCAATTTGTTGCAAAATGAAGGTACATGATTGAATATTACTAGAATGTACGAGTTTGAGCTTACAATTGCGTTTTTCTACCATTTCGGTGGAGTCAAAGTTGAGCGAAGGTTGAAATTTTTTGTAGTCGACGTACCGTACATCCACTCGGCACCCAACAGACAATTTTAGTCGACGTATGGTACGTCCAGTCGGTGTTTAAGGGTTAAGAGTATAAAATAATTAACCCTGAGTGGCACTGTCTTTCCTGAATGGCTGGGTATTTTAAGATATGATGGAATTGTTCATTCTTTGTGGAAAAACATACCCAGTGATTGATAGTTACAGGTATGCTGCCAATTCAAACTTTTAAAACCAAAGGCTCAACAGCAGAGAGAAGTTGGGGGGGGAATGTAGTGACTGAAAAACCATATCCAAGTTTATTTATGTACAATTAACAAAATATTTTATCAGAAGCAGTACTGGTTTGTGCAAAAGATGTCTGACCATAAAACACTATTTGCACTAGAAAGTAATGATGTGCTGGAGTGCTGCAGTAGACCATTTTATAAGGTATCACTTTCCTGTACTATGATAGTGTTCATGCAGTAAAATTATCATAGGATTACTTTCCATTAACAACTAATCCTTGGGTAAGTATTTAATGTATCTTTTCTATGGATACCAAAGATAGAAAATGAGATACCAGTGAAAAACATTTAAGGCATGAACATGTAACACCGTAAGTAGTTAGCATTAATTTTGTTTATTAATGACAAGTAATACATGTTATTCCAGAATCCAAAGCCATATATAATTTACAGGTAATGAAGAAACATAACCCTACTTTTAAACAAGAACTAATAGACATCAACTAATGAAAAGGGGTGATCCTCTGTTGTAGATCACAAATACAGATGCAAGGATGTCCAAAAAAAACTATGAATGAATTACAGGACATAAATCATATTTACTTCTGAGTTCTGTACAGTACAGTGCACAGTACCTTTAACTGCTTATACACAAGTTACTATGACACTGTCTACATTTCCTACCCCAAATACAAAATTCATATATTACAGGGAAAAAAATTACCATGATTTCTTAAATATGAATTTACCTATTATTTATGATTTGCATTATCATATTTTTATGTTACTGCAATATTATATCCATTTACCCATTATTTATGATTCACATTATCATATTTGTATTTACTACAGTACTATATCCATTTTAAAAATGTGTAGTAACTATTAGCTTGAAAAAATAGTTAGATATTTTGCATATGTACATGAAGTTTTAATTATAAATGATCAAAGAGAAATTCAAAACAAAAGTAAAAGCTATCCTTAAAAGCAGTTTTTGTGTTCTCCCAATTAATGGATATATTAAATACATCTTTTGCACAACAGCACTAACAAAAGGCCAACAGACATATATTGTACTAAAATACAGTACAGTTCAACTGCATTTTGATCCCCATACAAATTTCAATGTTGCCAGTATTTACATAAACTGGTCTTGATTATAAATTCTTATGTTCATAATAGTATCAGCTTCTCTTGGAGATAGCACCGTGATCCCATGTTCGGCTAAGGCTTTCACTGGAGAAACAACCAGACTAAATGTATCTTGGTCATCATTCCACATGCGTATTGTGTCACGAAGGAGGAAAGTTGTAGCATGTGGCAAATTTAACAAAATGACAGATTCTTTTATCCTGTGGAAGTAATTGAAAAGCATTAATTTACACAATTGGAGCACTTCAAAAATATGGAATATTTAATACTGTAAGTGGTTCTGTCTGCCAAAAGCAAAGAAAGTAGATCATTCAATAATTAGAAGAACCTGGTCAGTAACGTAGTCACTGACTTTGGCTGAGGAACTGTCAGGATAAGTGCCTTGATTAACTATACTCTAACATATAAAGATATAAAGATAGGCATAAGCTGCTACATGAAGCCCTAGTTTGTGCATTTTCATTTTAAAATGTTTCTAAAGTGAAAGAAAGCATTATCATTCAGCTCTGTCAGGTGATATTTTTCAAGGAAACTCTGCACTTTTCCCCCAATTTGCACATTTATTACTGAACTTGGGACTTCTTCCCTTTCCTGCTCCTCCTTTGAAGACAATTCCTTATCTGTTCTCTGCTGCTGCTCCTTCTGAAGGTCCTGCAGTTCATCTGTGGTTAGTTAACTCCTTCCATGTCATCACTCACCTTCAAGTTCATGGACATGCCCACGGACACAATATCCTCCACAACTGGCTCAGCCTCACAGCCTTCAAATTCCCTTTCTCCTATGGTATCTGGCCACAATATTCTCCAAGCAGAGTTCATGGTAATTTAAGATCTTCCCCAAGGCTTTATCTATGAGGCTTATGCAATGGAGGATGTTGAAGTGATTCTTCCAGAACTTTCTGAGAGTTAACTCTGTGTCAGAGGTCACTTCAAGGCATCTTTGCTTTGAAACAGTGCTTTGATGTAGAGTTTCTTAAAGTTAGAAAGGACCTCCTGGTCTATGGGCTGCAAGAGTTGTGTTAAGGGACAAGAACCTCATTCTCATGAAGTAACTCAAGTGTCTAAGCCTGGAGGATGAGCAGTTACTCATTGGACGGGTTCGTATCGTTCTCGGCTAGCACTCTAGTGGACTTGATTCTCCGACCGGCCAATGAAGGATTAGAGAAATTTATTTCTGGTGATAGAAACTAATTTCTCGTTATAATATGGTTCGGATTCCACAATAAGCTGTAAGTCCCGTTGCTGGGTAGCCAATTGGTTCTTAGCCACGTAAAATACATCTAATCCTTCAGGCCAGCCCTAGGAGAGCTGTTAATCAGCTCAGTGGTCTGGTTAAACTAAGGTATACTTAACTTTGGAGGATGAGCATGAGCACTGTCCAGCACAAGAAGGGCCTTCAAAGGCCATTGTTTTTCCTCAAGGTATTTCTTAATGGCAGTGCCAACTGCTTCGTTCACAAACTCAGTAAAGAACTGCCTGGTTACTAAAGCCTTGTTGTCAGCCATCTACATCACATTTAATTTATTTATTATTACATTATCTTTCTTAAAAGCTCCCAGGTTCTCTGAGTAGTGAACAAGCAAAGACTTCAGTTTTAAATCCCTACTTGCATTCCCACAGAGCAAAAGAGTTAGCCTGTCCTTCATTGGCTTCTGCCTGGCAGTGACTTCTATTGGATGACATAGGTCCTGTTCGGCATTTTCTTCCAAAACAGGACTGTTACAGCAAAACTGAACTCTTCTGGAACAAAACCTTCAGCCTTTACACAGTGCTTAAGCTCTTCAATATAGTTCTTGGCAGCATCTTTGTCAGAACTAGCAGCTCTCCCCATACCTCACTATGCTGTGTATGTCACTTCTTGAATTTCATAAACCACCCATGACTGGCTTTGAACTCTTTGAGTACTACTTGTATCAGCATTCACTAAAGCAATGGTTTTCAAGAGATCAGCATGCAGTTGTCTTGTCTTTTCCCATAAAACGGCCTCAGAAACACTTATCACCACCTGACTGTTTTTCATTTAGCCAAAGTAACAATTTCTCAACCTCTCCTATTGTCTAAGACTTTGTTTTGTAACAGATTTCACTCCCTTTGCATCATCAACTGCTTTGATGGCCATTTTACATTTTTCTATAGTAGAAATTATTTGTATGGCTACCCTTCACCAGATCAACCACATGGAAACCACTTACGTATATATGTTTTTTCAATTATCTCCTTTTGGAATATATAGCTTTTCTATCTCTCTTTTTCTTGTTGCCATCTCTAGCCTTAGGGGCCATGATAACCCACATACTGTAAAGTTACTTTGCACTAGAATTGCAAGAAACATACACAGACACAGGAGACAGTTTAGCAGAGATATGAACTAAGTGAGACCCATGTGTAGACTGAATCTTTCTCTTTGTTTCAGCTAGGAATTGCATATAAGTGATATGCCTAATTCATGAATGTTTTAGCTGGTTGTTTTTATCCAACCTTAAAACCAGGCAAAAGTTTATTAATGGGGCAGATTTTTCCTTGGACACTGTACTTAACCAAATTGTCCATTAGTGGAGACATCCATTAACCAATGTATGACTCAAATCTCACAAGGCTTGCCAAAGGAATTGTTCACATACAGTATATCTCATCTAATAAAGATTTGTAAAAACAAACTGATCATTCAAAGGAATTGTTCATATACAGTATATCTCATCTAATGAAGATTTATAAAAACACAGATCGAATGATAATGTTCAAGATGATGACAATGTGCTACTTCCAGTACTTATTCGTTGTCAACTGAAATTTGGTCTTTACGAAATAATTGTGTATGGGAGTTATATTTTTTAATCTAGTCACATAGTTGAAGATCTAACTGCTTCACATACAACTTCATTAACATTGTGCAGTTGCCAGGAGGTCCTTGTCAGACTGTGGTTGCAGAAAGTGTGAGAAAAGCACGACCATACCATGAACATCAGTTGGAAAAAAAAAATTACTCACAGGGAGAATGATATTAAATTCCTCTAGATCAATCTCCAATAAGTATGAAGAAACAAAAAAAAAAAAGGCCTCATTAAACTATCTAGAAAGTCATCAGCAATAACCTTACCAGTGGGCTGTTACAGAACTCTCTCCTTTTATATGCATCTTGACAAGTGATTGGAGTACAGCACATACTAAGACTTGGCTGATATGTAAACTTACCACTGACCCTACAGGAGCAACATGGACATGCTTCATTATTCCATCACAAAAAAAAACTTTTAATTCTCTTAACCCTTAAACGCCGAGCCTCTATTTACAAAAACGTCTCCCGTATGCCGGCGGCGTTCGGTGAGTTAGCGCCGAAGCGGAAAAAAAGTTTTTTTCAAAAAATCACAGCACGCTTAGTTTTCAAGATTAAGAGTTCATTTTTGGCTCCTTTTTTTATCATTGCCTGAAGTTTAGTATGCAACCATCAGAAATGGAAAAAATATAATTATCATATATAAATATTGAAATATATGACAGCGCAAAAAAAATTTTTCATATATAATTTTATACAAATCGCGCTGTGAGCAAAACGGTTAAAGCTAATGGGTTATTTTGTTTTTCTTTGTATTGTACACTAAATTGCAATGATTTTGGTATATAACAAATTGTAAAACGATCAAAGCAACACAGAGAAAAATATTATCACAAAATGATGCATGAATTAAATAACGCTCGGATGTAAAAAAATTTTTTTTTTTCAAAAATTCACCATAAATCGAAATATTGTGCTAGAGGCTTCCCGTTTGTTGAAAAATGAAGCTAATTGATTGAATATTACTAGACTGTAAGTGTTTTAGCTTACAATTGCAGTTTTCGACCATTTCGGTCGAGTTAAAGTTGACCGAAAGTAGAATTTTTTCTATTTATCGTGATTTATGAGAATATTTCAAAACTGATAAAAGCTACAACCATGAGTTATTTTCTGTTGTATTGTACATGAAATTGCGCACATTTTCATATATAAAACTTTATGTAACGACTAATATAAAACTGTGCAAATATTATGACAATGTGACAAAAGAATTTCTGAGATATTCGGCCGAGTTACCGCGCAGACATAAGGAAAATGTTTTTTTCAAAAATTCACCATAAATCGAAATATTGTGCTAGAGACTTCCAATTTATTGCAAAATGAAGGTAAACGATTGAATATTACTATAATGTAAGAGTTTTAGCTTACAATTGCGTTTTTGACCATTTCGGTCGAGTTAAAGTTGACCGAAGGTTGAAATTTTGGCAGTTATCGTGATTTATGTGAAAATATTTCAAAAGTGATAAAGCTACAACCATGAGCTATTTTCTGTTGTATTCTACATGAAATTGCGCATATTTTCATATATAAAAGTTTATGTAACGACTAATGTAAACGATGCAAACATTACGACAACGTGACGAAAGAATTTCTGAGATGTTCGGCCGAGTTACAGCGGCGCAGAGCGTAAGGAAAAAGTTTTTTTTTCAGAAATTCACCATAAATCGAAATATTGTGCTAGAGACTTCCAGTTTGTTGCAAAATGAAGGTACATGATTGAATATTACGAGAATGTAAGAGTTTTAGCTTATAATTGCGTTTTTACCATTTCGTTCAAGTTAAAGTTGACCGAAGGTTGAAATTTTGGCAGTTATCGTGATTTATATGAAAATATTTCAAAACTGATAAAGCTACAACCATGAGTTATTTTCTGTTGTATTCTACATGAAATTGCGCACATTTCCATATATAAATGTAACGACTAATGTAAAACGATGCAAACATTACGACAAAGTGGCGAAAATTTCTGAGATGTTCAAAAGTTACTAATGTAAGGAAAAAGTTTTTTTTTCAGAAATTCACCATAAATCGAAATATTGATTGCAAAATGAAGGTACATGATTGAAACACCATTTTCAGTTAAAGATTTATATGAAAATATTTCAAAACTGATAAAAGACAAATGAATTTTGTGTTGTATTCTGAGATATTTCCATATATAAAACTTTATGTAACGACTAATATAAAATGGCGCAAACATTACGAAGTGAAAAAGAATTTCTGGCGTGGAGTTTGTTTTTTCAAAAATTCACCATAAATCGAAATATTGTGCTAGAGACTTCCAATTGGTTGCAAAATGAAGGTAAATGATTGAATATTACTAGAATGTAAGAGTTTTAGCTTACAATTGCATTTTTACCATTTCGGTCAAGTCAAAGTTGACCGAAGGTTGAAATTTTGGCAGTTATCGTGGTTTATATGAAAATATTTCCAAACTGATAAAAGCTACAACCATGGGTTGTATTTTGCTGTACTTTACATGAAATTGTGCACATTTTCATATATAAAACTTTATGTAACGGCTAATATAGAACAGTGCAAAAATTACGACAAAATGACAAAAGAATTTCTGAAATTTTTGGCAGAGTTACCGCGTGGATGTAAGAAAAAAGTTTTTTTCAAAAATTCACCATAAATCGAAATATTGTGCTAGAGACTTCCAATTTGTTGCAAAATGAAGGTACATGATTGAATATTACTAGAATGTAAGAGTTTTAGCTTACAATTGCGTTTTTCAACCATTTCGGTCGAGTCAAAGTTGACTGAAGGTTGAAATTTTTTGTAGTCGACGTACGGTACGTCCACTTGGCACCCAACATACAATTTTAGTCGACGTATGATACGTCCAGTAGGCGTTTAAGGGTTAATTGCCTTGCAAAAGCAATGCATGTTCTGTAGAGGATTATAAGAGCTTTAATGGTGATGAAATACCTCCTAAAATCTTTAAGGTAATGATGGCATATGAAATGGTCTTTGAATACTTATTGGAAAAACTAATATACTATCGTTCCTCATTTTTATCTTTTGCTCACTTAATTACATATAATAATGAATCAAGTTGAACAAAAAAAATCTTAAAGCTAATGAAATTCTGAAGAACAGTTACGACAAGTAAATTATGCTTATGCTCATTTCTCTTAAAAGCTCATCATATTACAAATGTAACTATGTACTGTACAGTATATAACTACGTACTGTACAGTATATAACTAGTCGCTGGTATAACATCACTGAGCTCAAAACCTGGTTATCCTAAGACTGGTACAAAAATAGAGTCTTCTTTTCACTGCAACATCTTAAAATTTATCAAAACCTAAATCTGAAATTAAATATTGAATGTTAAAGCAAAACTGTGAAGCATTCAAACTTACAGTTTAAAGTAGTTCTCAGGTTTCTGCGTAAATTCTCCAAATATTGGGAAAAGCCCACGAGTCATGTCAAATTTAAGCTGAGCAGCTCCAATATCACTAAACCTGGTCTGCAGTATTACTTCTTCATAAACATACTGAAAATAAACCATTTGATATTTAAAATGTATCCATTGTTAATAAAGCTTGAAGAAATACTGATAGTTGCTTACATTTAAAATGAATTTTTTTCTGGCTGTTCATTTCATGTATAAACCTGACTAATCTAAATATTTTGGTGGCAAGAAAAATTTGGAAATTTTAGTATTCTGATGTCCACCGAAGACACTAAATCCAATTAGAACCATGTTCAGTACTTGTCAGATTCAGTGTTTCAACAATAGTTATAGCCTTAGTCTTTTTCCTAAACATTTCAAAAAACTTTATTCCAGTTATTGATCACTGACACCATCAGACAGCCTTTTTTGCTTAACATTATCAGTTAAACCAGTTAAACAACCAAGGGGGCTCTGCAATGTATTCATATCCACTGCTGCTTCTCAGGTTTTCTAATTTATATTTTGTTTTCCTCCTCCTTATCCAGTAATTGTAATGCTTCTTTACTATTCTATAATTTTCCATGCAGATTCAGTCTTTAACCCTGCAGGAAACAAAGGGGGCAGATGTGCTGGAGGTCTCTCTCACTTTTTTTTACCAAAAAGGAAGGACTTTTTGCTCTTGGTGATTATACCTCTCAAAAAAGGCTGTGTTAATAGTGTCTCTACATAATGCCCGGTGCGTAAACCGGTTAGTGTTGTATAATTGCAGATATATTAATCTACATTCTGCCCTAATCAGTGCCTTCGAAATTTTCAAGTTTCAACTTCTCGAAGCCTATTGGCCCTGGGTAATAGAGTGCTGTGTATGTGTTAGTGCTTGGCCCTCCCTTTACCACAAAAATGTCATCTGACCAACCTCCCACCGTCGTGCAAGTGATCCTGGCACCTAACAATACCTGTGCCCCACACACAAGTTCTGCACTCGCAAACAACTGTCTTTACTTTATACAATACCAGTCGAACTGTTCCGATGTCGTGTGCACTATACAATCTGTCAGTGCAGCCTTCTCCGATGAAGAAAAATTAATGCTGCATATACAAATTACAAAGACTTGATACCAGAAACCATTCTCCAGGAGCAACCCATGAAAAGCTTATCCCCTCTCAAGAAAATATCATATATCACTAAGTGGCTCAAGACCTGCTCGGTGGAAATCTACGCTAATGACCCTTACAATCTGCCTCCAAAGGGGTCTGCTGATCTAAGCCTACCTGCAGTGTACCATACGGCAGAAAATGCCTTTCTAAAAGCAAAACCCCTCTCAGAAAAAATTGACAGAACCTCAGAGAAAATTAAAGAAGCAGAAGACAAATTTTCACAGATCTGGGATGTGATCAAAGGATTACAAGAATCATACGACAGTCTTAAAACTGTGGAAACAAATAACAACCTTTCACAGATCTGGGATGCGATCAAAGGAGTGCAGGAATCATTAGACAATCACACAGCAAGCCACCAGACTCCTTTGAATGAGGCATCTATCATTTCCTCGCCTCCCAACAACACGAGAGAAGTGAGGGTGCGACACGAAGTCAAGATGGCCATGCCCTCCCACCTATAGACCTATTGGAGGGGACCAATGAACCCCCAACCTCCTCTCCCTCCCCACTGCCTCCGGTGGAAGTTAGATCTTCAGTGACGATCACCAGCCCTTGCGCGTCTTCCAACCCTATCTCTCCCCCCAAAACCCCCTGTCGTGGATGATGTGATTGATCATGAGGGGACTGGGGGCTGGCAGACACAAACAAGTAGAAAAAAGAAAGAACATCTCGACTGTCCATTGAACCAAAGCCCAACATTTGGGAATCACCTTGCCCGAAACCTGAGAAGAGATGTCACATCGTGATTCACAATTTACGCTCATTGGTGAAGCTAGACGCCATAGTAGAGAGATTTTAAAAACCAACAGAAAACCAGATCCTTTAGGGAAACCACAGAAACCAGGCTGCGGTCAATAGTTTGACTGGCAAACACCTTACTGTGCACTAACCCAAAATTTAGAAGTGACCATCACAGGAGAGATCTGAAAGAATTCTGTTCGAATATAATTTCTGCTATGCTTGCCTCCGGCAGGGATACCTTTAGATCTCGCCAGGGTATCTCTTGTAATATACCTGGATGGAATGACTTGGTTAAAGATCTATATACAGTACACATTCACATGAAATGGGAAATGTTTCTACTGTGGAGGCAAAATGATAGCCCGAGGGAAGGACACTTTGCACTGCTATTGAGGCAGGCAAGAGCGCCGTTCAAACTTGCCCTTAAGCATTGCAGACTGAATGAAAAGCAACTAAGAGCTGATGCAATGTCTACAAAATTAGAATCTGGCAATTACCCCTGTCTTTGGAAGGACATTCAACTCCTAAATCCCAAAACTAAAAAGCTATCACAGAGAGTAGGGGAAGCCAGTGGAGACGAGGCTATAGCAAGAATGTGGGGCGATCACTTCAGCACTATCCTGAATTGCGTAAACGATCAAGACTCCCAAAGGAATGTAAACAACCTCCTTACTGATATTATTCAGTTTTATTTTGCCGATCGTATTACGCCAGTTAACATCAGTGAAGCCATAAACAACCTACCTAATTATAAATCGATGGTCTGCCTGCTGAAGCTTTCAAATTCTGCCATGCGATAATTTACACTTTGCTAGCTGCTCTATTCAATGGGTGCAAATTCATCAGATTCTCCCAGACTCCCTGCTCTTAGTTCACTTAATACCAATAAAAAACAAGCTAAAGAATTCTAGTGGGACTCCTCCCCTTTCTACACACTACTGACAACCAGTTCGGCTTTAAAGCAAACCACTCGACCGATACCTACATCTACATCCTGAAAGAATTGCTGAACTATTACCTATCATCAGCCTCTCCTGTTTTCCTATGTTTTGTAGATGTGAGAAAAGCATTTGACAGAGTAAACTACCTGAAGCTGCACAAATGAGGCACACCTGTATATCTAGTTGGCATTTTATGTTGTTGGTTCTTCACACAGCAATTCTGTGTCAAATGGGGTAACGTAGTCGTACACCTTCGGTTCCCTAAATGGGCTCTGGCAAGGGGGCATTCTCTCTCCATACCTGTTTATCACGTACACAGACGCCCTGAATGTCAAACTGCACTCCCAATCGGATCCACTAAAACAACAATAAACAACCTCTGTTACACCGACGATATGGTTCTGATTTCCCCATCAGTGCAAGGTCTCCAGCAACTCATCAACACCTGCCGCCAATATGCAGAGGAATTTGATATCCTATACAATGAAACCAAGACCCAGTGTATGCCACTGCTCCCGAGATCACTTAAGCATATTGCAGAACCACTAATTTTCCTCGGAAATCATCATCTGAAATTTGTGCATGAATTTCCGTATTTGAGCCACATTATCACAGACAACCTAAAAAATATTGCAGACATAGAACAGAGGAGTCGTAAACTATGTGCAACTGGCAACATGATTGAAAGGAGGTTTGCTTTCTGTCACCGAGAAACGAAACTCCTGCTCTTCCGCTCGTACTGCTACAGAATATATGGTGTTCCCTTTGGATGCACTATACCCGAGAGATCATGAGACGTATCACTGCTGTTCACAATGACATTCTGAGACGCATCACAAACACTCCTTGCTATCACTCCGCCACGTAGATGTTCATAGAAAACTGCCTAGATAATTTGAAAATCATTGTGAGGCGAACAATGTCCAGCCTGATCACCCGACTTGAGAAACAGCAGCAATTTGCTCATACAAAGCATCCTAAGCAGTGAGGCTAGAAGATGTAAATTGTGGGAAAGATGGGATAATGAGGCATCTGTTCCTCAAATGACTTATTCTCTATTTTTGCAATTATGAAGTGCCACCTCCAGAATCTGTCATTATTATTATTATTATTATATTTCTACATTTCTTGTTATTACTGGTATTTTTACTTTTTATTATTACTGTGATTAATATCATTGTAAAATTTTGCACTTTTCAATATTCGTATTTAGTCTTCTGGACCTGACTTCTGTAACCACCTAAGGTCCCCAGCTGGAAATTAATAATCTGCAATCTGTATTTTTTATTGTTATAATTTTCAATATATATTTTTTTTATTATTCTCCATATAATTGCTGTCACTACCATTATTATGAGTTCTATTTTGTCTAATTCTTCAAGCAACTATGTGGATACTGCCGATAATTATTTTTATCGTGTTACCTTATGTATCTAGGTTGTGTGTATTGTATTTTTATATTCCATGTATATGGCCCTGAGCCAAAATAAATATTATTATTATTATATTATTATTATTATTATTTATTCCCTCTTCAGTTTTTGTCTCACAATTGTACCAAGGTGATCTGTCCTTAACTGTTATATTTCTCCATCAACAGACATATCAAATTTATTTTTATTTATCCTATTAGACAATTTACCCTGTCTGCTGTTAATAGATCTATGTTATCATGATGAAAGGAATATTTATACCTACATTTATTTTCTGAGTCACTTCATTAATGAAAACATGGAGAGAAATTCAATCCACTCATTAAACTTACTTTCTTATCACACTTAATGTTTATGCACAGAGGAGATGATGCACTTCTCAGCACTAATATCTGATACACTGTTATTTACCTAGTAACTTAAAACAAGATCTAATGTACATCCAGTTAAAAGTTGCTGTAAAAAAACATTAATAGCCAACCAACTGATGGAATTCCAATATTTCATTAAAGATAACTTGGTTGTCCTTCCATAGCTTAAAGTCCCTACAGATGACTTAGCCTACATTGTAACCATGTCCATCATTTCCATTATTTTACCAAATTCCTCTAAAAAAACATCTACATTTGACTGTTGATGTCTATAATCAGCAAAATGAGAGATTCTCTGATCCAAGTATTTGAAAAGTGAGATAATGGTAAAGCTTATCAAGTGGACAATATCTTAGATGGTACTGTTCTTACATGAGCTGCTGAGAAGCTTAAACTTAGAGATAAAATACTACAGAAAGATGAAATGTTCATTAGTGATACAGAGCAGGAAGAGGAACAGACGGTTTCTGAAAAGAGAGTAAGGAAATCTGCAAGATTTGCTCATTTATGACTTAAATGTTGGTGGACAACAAATATCTCATTCTTAAGTTTCTGTACCCAAGTCATTTCAATTCCTGTGTTCCTGTAGCTTAAGTATAGTAGCAAACCTCACTTTTAATATTTGCAATATGGTGCTACTTTGTAGCTGGCTGATGGTGCTTACTAACCGAAATGTTATTTTGTAGTTTCTGTATACTATAATGTATGAACTTGGAGTAATGGTAACTCAGGAATGTTTATTTTGGTATACCATTGTTGTGCTGAAGTTGCCCTTGCATTTTTGATGGAAAAGAGCAATGGTAATTATTTTGTGCCTGATTTTTGTAAGCCATCTACTGTGACGGGAAATAATGACGTTCTGTGAATGGGCTGTGATGAAGCAAAGGAGCCAAATATCGAGAAAGCCTAGTAGTACAGGCATTCAGTACTTGGATTTTTGAACGGTGCATAAGTAATTTTTTTTCATAAGCTTAGGGTGTATAGATACATTGGCCACCAAACTGTTAGGGACTGATAAGATATTTGTGAGGGAAGTGTCTACTTGAATGGTCCCCACTCACGATACTGTGAAGTGGGGTTGTCTTTTAATGATTTATTTTCAAGCTATCATTTCATGTATTGAGCATTAATAACACAGTACAAAAAGAGGCAGTACTATAACGATATATTTAAGTATTTTGATTATATACAGCTTGGGGAAGTTCACTCAAGTTCCTCCTGTGCAAAGAAAGAAATACTGTAATTGCAAGAAATAAATACTGTAATTGCAAGTCACATTCTTAAGTCTCAGGGTGTTCTATGTGTGAAACAATGCAGTAGCACAAAAACATTCCTGTAGGCACTGTATAATGCTGATGATTTCTTTTTTGATAAAACACTGGATGAATCCTGTGTAAGGAAAATGTGTAACTCCTGAAGAATGGGAAACATACTGAATACTGTGTCAACCTAAGGTATTTTTGTCCTAGCATTTTGTGTGAGACCCTGAGCCTAACCCTGGTTAAGGTTATGCATTACTACTGTGAGAAGTTGTGTACTGTAATTTGACTTTTACTTTCTTGCATATGAGTTTGGAAATATGATGCACCAGTTCCTTATATAGCCAGGACTCTTAGCTGACATTTAGGAGATCTGTATTTCAGAGAACTATTTCATGTTTAAAGATAATGTCAGAGTACTGCATATCATTTTTTCATATTGAGTATAGGATTCACTGTGTTTTTACATTCAAATAAGAAGTACAGCAAGTTTGGAGTAATTTTGCCAGCTATTTTTGTATAAGTAACTTTGGAGCATTAAACTAAATTTAGTATATGGCCATTGTTTCATTTAGTTACCACATTCAGCGCTGGTAATCATAGGCTCTTTTTTTTTTTTTTTTTTTTTCCAAACAATGCAACCACACCCTCCCAGTAAAGTGCTACTATACTTGACAATTCACGTACTTTGCTCTCTCTCTCGTGGTACCAAGGCTGGTAGCAGAATACCTAACACTAACCCAGTTTGAGATGCTAGTTAATAAAAGTTAAGGGGCAGCAGTGAAAAATAAAAGTAAGACTTGTGGAAGTAGCAATGACACGGGGATGGTCCCACACTGCACTTCTGTAAACAGCAGATACATGGGTACTGACAACAAAAGTACATGATCCTTTGAAAAGGTGCAATTATAGGATGTTAAGATCCATGGCCAGGGTATTGCGGGACAAATTACAAAACAGCAGGGAGATACAGTCCAATGGCTGGAAATCAGACTAAGGTGATATGGACTTTGGATGTAGAACAGTTAGGAAAGTAGTAGATATGGAAGCAGCAGTACAAAGACCTTTAAGAAGGCCAGGAAATCATGGAAAAAAGAGGACAGTTCATGCAGACAGAATAATGGACTGTGGAAAGAACAGTTACTCACTTCATGTCTAGCCCCGTAAGGAAAAAAGCTAATTTGAAAAAATTTATGACAGAGAAAGCTTTCTTGAAAGATTTCTTTTCACAAAAGTGGTGAAACCTGGAACAAGATAAAGTTCAATAAGCTAGACCAGGTGGGTGGATTATAGTCATTTCTAGGATCATACTTCTCACTTGTGATTCATATTTATATTAAGGGGGTGCTGATGCCATAAGGCCCCATTATAAAGTAAATGACTGTTTCTACCTTGTGACTGAAGGGATTTGCTTCAAATTTTTTACCATTATTCTACAACCACATGATAATGAAAATTGTCTTGTGGGGAAACTGAGAAATTCAACCTCTTAAGTTCATTTGTTTTGCAGATGAAAAAAAATCATGATGTCACTTTTCAAAATTATGCAAAATTAAAAGTTGCACAGAAGTGATTTTCCCAAAGACAAAATAAAGATATATAGTTATACTACACTCTTAATTGAATTTGGTTGTCTTTTTGGAGAAATAAGCATTTAGTTTTGAGAAAAGAGCAAAACAAAAAAATGTTTGGACTTTCAAAAATCCTGAGAAACATTTCTTTTAGCAATATTTCCAGATATGTTTGTTTATACTTAAAACAGTCCAAAAGTGTACAGTATAACTCAACCTTGATCCTATCCAGGATCATTCATAGACATTTTTTACATTTTTTACAATTTGTCATTCACAGTGCCAAACAAGCAAACAAAATTTTCCATGAACCAATCTTAAAACTTTTTTTTTTTTTAGCAATAACATTTCTAGATATGTTTATTTAGACATAAAACAGTTGACAACTGTTAATAGCTAAAACTCGATAATTCCTCCAAAACAGTGTACAGTATAACTTACTTGATCCTATCCTGAATTATTCATACAGACATTTTTTACACCATTTGTGGTTCACAGTGTCATACAGCGGTGAAAAAAATTCTCAATAAACCAATCTAAAAAACCTCCAGGATATGTTTATTAGACATAAAACAACTAAAAACTTAATAAATAAAATTTGATAATGCCACGAAATTCGGCGGTCAGCACACCCCTTAAGTTTGGTACAGCTCAGTTATGACACACAGGAAATTGGTAACTTTTGAAAATGATCTGTTGAGAATGATATAAAGTGGTAGGGTAAAGTAACCAATGGGAGAACAACAGAAGTAAGCGGACTAGAATGTCCCGATCAATATGTGACACCATCCAGACAAATATGGATAGGAACACAGATGTAGGAAGAGACAGCAAAGAGTAACAGTTGATGGAATAGTAATTACAGGAACTTAATCTTCAATGTTCCTCAGGGTAGTTTTCTAAATGTATTACTTGTATATTGTCCATCCACAGTATGTGGTTAAGAGTTTGTTGCTTATTCTGATAACGCTACTTTCTTTATATTGATGTGTTAAACCATACCACACTTGAAAAGAATGATTGTGGGCAGAGAGGATCTAAGACATTGGATCCCCTACCCCATATCTTTTCATTAACATATTTCTTAACTACTGTATATGCAACTTATTTAAAAGGCTACATGAGGTTCTTGATTGCAGATTCACTTTTGAGGAACATATGGCCTTTTATTTCAACCGTATGAAACACTGGTATACTGCAATGTTTATTCTTTTAATCTGCCATGTTCTGAATATTGTTCTCCTATTTGGTATTCAGCAGCCAACTTATATCTCAATTGGACAGTTCTATTAAAATTATCATGCTTGGTACTTGTTCTGCATGCCATAAAACTTTTCAAAATTCGTACCATCTTTTGTATTAATTTCTTCCCTGGCTATATCATCCACCACATAAAACTATGCATGCAGTCAATTTTAAGTCTTCCCTTTTCTTGTGAGGTTCAGTAACACATAGTTTTCTATAAGTTTTTTATCCATGCTGTGACCAAACTGAGGAGCGATCTTTCTATTCATGTAGTTGAATCACTGAACTTCAAGAGTCCAAACCAGGTGTAAATGCTTTCTGCTGAAATGCTTTTTGCTGAGCAAACAGGCCTTACAGTTTGTTAATTTTCTTATTTTTAATGCTTATTCAGTTTCTTTTTCTGTATTGGACTTCTTTCACTATCTGACTTGTAAGCTTGTAGCTTGGTTTAATAATAATAATAATAATACTAATACATAAAGCTTCATGATGAAATTAATTATTTAGATGCTTACCTACTATTAAACATAGGTATATCATCGTGCCAGTAGGTGCAGTCAGCATTCAAATTAAACAAGAAATATAGATGTTCTCTACTAGGTGCGTCTTGGATATTTTAGTTCTCGTCAGAATTCTTCTTGACAACCCAACAAGTTGTCAGGAAGCTGGGCAGGTTGTACTATAACAGTAGGTAAGTATCCAAGTAATATTATAAAAACTTACATTATTTGGGAAGAATCTTACTGCTAAAAGATAACTGATTCCCACATTAAGAAAGGGATGGTAGGTTAGTGCAGCTAGAAAAGAATAAACTCAGCCAAGAAAACAAAGTTTCTTACATAAAACTCACAGCATTCTTACCTGATCTGTGATCCTTTCTAGATAGTACCACCGTCAGAGGATGGATCCCTCCCAGTGAGTAAAGCTCTCAAGTATAACAAGGTAAGAGCAGCCTTACAGAGGAAGCCACCCCTACAAAATCGGTGTCAATGACACCCCTGTGCCTGGATCTACCAAATGATAGTCAAAAGGTAAATGGTAGTCTCCTTACAAATAATGTACCTTCATGCTCCCCCACACTCAATAATGGGCCTTAAAGAACTACAAAGATGCTCTTTAATCTGGTTGAGGAAAAAACTGTACCCACGGACTAAGGAGGCATCCAAGTGGCAAGTCAACAATTTCAGCTAACTTCCGGGAAAGCAATACTTTCAAAGTGATATAAAAGCACAATTGCCCTCTTCTTATGTACAATATTGAAAAATGCATGCAATGTCTTTCTGGGAGCATCCAAGATGGTGTAATAAGTCAAAAACTCCCAAGATTTCTCTAAATTCCCAACCTTTTCCAGCACCACAAACTCTCTACACTGCACCAGGAGTGGGCAAACGTGCTACAGGAAACCTCAGCATAAGACAAAATCTCAGTAATATAAAAAAAAAGATACTTGAATAAACTTTCTGCCTCAGCATTGGAAAAAAGAACTTTGCTGGTATCAAGAGCTTGCCTTTTTAAGGGTCCAAACAGGCAAAAGAGACTGCACCTTAAACTTAAGAAGGATTCCACATCAGAATCATACAAGGCAGCCTTATGTGGCCTCATAAAGGAAGCCAGACAAGTATTAGTGTTCTTGAATGAGGCCTTATGTGCCAGAATATAAGAAAACTCGAAATGTGCCCTAAACAAAGAGAAAAGCGTACGTATCTTCACGAACTACATGGGTGCCAATGTATCAAGAGCTACCAAGACCTAGTCTTTAGGTCTCCATCTCCTTAACTAAATAAGGATAAAAAGGCAGACTGATCGACTAGTTACCAAAACAGAGAAGACACTCTACATTGATTCCTCATCTGCCAGGAAGCAGAAAATAACTCCTCAAACAAAACTACAAATGACATGGGAGGGGAGGCAACAGGAAGCACACCCTCTCGCTGCATCACACTTGAAGAACCTAAGGGTGGCTGTGAAATTGATGATGTAAAACAGGCGGAAAGAGAGATTACGAGGGGAAAAGGGAGTGGAAGGAACAAAATGAGACTCAGATACAGAAACAAATGAGATAGTTTAACAACTAATTGAACAATATTATTACTGGAACTGAAACAAATAACAGAAATAGTTTTAACATTACAGTTATTGTTATTCTGTCTTACAAAGACAACATCAATACCTGGTGCAATGACTTATGCTTTCCAAAATGATGCTTTGGCAAGCAAGCCAAAAGCCTACCTGATTGACATACATAACAGAATGGTATCACAGGGCACCAAAGAACCTTGTCCTGTGAACCAACCCAGCTCCCTAGCAGTGGATTCTTCCAACTGTTGCAAAGCAGTCCTAAGCTCACACTACATACAAGCGAGGCCAATGACAACTTTCCTCTCAAAGGGGACCATGAAAAGAGTGCACACTATGGGAAGATGTGGATTGGTTACCCAAAACAAAGTCAATCAAACCCTTAACCCTTAAACGCCTACTGGACATATCATACGTCGACTAAAATTGTCTGTTGGGTGCCAAGTGGATGTACCGTACGTCGACTACAAAAAATTTCAACCTTCGGTCAACTTTGACTCGACCGAAATGGTCGAAAAACGCAATTGTAAGCTAAAACTCTTACATTCTAGTAATATTCAATCATGTACCTTCATTTTGCAACAAATTGGAAGTCTCTAGCACAATATTTCGATTTATGGTGAATTTTGAAAAAACTTTTTTCTTACGCCAGCATGGTAACTTTCGGCGAAAATTTCAGAAATTCTTTCGTCATTTTGTCGTAATTTTTGCACTGTTCTATATTAGCCGTTACATAAAGTTTTATATATGAAAATGTGCACAATTTCATGTACAATACAACAGAAAATAACTCATGGTTGTAGCTTTTATCAGTTTTGAAATATTTTCATATAAATCACGATAACTGCCAAAATTTCAACCTTCGGTCAATTTTGACTTCGACCGAAATGGTCAAAAACGCAATTGTAAGCTAAAACTCTTACATTCTAGTAATATTCAATCATTTACCTTCATTTTGCAACCAATTGGAAGTCTCTAGCACAATATTTCGATTTATGGTGAATTTTTTAAAAAAACTTTTTCCTTACGTCCGCGCCAGAAATTCTTTAGTCACGTTGTCGTAATGTTTGCACTGTTTTATATTAGTCGTTACATAAAGTTTTATATATGGAAATGTGCACAATTTCATGTAGAATACAACAGAAAATAACTCATGGTTGTAGCTTTTATCAGTTTTGAAATATTTTCATATAAATCACAATAACTGCCAAAATTTCAACCTTCGGTCAACTTTAACTCGACTGAAATGGTAAAAAAACGCAATTATAAGCTAAAACTCTTACATTCTAGTAATATTCAATCATTTACCTTCATTTTGCAACAAAGTGGAAGTCTCTAGCACAATATTTCGATTTATGGTGAATTTCTGAAAAAAAAAACTTTTTCCTTACGTCTGCGCCGTAACTCGCCGAACATCTCAGAAATTCTTTATCACGTTGTCGTAATGTTTGCATCGTTTTACATTAGTCGTTACATAAACTTTTATATATGAAAATGTGCACAATTTCATGTAAAATACAACAGAAAATAGCTCATGGTTGTAGCTTTTATCACTTTTGAAATATTTTCACATAAATCACGATAACTGCCAAAATTTCAACCTTCGGTCAACTTTAACTCGAAAGAAATGGTAAAAAAACGCAATTGTAAGCTAAAACTCTTACATTCTAGTAATATTCAATCGTTTACCTTCATTTTGCAATAAATTGGAAGTCTCTAGCACAATATTTCGATTTATGGTGAAATTTTGAAAAAAACATTTTCCTTACGTCTGCGCTGTAACTCGGCCGAACATCTCAGAAATTCTTTCGTCTCGTTGTCGTAATATTTGCACCATTTTAAATTAGTCATTACATAAAGTTTTATATATGAAAATGTGTGCAACTTCATGTACAATACAACAGAAAATAACTCATGGTTGTAGCTTATATCAGTTTTGAAATATTTTCATATAAATCACGATAAATAGAAAAAATTCGACTTTCGGTCAACTTTAACTCGACCGAAATGGTCGAAAACTGCAATTGTCAGCTAAAACACTTACAGTCTAGTAATATTCAATCAATTAGCTTCATTTTTCAACAAACGGGAAGTCTCTAGCACAATATTTCAATTTATGGTGAATTTTTGAAAAAAACATTTTTTTACGTCCGAAATTACAATTCATGCATCATTTTGTGATAATATTTTCTCTGTGTTGCTTTGATCGTTTTACAATTTGTTATATACCAAAATCATTGCAATTTAGTGTACAATACAACTAAATAAAATTAGCTCATTAGCTTTAACCGTTGTGCTTACAGCACGATTTGTATACAATTATATGAGTTTTTTCTTTTCGCTGTTATATATTCCAATATTTATATATGATAATGATATTTTTTTTCATTTCTGATGGTTGCATACTAAACTTCAGGCAATGACAAAAAAAAGGTGAACTCTTAATCTTAAAAACTAAGCGTGCTGTGATTTTTTGAAAAAAACTTTTTTTCCGCTTCGGCGCTAACTCACCGAAAGCCGTCAGCATATGGGAGACGTTTTTGTAAATAGAGGCTCGGCGTTTAAGGGTTAATAGATTCCAGAATAAAACTAACATCCTGTTCTAACTTTAGAATGTGCTTTTACTAAACCGAAAGGGAAGCAGAAGGGGGAGATGAGATTGTAGACTCAGGTCTAGGCAGAGGAGAAGTTGATGAAAGTGTAGGGGATGGAGAAGGGTAATTGTGAGAGACAAATTATTTGACTGCTCTTCTTATATAGAAGGAATTTATTCATAAATTCATGTGACCACTCCCTCCACTCTTCACACCTATAGTTGACATCATATTCCTGATCCCAACAACTGGCACAAACTGTGTGCCTACCTTACTCTATAGAATACAGTGCTTATCTAATTCTATTTAATACAAGCTGGTAATGTAGAAAAAATTCTTGCAAAAACCCACTGTTTTTGTTCCTACTGTCAGTCAAAGACATCCTCAGCAAACAAACCAGAAAAAGTCACAATCTTGTGAAAAAACAGCTAACAGCCAAACTAGCTAAAGCACTGAGAACTACAATGAATGGTGACAAGAATTCTAATGAGAACTCAACAATCAATACACAACTGCTGGAGAAGAGGTGAACTAAAGTCATATGGTTCAGCCAAGTGATATTTATTTTTAATGCCAACCACACTGCCAGTGGAAAGATGTATCTATCTCTAACTATAGGTAAGAGTCATTCCACATAAACAGTAATAATATTACTAAAACTTTGCTTACATACAGGCAATTTACATAATAAAAATGCCATTAAGTTACAAGGTTTACAGGAAGTTAAAAGCAAAAGCTGCCAGTAAGTTACAAGGTTCAAAGTAAGTACCTGTACAAAGAAGCAACAGCAGTCGAATGTACTGTAATTGGGAACAAATGAATTGGTTCCAGCTACACTGCAGAGGCAATGTAGCTAACCAAAAGCAACATGCCTTTGATAACTGCCTCGACGGCAGTATTATTCTAAAGTTATCTTTGGTCAGACCACTGACTGTCATATAACCACATAGCTTGGAGCCAATAGAAAGGAAGCCTGATAACTTTGCCTCCAATCAAATTATTATAAATTCTTTTCACCAGAAAGTGGTTAGCTTACAAACAGGAATGATTTTAACAGATGAAAAAATACAAACTCTTCCATAAAAATGAATCTACTTACCTTGTTAAGTGTGTCTGCTACTTTCTTCCACAATGATATGAATAGTGGAGGAGCAAGAATGTCTCTGAGAGCATGTAAATGTCTTGCCAACACCTCTAGTAATGGACATATACTTGGGCTGGGTTCATTAATTTTATTGTTTTGCAGAGCCTTTGGATTTGTAGTATAAAACCATTTATCCTTGCGGTATGGCTGACTTCGTGCTCTTACTTCACTAAATACATAATTGCTGAGGGTCCTTATCATTTCTCCTTCAATGTGACTGTAAAGTTCAACAGTTGAGTCAAACACTGATCCTGACACTTCCGCTAACTGGGAGACCGATGGGGCTTCAGCATTAGTATTCAATGATTCAAGAGCATCCTGAAAGCAAAAGACAAATACACTCAAAAATGAACCTTAAAGTTGTTATTTTATTTCACTTTTGGCTTCAGTGACAATTTTATAAACATACAGTACTTGGTTTTAAGACATCACTTTCTACATTACTTATATATCTATGGTTCTTGTGTAATCTGACCGAAGTCCAATGAATGCAATCAAGTAGTAATGATGCTAATGTTTTCAAAGTATTTTCAACTTTGACCATCCTTTATATCAAGCAAAGCATATCATACATATCTACTTCTACACATTCTGACATTTTTATCTTTGATGCTAATACTTTTCTACCTTTGGGCAATTTTATGTGGTAAAAAAATTATATACTGTGAAATAAGTATACATACTGTAACAACATTACATTCCCCGAAAAATGGAGAGAAACTTGAGTAATACTTCAAATTACCACAAACTATGTCTCTACTGTCACGATTCTGTCTGATCCTAAACTGTAAACATGTCTTATATGAATGAATGGAAGGAAAGAAACTACATACAATATCTGAATTATTGCTCATATTACCGCATTACCTTTTAATTACTTTTGTGTAATTTTTAAAATTTTTTTTTTAATGTTTTAGAGTTCCATAGTTTTTACAATTTCAAATTTTCTTTATTTCAGCATTGCCTTCAAACTTTATTCTGAAGTCCATTTTTAAAGTTTTACTTATATTTCTCTGAAATTTCATCACTTGTAACTGTGGATGGATAAGTTGGGTAGGTGTATTTCAATCATGTGGATAAGGGAAGAAATGGAATTGCACACTTTCCAGAGACCTTGGACACCAACAGCTAAGTAACCATTCTTGAGGAGAGCAGTGGATGTAAATGAATGCCCCTCTTACCTGACGTGCTAGAATTTCTGGAGAAATGGAACTGTTCATCAGAGAGAGATCCTGCTGAATGAAGGAGAATGAAGAAGGATCATCATGAGATACAGATGCTCGAGTTTTTTCATAACCAGCAATAGCAGCGGCAGTTTGGTCTTGAATTTTGTTGAAACACTCATGATAATACTGCATCTCCACAAAAAACTGTCAAGGATAAAAATTATTTGGCCATCAAATTTAGAGAATTAACAACTCCCTAGACTACCAGCAATCATAATATCAAATTTAAAGAATTATTAACTCCCTAGACTACCAGCAATCATAATATCAAATTTAAAGAATTAACAACTCTCTAAACTATCTGCAATCATGACAAAAACTAACATATAAATTGCAGTTTAACATTCTGAGAGACTGCAGAGGTTCAAAACTTGTCTGTTGTAAAATACAGTAAACATATTTCTGATTACTCTTTATATTCTTAAGAGATCATTTTATTTTACTGACTGCTGTAAATTCTTTTTCATGACTGAGTGCTGCTTTTGTTATTATTCTGAAGCCAAATAACTATACTTTTATGCTGCATCTAAGGGGAAAAAAAAACTGATATTCAAGATAATGTAAAATAAAGTACTAAATTATAATGTTTGAGGAAATATCTGAAATTTGGCAAATATTACTATGCAAACAAAATGAAATCAAATTAAAAAAAAAAGGCAAAGCAAAAAATCAAGAGAATTGGCAAGTAAGGAGAAAAGAGAAAAGCTTATTGTTGAGGTTAAAAGGACAAGACAGTTTATACTTCAAAAGCAGAGGAGGACGAAGTTGACAGAGCTACTATGAATACATGTGGGACTAGGTTGAGAACCAGGTTGATTAAATGGCTTTATAGGTTGAGAACCAGGTTGATTACATGGCTTTATATAATGCTCTACCTCCACTACAACACCAAGTCACATCTCTGTTAGTTTTTTATATGACTTGTGGCAAGAATAGTAAAAAATTACAAAAGTAAGGACTATGTTGGACAACATAAAAAAATTACCCAGCAAACTGTCTGCTTATGTGAATTTCTTTAAGGGGAGCGCCAACGCCATATGGCCCCATTATGAAGTAAATGACTGTTTCTGCCTTACGATTGAAGGGATTTGCTTCAAACTTTTACCAGTTACTCTACAGCTAATAATGAAAATTCCCTCTTGGGGAAATTTAGAATTTTGACCTCTTATGTTTATTTGTTTTGCAGTTGAAAAAATCATGACGTCACTTTTCAAAAATAATTTGCAAAATTAAAAGTTGCACGGAAAAGTGATTTTCCCGAAAAACAAAATATGTATAGTTATACTACACACTGTAAAAGTTTCACTGAATTTGGTTCAATCTTCTTGGAGAAATAAGCATTTAGCTTTGAAAAAAAAGTAAGTTTGAAAAGTAAGTTTGAGAAACCAGCAAAACAAAAAGTTTTAGGACTTTCAAAAATCCTGAGAGAATTGGGGACATCTTGAGCAAGTTATCCCTATATCATTATAACCCGTTTTCTCTGACGCATCCTGTAGAGAGAATGGGATATTTTAGTGAGTGACAATTGTTTTTTAATAAATTTTTTTTACAATCTGTCGTTCACAATGCCATACAAGCAATGAACAAAATTGTCCATGAACCAATCTAAACATTTTTCTTAGCAATAACATTTCAAGATATGTTTATTTACACATAAAACAGTCCAAAGCAGTGTATAACTCAACCTGATCCTATCCAGGATCATTCATATTCATAGAATTTTTTACCGTTTTTTACAATTTGTCATTCACAGTGCCATAAAACAATGAACAAAATTGTCCATGAACCAATCTAAACTTTTTTTTTTTTGGCAATAACATTTCTAGACATGTGTATTTACACATTAAACAGTCCAAAACAGTGTATAACTTACTTGATCCTATCCTGAATTATACAGACATTTTTTACAAGTCTTTTTTACAATTTGTGGTTCACAGTGCCATACAAGCAAGGAACAAAATTGTCAATAAACCAATCTAAAATTTTTTTTTTAGCATCATCACTTCAGGATAGGTTTATTTAGACATAAAACAGTTGAAAACTGTTAATAACTAAAATTCGATGCTTCATCGAAATTTGGCAGTCAGTACACCCGTTAAATAAGGCTATACATGTACTCTTCAGCATCATGCAAGTCAAAATAAACTTACTGGAAGCTCAACATCATCAAAGTCAAAATAAACTTACTGGAAGATCTCCCCAATCATTTAAAGTTGCTATGATATGGTGCACAGTGTTGAGGATTGCCGGATAATGGGATGTGAGAGGATCTTGTGTTTCACTCTTCATAACTTGTAGTACTCGAACACGAAAATCATCTAACAGCTCTAATTGAAGCTCCAAGAACTGTAATCTGTGAAACAATATGACCTGTTTTTATCCTGTATATTATTATTAATATCTTGGAAAGGTTAATGTCTAAACTGCTTTCATGTGGCACATTGCAGTACCTTGTATACCTCCAGTTTCAATGATTTTTGCCTTTCACTTTGACCTGGTTCCCTTGACCTATTCTTACCCTGTTACCCAAATCCTTCAATTTTATCTTTCTCTGAATTTTACTCATCAATTAAGAATGACGGTCTTATTAAGAGCCTTCTCTTTTCTTCCCCTCTCACCTCCTTTTAATTCACTAGCAAGTAGAGATACATTGGTACTAAGTTCCTAATGCTAAACCATTAACAGAAATACCCATTAAGTTACAAAACAAAAAAACACAATGTACTTTCACTGAACAACAAGAAAGTATAAAATACAATTTTACACTGAATACGTTCTTCTGGAACTTGCGTACGTGCATCATACAGTACACAACTACCTTGTCCAAGAAGTCAGTTAATCCCAAGTCAGATTATATTATAATCCTTATAAAAATTGCTGACATTACAATCATGCAGAGAGGCAAACCACAAATATCAACAACTTTAGGAGTATATATCCTGAAAAATTATCTTCAATACCTTAACAGAAAAAATCAAATGATTTAAAAAGACACTGATTTCAGATCTACAAACAGTATACATTAAATTACTTTCAGTTGCAATAACTACTGAAAAATTACTTTTAGTTGCTTCTTAACTCACCTGTGCCCTGGCTGAGGCAGCCTCTTATAACGATCAGTAATTCCTTGTAAAAGCAGAATTAGTTGCTCACCACAATGTGCAGCTTCACCACTCTCCAATGATAACCAAGCACCCTGATCAGACACCAATTCATCCATTAGTTCCAATGCAACTGCAAAGACAAGAGATTCATATTTTCATGGGAATTAAAAAACCAATTCATAGTTATCCCTCTCTACGTTCCATTTACCTACCATTAAATGGGTCAGAATCAAACTGCACCATCACACTAATGGTCAACATTATTATTCCTTAAGTTAGCTTTGGGACAATGTATATATGCCGCTGCAGATACAGATACATGCATAATATATTAAAGGGACATTCTCTGTTAAATCAACCAAAATTTTTTGAAATTAACACCCTCATCTCTCAGATTTTGATAAAATTTGGTTAAAGGGAAATCATAGGCCCTGTATCCATTTCTGAAATTTTGAGACCAATCTGACAAATGGTTCAAAAGATATAACCTCGGGAAATTTGAGGTCACATATTTTCACCAACCCATAGTTAGTTAGTTATAAATGATTTGTTTAACCAGACCTCTGAACTCTTTTAGGGTTCTTCTCGGGCTGGGAAAAAAAAGGGGGGGAAAGAGTACATAAAAACTTAAGTGGTTAAATAAATAAATAAATAATAAAAAAAGGGGGGGAATTAAAAAAAAAAAAAAAAATCAAGGGAAAAAAAATGGAGGGAAAAAAGGGGGAAGATTATATTTTACTTATAACTTGGTTAACCCTTAAACGACGAGCCTCTATTTACAAAAACGTCTCCCGTATGCCAGCGGCGTTCGGGAGTTAGCGCCGAAGAGGAAAAAAAGTTTTTTAAAAAAATCACTGCACGCTTAGTTTTTAAGATTAATAGTTCATTTTTGGCTAATTTTTTTGTCATTGCCTGAAGTTTAGTATGCAACCATCAGAAATGAAAAAAAATTATCATTATCATATATAAATATTGAAATATTTTTTCATATATAATTTTATACAAATCGCGCTGTGAGCAAAACGGTTAAAGCTAACGGGTTATTTTTTTTTCTTTGTATTGTACACTAAATTGCAATGATTTTGGTATACAACAAATTGTAAAACGATCAAAGCAACACAGAGAAAATATTATCACAAAGTGATGCATGAATTCGTAACGCGCGGACGTAAAAAAATGTTTTTTTCAAAAATTCACCATAAATTGAAATATTGCGCTAGAGACTTCCTGTTTGTTGAAAAATAAAGCTAATTATTGAATATTACTAAACTGTAAGTGTTTTAGCTTACAATTGCAGTTTTCGACCATTTCGGTCGAGTTAAAGTTGACCAAAAGTCGAATTTTTTCTATTTATCATGATTTATATGAAAATATTTCAAAACTGATAAAAGCTACAACCATGAGTTATTTTCTGTTGTATTGTACATGAAATTGCGCACATTTTCATATATAAAAGTTTATGTAACGACTAATATAAAACGGTGCAAACATTACGACAACGTGACGAAAGAATTTCTGAGATGTTTGGCTGAGTTACCGTGCAGACGTAAGGAAAATGTTTTTTTCAAAAATTCACCATAAATTGAAATATTGTGCTAGAGACTTCCAATTTATTGCAAAATGAAGGTAAATGATTGAATATTACTAGAATGTTAGAGTTTTAGCTTACAATTGCGTTTTTCGACCATTTCGGTCAAGTTAAAGTTGACCGAAGGTTGAAATTTTGTCAGTTATCGTGATTTATGTGAACATATTTCAAAACTGATAAAAGCTACAACCATGAGCTATTTTCTGTTGTATTCTACATGAAATTGCGCACATTTTCATATATAAAGTTTATGTAACGACTAATGTAAAACGATGCAAACATTATGACAACGTGATTTAAAGAATTTCTGAGATGTTCGGCTGAGTTACCGCAGCGCGAGGTAAGGAAAAAGTTTTTTTTTTTTCAGAAATTCACCATAAATCGAAATATTGTGCTAGAGACTTCCAGTTTGTTGCAAAATGAAGGTACATGATTGAATATTACTAGAATGTAAGAGTTTTAGCTTATAATTGTGTTTTTTTACCATTTCGGTCGAGTTAAAGTTGACCGAAGCTTGAAATTTTGGCAGTTATCACGATTTATATGAAAATATTTCAAAACTGATAAAAGCTACAACCATGAGTTATTTTCTGTTGTGTTCTACATGAAATTGTGCACATTTCCATATATAAAACTTTATGTAACGACTAATATAAAACGGTGCAAACATTACGACAACGTGACGAAAGAATTTCTGGCGCGGACGTAAGGAAAAGTTTTGTTTAAAAAATTCACCATAAATCGAAATATTGTGCTAGAGACCTCCAATTTGTTGCAAAATGAAGGTAAATGATTGAATATTACTAGAATGTAAGAGTTTTAGCTTACAATTGCGTTTTTTGACCATTTCGGTCGAGTCAAAGTTGACCGAAGGTTGAAATGTTGGCAGTTATCGTGGTTTATATGAAAATATTTCCAAACTGATAAAAGCTACAACCATGGGTTGTATTTTGCTGTACTTTACATGAAACTGCGCACATTTTCATATATAAAGCTTTATGTAACGGCTAATATAAAACTGCAAAAATTATGACAAAATGACGAAAGAATTTCTGAAATTTTAGGCAGAGTTACCGCGCGGGCGTAAGGAAAAAGTTTTTTTCAAAAATTCACCATAAATCGAAATATTGTGCTAGAGACTTCCAATTTGTTGCAAAATGAAGGTACATGATTGAATATTACTAGAATGTAAGAGTTTTAGCTTACAATTGCATTTTTTTACTATTTCAGTCAAGTCAAATTTGACTGAAGGTTGAAATTTTTTGTAGTCGACGTACGGTACGTCCACTTGGCACCCAACAGACAATTTTAGTCGACGTATGATACGGGTTTTAAAACTCTAGGTTGAAAAATAAAAATGTTATACAAAAAATAAAATTTGAGGTCACAATTTGACCTCCAGGGTATCAAATGAGAAATTTTTTTATAGATGTAAAAAATGAAGGAAAGGGCATTAGCTATTAGAATCAGCAAAAAAAAGTTTGTGTATGTTAGTATTTTTCATGAAACTAACCTGTAAATGAACACCATATTCATAAGTCGGGCGTCAATGAACTACCTATTTTTTCACTTATGCTCATATTTTGACATATAGATTTTTTTTATAGATATATAAACAAAGACAGGGTTCTTAGCTATGAGAAACAATCATAAAAAGCAAAGTGTACAGTATGTTGGTAAGCTATGAGAAACAATTAACAGTGTTGTTAAACAACCTGTTGAAACAAGTTGCTACTTGTCTAATTTCAGCATCCTTGTCCAAAGGTTAGTACAGTTGCAGCCATATAACTGGGTGGCTGGTGGGTATGGTGCTCTGATCCTCAGAGACTATCAAGGCTCAAAACATTAAGTGTACATAGCTATATTTTCTAAAAATTTATGTTATTTAATTGATATTCCTGTATTCATATCTTTACAGATTACATCACAATGGTTCGACATTTGAAATACTGCCAGGATCCAATTAAAAAACACAAAAAATACATAACAATTAATCTTAGAAGAGTGACAGATACACTTGCTGAAAAATGTGATGGTAGACTGAAAAAAGACTCATTGTTGTGTGTGAACTGTTGGAAAATTATAATGAGAAACCCCACTATACTTAGTACCACTGAAAACATATCTAATCAAGATTCAAGTGAATCATGTACTACTGACAGTGATTTGAGTAACTTCTCCAATTAAAGATGTGAAAAATGACAGTGATTGCTTCATAGCGGAAAATCCTTCAACCTCACTTGAACCAGTTCTTGCACTCCTAGACCATACACCAATTACGAAAAGTAAGTACTAAGTCAACAATATAACATATTTAATACTAGCCTATATCTGTTTGAACTACTATATCAACAATTATATTGAATTTATGGTAGCTACTGTATATACAGTACAACATATATAATTTGCAAGCTTTTACTTTGAAACGTTAAATCTTTAATATTACTATTGAGTTGACACAAAATGCAAGCTGAGCTACATCCAATTCTTTAGATATATTCAAGTGTGTGAAGTCTCTCTTTCTATTGTTTTCAGAAGGGCTGTCATCAAGCCACAAAAAGTGCAAGGCTCATGGTAAGCTATTATCTGCTCAGAAATCCCTGAAAAAGTCTGGAACTCAGTTATGGTGTTGAAATTCTTGATAACGAAAATAATAGTGCAGAACCTGAAACTCAATCTGAAAAACATCTGAACAAATTAATGAATGAATTGAAACAGTCATTCATTCATGGAGAGCAAATGTCACAATCACAAACTACAAATATTGACACTCTCACCATAGACAATTGATAAAACAGCTAGCTTCTTTCAAACTACAATATACATGGTAAAAAAAAAGCCGTTTACAGAAATCAGAACGTGGAATCCTTCCAAAAGTTCCAACAATGAGCAGGAAAAGTAATAACCGAAGAGAACAAAGATATAGTTAGAAGATTCTATGAGTCAGACGATGTTAGTCGTATGTGTCCTGGACAAAAGGACTGCATTAAAGTTATCAGTGCTGAAGGTCCAAAAGCGAATGATCCTTGGAAATTTAAGAGAGATTTTTAAACTATACAAAAATGATGAAAAGAATACCAACGTTGGATTTTCCACATTTGCAAAATTATGGCCATCATATTGTGTGCTTGCTGGTAGTGGTGGGACTCATTCTGTCTGTGTCTGCACTTATCATCAAAATCCAAAATTACAGCTAGCTGCATTGGGAGAAAGAGGTCTTTCTTACAAGGATCTTCTGGATTACAGTGTCTGCAGCACAGAGAGAGAGATTTGCATGGTGCAACTTTGCAATGATTGCCCAGGGGAAGAGGGTGTCCTGAATTTTCTCGAGTTGCTTGACAGTGTGAAATCAGCTCCAAATAAAGTAACTTACAAGCAATGGGTGACTGTTGACTGTTGTACACTGGTTGATAAGGTGGAACCACTTCATGAATACTTATCATCCCTAAGCATGAAAATCTGTCGGTTGGTTCGTCATCACTTTGTTGCTCAGCAACAATCCCAGTACTATAAGCAGTTGAAGGAATCGTTACCACCTGAGAGCAAGGTAGTTGTAGTAGGGGATTTCTCTAAGAATTATTCTTTTATTGTCAGGATGCTGCCCAAGGTTTTCACTGGGACAATTCACAGTGTACAGTTCACCCTTTTGTCATCTATTACAGATCATCTGTAGACCAGGAACTTAGCCATTTTAGTGTGTTTCTATCTGCATCACTAAAACACAACACTATAATGGTTTACACATTCATAATGAAGCTTATGACTTATGTTAAATTCAGATGCCCACAATTAAAGAAGGTGCACTATTTCTCAGATGGATGTGCTGGCCAATATAAGAACAGATATTAATTAACAAACCTCTGTTACCATGAAGAGGATTTTGGTCTGGCTTGTGAGTGGTATTTCTTTGCTACATCCCATGGAAAAAATGCCTGTGATGGGATTGGAGGGACAGTAAAAAGAGCTACTGCTTGTGCCAGCTTGCAGAGAACTACTGACAGGCAAATTCTTACAACAGAACACATGTTTCAGTTTTGTGAAGAAAACTTAAGCAAGATCAAATTTTTCTATGTTACTACAGCAGAATTGAAAGAGGCAGAAAAGAAGTTGGACCATCACTTTAAGGAAAGTAGGGCCATTCCTGGAACTCAGAAATATCACAGATTTGTTCCCCTGGACAAGGCAGAGCTGACGGTGTATCCCATCTCAAGTGGCATTGGAGAAAAGAAAAGAATAAAGAAAGGTCACATTTCTAATGAACCTACAGTACTTGGTAACCCAAAGTGTATCAAACCAAGAGAGTATGTTGGTTGCATTTACAACAAGGAAGTTTGGTATGGAATTGTGGAGGAATACTGTGAAGAGTTTGATGATTTCACAGTGAACTTTCTACACCCTTCTGGGTCATCAGGAGCAAGTGCATATTATTATCCATCAAACAAGGATTCATGTGCTGTGCCAGGACATCATATATTAACTGTAATGAGTTGTCCTAGCCTAAGAGGAGGCAGCAGAATTCAATACATTTTTCCAAAAAAAGAAATTGATGAAAGCACTGCAAATGCAAAACTTGTGTTGGCTAGCACATGAATCCATAAAGTAAATGTTGTTCTTTGTTATAACTATTATTTCCAGTGCAGATTAACAGTAATATAAGTTTTATTTCTTATATTCTTAGTGTTTGCCAAGCTCAAATTTATATCTAAGGACTAAGATATTACAATTCCTGGAATATATAAGCAATTTATAAACTTGGTTTACTTAGGTGACATGAAAAGTACCAACAATGATTTTTTATTGTTTTGTTCACTTGTCAGTTAGTTACATAAAAAGTACCAACATTACCAAACATTTTTATGATTGTTCCTCATAGCTAAGAACCCTATCTTTGCTTTTATATCTATAAAAAAAAATCTATGTCAAAATATGAGCTAAGTGTGGAAAAATAGATAGAACTGACGCCTGACTTATGAATATGGTGTTCACTTATAGGTTAGTTTCATGAAAAATACTTACATACGCAAACTTTTTTTTGCTGATTCTAATAGCTAATGACCTTTCCTTCATTTTTTACATCTATAAAAAAAATGTCTCATTTCATACCCTGGAAGCCAAATTGTGTTTTTTGTATAACTTTTTTATTTTTTAACCTAGAGTTTTAAAACCTATATTTTTGAATTTCTTGGTTCTTTCTGATTCTAAATACATATACATTTATACAATTCTGATAATTATTAACAAAGTTATGGGTTGGTGAAAATATGTGACCTCACACGTGACCTCAAATTTCCCGAGGTCCTATCTTTTGAACCGTTTGTCAGATTGGTCTAAAAATTTCAGAAATGGATTCAGGGCCTATGATTTCCCTATAAACCAAATTTCAGCAAAATCTGAGAGATGAGGGTGTAAAGCACTGGTTGATCTGACAGAGAAAGCCCCTAAAATGTTATTTTCATGATAAAATTAATTTTCATATATACTTACCAAGTAATTACATAGCTATAGGTTTCTAACCACGGCAGCCTAAATTAAAAAATCACAGTAGTGCTTCAACAGTTTAGTGTAGGTGACAAGCCCCGCCCACTAATGGGAGTACTGGAAATGACTTATCAGATAGCCTCATTGTGTTTGTGCCCTTATGTCCATTTGAGGGGAGGAGGGTGGGCTCTGACTCTGTAATTACTTGCTAAGTATATATGAAACTTGATTTTATCACGAAAATAATATTTTCATATAAGTAACTCACCAAGAAATTTACATAGCTGAATCCACATTGATAGGAGGTGGGATACATGGAAATATTCTACTCCAAACCATTAAGTAATGGTAATGACTTTGAAATAGAAAAGTTGCTAGCACTGATACAATGCTTGTCATTTCCTTACACGGTAAGGAAGTTACTGCAGGTAAATACTGCCTCTGGTTGTTGCTCATCTTAACCTGTAGTGGCCCAGCGGTTGAGCCGTGGGTCACATCTACTTAAGTGGGGGTCTTGCAGTTGGGGCTAGGCCTGATCGCTGACAAGACATACATAAGTGCCCTTGCCCTGGGTGCAGTACCAGAATAAAATAACCAGTAACGCTTTCACCCATACTGAAAACACCAAAACCCATCCACTGAGACTGGTGGGTACTCAGGTATACTATACCCCCTGGCTCCTGAAAATTCAACACCCTACTTCAAGGTGAAGAGATAGTATGAGAAAAAGAGGGAGTCCTATACTTTCTCCCGATACCATGCCAGCTGCTGAAAATGGCCCCAAGTTACTGCAATTTTCAAACACTGCTGCAACTTCTTTCAACTACTGGGACACTATGATTGGTTTGGACTTCCAGCAGGCCGACTTCAGAATGGAAGTGAGGGACATATGTACCTGAAAGCTAATAAGGTAGAGACTACCCTGATGTCATGAGCTTTCACTTTAAAAAAGACAAAATGTCCTTCTGAATCTGAGAGTGCGCCTCAGAAATTACGTCTCTGATGAAGAAGGATAAAGAGTTCTTAGCCAGAGGGCAAGACTTGTTCTTGACAGAGCACCAGAGGTTAATGGATGGTCCTCTGATCTTCTCGGTCCTGCTCAGGTAATATGTTAAAGCCCTAGTAAGACAAAGAACTCTCTCTTCTTCCTCAGAGTCTAGGTATCCGTTAAGGCTTTAATGGAGAAAGAACAGGGCCAGGATTTGGAGGGGTCCTCTGTCTTGGCTAAAAATCCAAGAGTAAAGTAGCAAACTGTGTCTTCTTATGAAAACCTACCCTTTATCGATGGCTTAGTACTCGCTAATATGTTAGCAGTAGCCAAGGCCTCGAGGAAGAGAGTCTTCCAAGTAAGGTGTCTCCGAGAAAAGGAAAGAAGGGGCTCAAAGAGGGACCTGTCAGCCACTTCAACACTACGTCCAGGTTCCAGGAGACTGGATCTTCCTTACTTGTTTAAACGTATCAAAGGACTTGACGAGGTCATCAAGATCTGGGATTGACACAAGATTCAGGACCTCTGTGTTTAAACACTGAGCTAAACACAGCGAGATACCTGTTAATGGTGGAGGACAAGAGATTCCTAGAGCTCCTCGGATAAAGAGGGAAATCCGCAATTTGGGTCACAGACATCTCAGAAGAAGAGACGTTGAGTCTGAGACATCAGCTTTGGAAAATTGCCCACGTAGCCTGGAAGACACGGCTAGGAAATCGACACCTGCATCTCGCAATAGCCTCTGCAGCAAGTCTTGAAAACCCTTATGCTCTGACAAGCTTGCAGACAGTCTGAAGCCTGTCAGGGCAAGGGAGGACAACCCTTTGGTATCTCATAAATAGAGTTGACACGGTTTTTAGGGGAAGGAGTCTCAGAAAGTCCACCCACAACTGTAGCAGGTCCTGGAACCATTCTTTCAAAGCCCAGGACGGGGCTATGACAGTCATAAAGTTGCAATTAGCCCAAAACTTGTTCAGCAATTCCCTGACCATGTTGAAGGGCAGAATGGCGTAGTGGTCCAGATGGAGCCAATCTTGCAGTATGGCCTCTGTTGTCCATGCTACAGGATCCGGGGCTGGAGAACAAAAGAGAGGAAGGCTATGGTTCTTTGGGGTGGCAAACAGGTCCAATGTCGGCCTGCCCCTAAATATCGCAGATTCCAATAGGCTAGGAGATCCAAGGTCCACTCAGTGGGAAGGACCTAATTTTTCGGCGGCTCAGTTCATCTGCCAGAAAATTTAGTTTGCCCTGAAAAAATCAAGTGACTAGACTCACTCGATTTGATCTGTCCACAGTAGAAGGTCTCTTGCTGTCTGGCTGAGAGAGAGAAAACGAGTGAGTGCTGCCTTGCTTTTGTATGTTTGTTAGGACTGTGGCAGTGTCTGAATGAACTACCAGTGTCTTGTTGTGAACTAGGGTTGAGAAGCACCGAAGCCCTAAGTGAACTGCTTTCAGCTCTTTGACACTGATGTAAAGGTTCTGTTCTTCTGAGGACTCCCCAACCTAGAACCGAGAAGTCTGAATAGAAGTCTAAGTCTGGGCTCAGAGGATGAAGGGTTTGCCTTCCGAAAATCCACATTCGGACTGCCATCTCCGGGTTTATGGAAAACACGTAGGTGTCTGGCAGTTTCCCTGTCCCAGTTGTCCTTGAGGAAGAATTGCAAAACTTTCATAAGAAGTTTGCCTAACTTGATGAAAAGTCTTGATGGACAACAGAGTCCCCAGTAGGCTCATCCACTGATGGGCCAAGCGAGACAAAGGGACTGGGAGCTTGTGGGCCTCCTGAAGGCAGCTAGTAAACAAAATGGCCCGAATAGTCCGAGAGCTGAGACTCATCCCCAAATAGAGGAACTCTTGTGACAGGGCCAACTGGGACTTATAAAGATAGATGATAATTTCCAGTTCCTGAGAGAGATGTTCAGTTTTCTTTTTCCTTTGAAGGGGGATTGAAGAGGCAAGCCATCCAGATATAGACTGATGTTTATGCCTATAAACATGCAGTCATTTGCTAAAGGAGTGAGGACTGGTGAGGTGCCAAAGAGAGGCCAAAACAAAGAGCCCAAAACTAGAAGATTCAGCTGGCACTGGCTGCTTGGGAGCTGGTCCCAAGCGCTTGGGCGGTACCGGGCACTCGTGTGGAGCCAGGTGTTCTGAGAGGAGACAGGTGTTTAGACGCTGACATGGGGCGCCTAAGATAGTGTCCTGGAAGATGAACCTGAAGATACTTCCTGGGATCCGGATGGATGGGGAAGTGGAAGCATGTGTCCTGCATATCTAAGGTTATCATCCAGTCACCCTGGTGAATGGATGAAAGGACTGAATAGTTCGTCTCCATCTGAACTTCATCTGCTGGACAAAGAGAATGAAGGAGCTTACGCTGGGGGCTGGTCTCCAAACCCCGATAATTTGGGGACCACAAACAGATGGTAGTAGATGAGTTGATGTCCTTGACTTCTTCTATGGCTCTCTTTCGAAGGAGAGATGAAACCTCCTCTGAAAGGACCAAACGTACTTTTCCCAAGCCTCATGAGTAGGCTGTCAAAACAATGGGAGAAGGGACTAAAGGGGGGGGGTTCTCCATGAATGGAATGGATTAGCCCTCCCTCAGAACCTTAACAATCCACTGTTCTGTCATTCTGATACTCCACTTCTCCTGAAACTAAGAAGACTGGCCCCCACTTGTGCACGGACTACTTCTTCCTCATTCTTAAGCAAGGACTTGAGCTCCTCTTGATAGTTCTGGCCGAGAAGGGAGTTGCTGGAGAGGAGAAACTGTCTTAGGAACAAACACGGACAAATCCTTGGGGTTATTTGGAAGAATGCGCCAAAAGATCCCAAGTTGACTTCTACTGGAGATTCAACTTCTGGGCCTGAGGGAGCACCAAAAATTCTTTTCTTCAAAACCCCAAAAAAGAAAAGAGCCGCAAGTTCAAGAGAGCCATCCCTAAAGGTCTTGTCTGCAAGAGAAAGGACTCCTAGCCAGTCTGAGGCGAAGTCTCCAACTAAATCGTGCATTGTTCAAGCTTCTTGGCTAGCGCTCTCACCTTCCAGTCCAAGGAACTGAAAGCTACAAACCACTCAAAGAGGTCTTTGACAAGGAGGTCCAGTTCTGTTGATGAAAAAATGTAATTCTTGCCGACGAAAACGCCGAGCATCGGGAAGGAGCTTCCCTAGTGGCACAGTAAAGACACCTCCTACAGATTAAGCACGATGGAGGAAAGGCGAAGAAAGTGCTACTTTGCTCCCTCTTAGCAGAAAACCAAACTTCAATATCCTTGAGTGCCTTCCTAAAAGACAAGTACCATTGTGGGGAGCCTAGGTCTGTCATCTGGATGGCTCCTCGTCAGGAAGGTCTAGGTAGGTGAGACTGGGGCTAGCTGAAACCAAAAAAGGGATGGAAAGCTCACCAGCCAATATTGAAGGAGAGCTGCATAGACTAGGAGACCCATAGTCAGAAACGGGCGGTTGGCGCTCCGAGCAGTAGATTGATACTGAAGAGTTGGCACTGGGTGCTAGGGAGCTGGTGCTGGGTGCTCAGGAGCTGGCGCCGGGCGCTCAAGAGCTGACGCCAGGTGCTCAGAAGTGGGTGACAGGCACTAGGAAACTGGCGCCGAGCACTTGGGAGCTGGCGTCTGGCACTCGTGAGGAGATGGGCATTTGAAAGAAGGCAATGGTGCCTAAGTGGGATCGTTGGGTGCTTGGGAGCCAAATACTGCTGCAGGAAGATTGAGGACTGCATCTGGCTCCTTAAACTGCTAACTGGGTGGCAAAGAGCAGCCCACATCGCCTGCATGCCTCTTCAATGGACGAAACGGGCTGGAGTCTTGCGAGTCAGATGACAACTGGAGCACATCCAAGACGCCTTTCCAGCGGCTGTCTGTCAAAACCTGGGATATACATGCAACAAGTTCGACTGAGGGGGCAGCAACCCATGGGCAAACCCCATCGGCCTCCCATGGACTTCCGGCATGTCTTCTCCCAGGTTCCGGGGAGCAGGACAGAGACCTTTGTCTATGAGAACCAGCAGGACGAGAAGCCACCTCCTCCACTTATAAAACTATCTCCTGTCGAGACGCCTTTCCAGTGGCTGTCTGCTGATACCTGGGAACACGCAACATGTTCAACTGAGGGGGCAGCTACCCGTCGGCCAATCCCATCAGCCTCCATTGGACTTTCAGTATGTCTTCTCTCAGGTTCAGGGGGCAGGACAGTGACCTTGGTCTAGGAGAGCCAACGGGATGAGTAGCCACTTCCTCCGCTTGCACAACACTTGTCACTTTCCGGGAAGTGGTGCCGTCTGAATATGTTTTCCCATAAACACCTTCAGTAATGCACCTAACTTGCCACTGCATCACTAGTAAGTTAATTATCTTGTCAAAACTAGACTCTAGACTGGCAATGGCATCAGGTTCGGAAGCGAGGGAGCCAGGCATAGGAGTAGATGGTTAAAAGTAGGAGGGCTAGTAGCAGGAGAAAAATTAGGAAGATGGGAAGAAGGAATAGCAGAGATATCTTCTAACCTATGCTAGGGGAGAATTCTAGGCTAAGGGAAGCTTGTTTCTCGGCTCTAGAGGCCGCTTCCTTTTCTATCCCTCTCTAACTTGTTCATCATTACATTTAGCACCAGTTTACTCCCCACTATATTTCTGCCCACTACATATTTAGAGTTGATTAACCCTTAAACGCCGATTGGATGTATCATACGTCGACTAAAATTGTCTGTTGGGTGCCGAGTGGACGTACCGTACGTCGACTACAAAAAATTTCAACCTTCGGTCAACTTTGACTCGACCGAAATGGTCAAAAAATGCAATTGTAAGCTAAAACTCTTACATTCTAGTAATATTCAATCATGTACCTTCATTTTGCAACAAATTTGAAGTCTCTAGCACAATATTTCGATTTATGGTGAATTTTTGAAAAAACTTTTTCCTTACGCCCATGTGATAACTTTCGGCGAAAATTTCAGAAATTCTTTCGTCATTTTGTCGTAAGTTTTGCACTGTTTTATATTAGCCGTTACATAAAGTTTTATATATGAAAATGTGCGCAATTTCATGTAAAATACAGCAACATACAACCCATGGTTGTAGCTTTTATCAGTTTGGAAATATTTTCATATAAACCACGATAACTGCCAACATTTCAACCTTCGGTCAACTTTGACTCGACCGAAATGGTAAAAAAACTCAATTGTAAGCTAAAACTCTTACATTCTAGTAATATTCAAACATTTACCTTCATTTTGCAACAAATTGGAAGTCTCTAGCAAAATATTTCGATTTATGGTGAATTTTTGAAAAAACTTTTTCCTTACATCCGCGCCAGAAATTCTTTAAATCACGTTGGCGTAATGTTTGCACCGTTTTATATTAGTCGTTACATAAAGTTTTATATATGGAAATGTGCGCAATTTCATGTAGAATACAACTTAAAATAACTCATGGTTGTAGCTTTTATCAGTTTTGAAATATTTTCATATAAATCACGATAACTGCCAAAATTTCAACCTTTGGTCAACTTTAACTCGACCGAAATGGTAAAAAAATGCAGTTATAAGCTAAAACTCTTACATTCTAGTAATATTCAATCATGTACCTTCATTTTGCAACAAACTGGAAGTCTCTAGCACAATATTTCGATTTATGGTGAATTTCTGAAAAAAAAAACTTTTCCTTACGCTCTGCGCGCGTAACTCGGCCGATCATCTCAGAAATTCTTTCGTCACGTTGTCGTAATGTTTGCATCGTTTTACATTAGTCGTTACATAAACTTTTATATATGAAAATGTGTGCAATTTCATGTAGAATACAACAGAAAATAGCTCATGATTGTAGCTTTTATCACTTTTGAAATATTTTCACATAAATCACGATAACTGCCAAAATTTCAACCTTCGGTCAACTTTAACTCGACCGAAATGGTCAAAAAACGCAATTGTAAGCTAAAACTCTTACATTCTAGTAATATTCAAACATTTACCTTCATTTTGCAATAAATTGGAAGTCTCTACCACAATATTTCGATTTATGGTGAATTTTGAAAAAACATTTTCCTTACGTCCGCTGTAACTTGGCGAACATCTCAGAAATTCTTTAAATCACGTTGTCGTAATGTTTGCACCATTTTATATTAGTCGTTACATAAAGTTTTATATATGAAAATGTTCACAATTTCATGTACAATACAACAGAAAATAACTCATGGTTGTAGCTTTTATCAGTTTTGAAATATTTTCTTATAAATCACGATAAATAGAAAAAATTCTACTTTCAGTCAACTTTAACTCGACCGAAATGGTTGAAAACTGTAATTGTAAGCTAAAACACTTACAGTCTAGTAATATTCAATCAATTAGCTTCATTTTTCAACAAACGGGAAGTCTCTAGCACAATATTTCGATTTATGGTGAATTTTTGAAAAAAACATATTTTCTGAGCTCGTCCCTGTGTCAGCCAGTGAAATTCCTATTAAGCACGAATTTCTAGGTTTAGATATTGCTAAATATACCAGAGAAAAAAGCTATCAGGAATGCTGGGGTTACTACCCCCAGATCGAACATCTATTATGAAATAGACGTCGGTATAGATAAGGGTGAGTGATTGTTGTCACTGCCACAGGACTGCACTCTGTAGACATCCCAATGACAAAACCCCGGAACGTGAGGAGCCGATCTAACGCCCGCACTCACCTGCCCGCCAGCCGACGACCCCAGCGCCATCTGTATTCATTCCATTCTAGCACGTGTTTTCTTTAAGAAGGCTTTTTTCTTGTGCTGGTTTTTCGCCCAATTTTCCTTGAGTTGACCATGTCTTCAAGCAATTTCACCGTTATGAAGTTAAGTACCATCTTCTTGTGGGGTTTTATTATCAGTGAGGCTCTTATTGGCCCGTAAGTTAATATTTACAGGGTCATATATCGGGCGCTCCCCGGCGTTCGCCGCCTCCGCCATGATGACCTTGAGGTACACCCTTACAGCTTGTTTCTGCAGGGGTTTCTCTCGGTCGTTTACAATTTTATTCATGTTTCGTAATTCCCCTTCAAGAAGTTCCTTTTGGAGGCATTTATCTATGTCGGGCGGTTCCTGGTACCTTGATTAGCGTCATTCCTCACGGAGGCTTCCTCCACTTATTTTGGTTCTTACAGTTAATTCATAGCTTATACCAGGCTCTCGCGCGAGTAGATTCCCTCTCCAAGGTGGTGCTTTCTTTTGTCAGTTTCTCTGATTTGTAGTGTAATGGATGACATGGATAATTCGGATTTATTGTGGTCCGGGCTCGGCGTCAGGAGCAGCCGGTTGGCTGCCTACCTCCTGTTCGCCTCGCTCGGTTGGGCTATATGCTTAGCACAAGTTCTTATATTTTTGTATATTCGATCATATTACGTGTACTTATATGGTTATTGGTTAACTTTAGCGGTACTTATCAGAAATTGGGGATCCTAGCCTAGCCCTCTCGCTTCAATCGGTGGGTTAGGCTATTCAGGTTAGGCTTTGGCATTGTCTTAGCTCCCATCTCTCCCGACTATGTCGCTTGAGCGGGGGAGGGAGGGGTGGCTGGTCGAGGGAGTTCCTGTTTGTTGTTCCATCCGCCTTACCGCTCGTTTTCAGGTTTGCTAGGGCATCTGAAGCCCCCATCTCCTCCTCCCTCTAATGAGGGAGAGAGGAAAAATAAAAAGGGGGATCTTCTTTATGCATTGCCCTTCTGCCCTATGGGTCGGTTGTTGGTTGGACTGCATTACAGGAATTTTTCTCCCTTCCACCCCTCTTCCTCTCCTCTCTCTCCTCCCTTTTACTGTCTGGGCTGCGCCTTCAGAGGAGGGTGAGAGTTTGGCGTTGCTTTAGAATAGTGCTATTGTCCTATCCTCCCCTAGTACTTTTGGTGAGTGTCATGAGTCTCCCTGCGCGCAGGAAGTCGATACGTCTGTTTCGACGCCCCGTGGGGAGTTACAGTCAGTGTATGGGGGTGTCCCCCGTCCACTTGAACATAACTCTCGATTCCACCTTCTAAGTACTGCCTCCCTGACTTTGCCAGTAGTATGTCATCTCCTCGCGTGTGGGACGTCGGTCTCTTCGATCGTCACCCCGAGGGGGACTAGTCCGGTTCCCAGTTGAGAGTCACCCACCATCCTGGCCTCCGTTCTGGTGTCAACTGCTCGGCTAGCATTTTCGTTGGTTCGCTCTCCTCCAGGTCGAGCTGAACTTCGATCACCTTCAGGGTTCAAACTCTTCCTCGCTGGTTCCGCTCCGCCATCCCCGGTCCTCCCGTTGCCTTCTTACCTGTTACCACTCCGGTGGTTTTGGTTTTCAGTAGGTTGGCCTTAGTCACACCTAGTTCTCTAGCTGTATAATAACTGGAGGTAATGATTTACCCCGCCCTCCCCGCTGTAACTAAGTGACGGAGGCACGGGATCTCGGAGGGGTCTGCGCCGGAACACTATGACCATCAGTGTACTGCTATCCTATGTTGTTAACCATTTACTTACTGCCGGACTCCGGCAGTAATTATACTTTAAGTTGATTTTACAATTAAGAGTTGCATGATCTTAGGTTAAGGTCCTACTCCGTCGAACTATCTCCGGCATTCCTTAATTTAGTGTGTGTCATGTTTTGCTCTGGTTTACCATCCTGCCGGAATGTTCCGGCGGGTCCAGTATAAACTAATACTTGCCGCCGGACTCCGGCAGTAATTATACTTTAAGTTGATTTTACAATTAAGAGTTGCATGATCCTAGGTTAAGGTCCTGCTCCGTTGAACTATCTCCGGCGCTCCTTAATTTAGTGTGTGTGTCATGTTTTGCTCTGATTTATCGTCCCGCCGGAATGCTCCGGTGGGTCCGGTATAAACTAATTAGCATGTTCCATTACCTGCTATAGTTTAAGGTCCCTATCTCCGCCGGTTCTGCTCCGGCGCGCCTTAAATTAGTATGTTCATATACCGTCTTCCACTTACAGACAGTACGTTGTGAGGACCCCGGGTGCACTGCAGTGCTGCACCAGCCCTATGGGCACGTTGTCTGCCGTTCCCATTCGGGCTGTGCAGTCCGGATAGACGATCTCATTGTGTGGCACCCGGACGGTTGTGAGGTTTGCTTCGCTCTTTACGAGCTTATCCAGGACGAGTCGGTAAGCCTATAGTTACTGCCTTTAGTTTACCTGGTTGCCTCACTTGTTTCAAGTATGTTATGTTCCTGATATATTGCTTATATATCTCTTCACTGAGCGCTCGGTTATTAAGTCCCTGCTCTCTTCCAGGCCGAACAAGCTTCCCGCAGTGACGCCTTGGGTTCCCTTCGAGCCTGGGTGGCTGGTTTTGGTAGGAATGTTCCGTCGGGGAAGCCATATGTTCTGGATGAGAACATCCGGAACCTGCTTTACCCCGGCGCCCGGATCTCAGCGGCTGTTCCATCTGAAGTCGCCGCTCCTCTCATCGAGCAGATCCGGGTAGAAACCCAGCCTCCCCAGGACGAGAACTTGTACGTGGCGGTGTCGGAGGAAGTGGCAGCCATAAACCTTGACCTGGAGCCGATGAATACGGAACAGGACCAGGAGGTAGGTAGGGAGGTAAGTGAGGCAGTGGGGGCAGGCTCCCTTTTTGATTCCCCTTCATCCACCGCTTCTTCTTTTCAGGGCTTTCAAAAATCTTCTTACTTGGAGGACAGGGCGCAATCCGCTGTCCCCAAGTTGAAGAAGTTTTGGAAGGCGAAGGGCTATAAGTCCGCAACCTCCCGCAAAGCAACCCCTTTCCCTCCGGTGAAGCCACGGGATACTAGTCCGGTGGCTTCCACAAACAAGGCCACTCCCTCTGCTAAGGGAGCGAGTTCGAGGGCAGCTAAGGCTAGCCCTCCTTGCCAACCTGCCTTTGACCCAGAGGAGTTTGCCGGTATGCTTCTGCAGAAGTTTACCTCAGAGGTGGATGCTAAGCTTAACAAGCTTACAGAGAGGTTGCAGAGCCAGGAGAGTATGCTCTCCGGGTTCATGCGCTCCGGTGGTTCGGCGGTACATTACCCCATTCCGGATCCCTCCGCCCTCCCTCTATTTGACAAGGGAAATCCTTGGCGTTTGGCCCTTCATGCTCCCCGGCATGAAGATACCCTAACGATTGAGGGTCTAGGCACACGCAGGCTTCAGGAGTTGGAATTCTTTCCTCCTGACCTGCTGCCCACCTACCCAGGCTTCGCCAGGTTGACGGAGGAAGCTTGAGTAAGGACGGATAAGGTCCCGAAGGAGACAGTTATCTTCCCAAGGGACCAGGCGCAGTCTACATTGCTGCGCACATTTAATGAGTGGCAGGCGGAGAACATGAAGTTGACCCCTTCAAGGGCAACTTCACAATGTTCTCATTGGGTGATAAAATCCCAACCCCTTGCATGACTAAGGTGGCTCTTGCGACTGCCCAGGCATGCAAGGAAGGTAAGCCGTCGCCTCAGCTCCGGGAGACTGATCCCACCTCTCTGATCTTTCCCGGAGACGAAGATTTCTGGAAGGATGCCCCGGCCACTTTTACATCGGGTAAGCTGGACCCAGATTGCGCATCCACCTTATTCAGTGAGCAGCTTCCCAAACTGCCAGAAGCCCTCCTGAAAGCAGAGTTTGAGGCTAGGTGTCGGCTGAGCCGATCACTGAACTCCCTGTGCCTGGCGGAATCCACGGCAGTAATGTACTCCGAGGAGCCACTCTTCCAGGTCCTGATGAAGTCTCTGTTAGCAGGATTTCAGGCGGACCTCAGGTAGCGCGGATGAACTGCCAGAATACATCTTCGCTGACGCTACCATAAGACATGAGCCTAACAAGCTCATGAAAAGCTCCTTCTGGGGGGCTAGTATCTTCCCCAAACGAGAGGTCAGCAATGTCCTGGCTGAGGCAACCAGGGCTAATCAAAGTCTGCGCTCCCGCTGGGGTATCCCTGCTTTCAAAGGAAAGCCCCGAGTCCGCCTGGCCCCAAAACAGGCCAGGTAAGAGATACAGAAGGCACAGAAGACAACACCAACAAGCCGTTGTCCAAGCTGTACCTGTCTCGTCAGTTGGCCAGCCTTCTACCTCGAAGGCCCAGCCTCAACAGTTCGTGCTGGTGCAGCCAGCTCAGCACTCCCTTGCCGCGCCTACCTTCGTGACGTCTCCTGTATATAACCCCTCCTATGAGGGCCAGGGGTCGTTTCGAGGCCTTAACAGGAGCGCAAGGGGGAGTAGAGCAAGGGCCTCCTTTAGAGGCAAGACTGCCGTGCGATCCCTCTACCGGGGGAGAGGAGGCCGAGGTAGAGGAGGCAAGCCTTCACCTTCCCAGTGAGACCAATCAGGTGGGCGGCAGACTTCACCTGTTCAGGGACCAGTGGACTTTCAGTCCGTGGGCCCACAGTATAGTCTCCAAACGTTTGGGGTGGAGTTGGATCAAGGGCCCTCCCCCTCTGATCAGATTTCATCAACCGTCTTCCAAAGCTCTGCGGGACTTTGCGTGGAATTACTCCAAAAGAGGGCCATAAAGAAAGTGAGACACCTGAAATTTCAAGGCAGGCTGTTCAGCGTTCCCAAGAAAGACTCCAGTCAACAAAGGGTAATCTTGGATCTGTTGCGTCTCAATCTTTATATACAATGCGACAAATTTCGATGCTTACAATCGCGCAGAGTGCGGACTCTACTTCCTCGTGGAGCCATCACCACCTCTATAGATCTTTCAGACGCATATTATCACGTCCCGATTGCGCTGAACTTCTCTCCCTTCCTAGGTTTCAGACTGGGAAACAAGCCTACTCATTCAGGGTCATGCCATTTGGGCTCAACATAGCACCCAGAATTTTCACGGCTGGCGGAAACGGTAGTGCAGCAGTTACGGTCCCGGGGATATCGCTGGCGCATACCTGGACGATTGGATAATTTGGGCATCCAACGCCGGGAGTGCCAGAGAGCTACGGCCATGGTGATCGAGTTTCTGGAATCCTTAGGCTTTCAGATAAACAGGGCGAAGTCCCGCCTAACTCGGAGGCTCGATTTCAGTGGCTGGGTATCCAGTGGGATCTGGTCTCGCACAAGCTGTCTATTCTGCTAGCCAAACGGAGAGAGATAGCCAAAGCCACCAGGCAATTCCTCAAAGGCAGGAAAGCCTCTCGGGGACGCAAGAAAGAATCCTGGGTTCTCTTCAGTTCGCATCTGTAACAGATCTGCTCCTAAAAGCAAAACTGAAAGACATAAACAGAGTGTGGCGGAGACGAGCCCAATGTCAAGCTCAGGGACAAGGTGTCATTAATTCCTCCGGTGCTGAGGAAAAGACTCCGGCCGTGGTCCACAAACAAGGGTCTTTCGAAGTCAGTTCCCCTTCAATTCCCTCCCCCAGCTCTAATAATCCACACAGATGCTTCGTTAAGCAGCTGGAGAGGGTACTCACCAAAAGAAAAGGTACAGGGTACATGGTCCACACTGTTCCGTCAGTTCCACATAAACATTTTGGAGGTGATGGCAGTGTTTCTAACTCTGAAAAAACTTTGCCCCACCAACCAGATTCATATCAGGCTGGTGCTGGACAGCGCAGTAGTGGTACATTGCATAAACAGAGGGGGTTCCAAATCGAGCCGGATAAACCAAGTGATGATAGCCATTTTCTCCCTGGCGGAGAAGCACGGCTGGCACCTGTCAGCTACCCATCTAGCAGGAGTCCGGAATGTCATTGCAGACTCCCTGTCCAGGGCAACTCCGCTGGAGTCAGAATGGTCCCTGGACGAGGCTTCTTTCAGATGGATACGGTGTCAGGTTCCGGGCCTTCAGGTGGACTTGTTTGCCACGGAGAGCAATCACAAACTCCCTTGTTATGTTGCTCCCAACCTGGATCCTCGAGCTCACACTACGGATGCAATGTCAGTGGAGTGGAACAAATGGCAGAAAATCTATCTGTTCCCAAATAAACCTGCTGATGAAGGTGTTGCACAAGCTCAGGTCATTCAGAGGTCAAGTGGCCCTGGTAGCTCCCAACTGGCCAAGAGCAATTGGTTCCGTCTTCTTCTGGAGCTCAAACTACGGTGTCATCAAATACCCAAGCCACAGCTGACTCAAATAGTGCAAACACGGACTGTGTCAGCTTCCTCAAAATTCTGAATGCCCTGGCTTTATGGACTTTATGAAATTCGCCGCTCAGAGAGGTGCGGATATTGATCCCGTTAATACTCTGTTTCTGGAATCAGATAAAAGAGATTCTACCCTCAAACAGTACGATTCAGCAGTTAAAAAGTTAGCATCTTTCTTGAAGGAACCTGAAGCTCAAGTCATGACCACCAATTTGGCAATATCATTCTTTAGGTCACTGTTTGAAAAAGGTCTGCCTCCGGCCACCATTACCACAGCGAAATCAGCTTTGAAAAAGGTATTTTTGCATGGCTTCAAGATTGATTTAACAGATTCATATTTTTCATCCATTCCCAGAGCATGCGCTCGTTTGAGACCAGCGACCCATCCACATACGGTTTCCTGGTTTCTTAATGATGTTCTAAAATTAGCCTCAGAAACTAATAACGATCAATGTTCTTATTTGAATCTGTTAAGGAAGACGTTGTTCCTAATTAGTCTAGCTTCAGGTGCCAGAATATCAGAACTGTCTGCTCTCTCTAGAGGTGCGAATCATGTGGATTTTCTCCCGTCAGGTGAAGTTCTGCTTTCCCCAGATCAAAGGTTCTTAGCAAAAAATGAAGACCCTCAGGATAGGTGGTCCCCCTGGAAGGTTGTTCCTCTTCCACAAGACCTGTCTTTATGCCCAGTTGCTACCTTGAGGGCCTATTTACGGAGAACTTCTCAGTGTTTGTCTGGTCCTCTTTTTATCAGGGAAAAAGGAGGAACGCTTTCTTTAAAGGTTATCAGACAACAAATTCTGTACTTCATTAAGCAAGCTAACCCGGATTCAGTCCCTAAGGTTCATGATATCCAAGCAGTGGCTACGTCCGCTAATTATTTTCATAATATGAATTTTGATGAGCTTAAGAAGTATACAGGCTGGAAATCTCCATCAGTGTTTAAACGCCACTATCTGAAATCACTGGAAGCTCTGAAGTTCCCTCATGTGGCTGTAGGAGCATTGTCCCTCCACCTTAAATTAACCTTTAATCCCTATCCTTTCCCCCCCGCCTGCCTCATTTACTTGCCCTGCCATTTTCTCCTGGACCAGACATGCTTCACAGCCTGGCTCCTCATATTATGATGTACAATCTTGCGGTGTTAGTTTTTAAGTTTGCGACGTTATATTTACTGTGATTTAGTTTTAAGTCCGGAGGTACCTTTATAAATTTTCTGTCGTTTATTTAGTTTTGGTACCTTCCCACCATAGTATTAATTATGTACATAGTTGTTTCTCATGTCCTTTACTGTGGTATTAATTGTATCCCTAGTTATAACTCAGTTTATCTGTCTATACCTTTGGTATTTAATCATGTTTTGGGGGATAATTAAAACTGTTTTCAGTAATAGTGTTTTTATACATGTTCACCTAACTGTTCGCTCCTTTTAGACTTTCACCAAAGCTTAGTATGATTCTCTGTCATGATTTCACCGGCTGACACAGGGACGAGCTCAGAAAAGGGATTTTGACAAAGGAAAATCTATTTCTGAGGGAGGCCTTGTGTCACCCGGTGACCCTCCCAGGATCTAGGTTTCCCTCCCGGTAGGCATACCAAGCTTGTGGGGGTGCTAGCCTGGAATGAGTACAGATGGCGCTGGGGTCGTCGGCTGGCGGGCAGGTGAGTGCGGGCGTTAGATCGGCTCCTCACGTTCCGGGGTTTTGTCATTGGGATGTCTACAGAGTGCAGTCCTGTGGCAGTGACAACAATCACTCACCCTTATCTATACCGACGTCTATTTCATAATAGATATTCGATCTGGGGGTAGTAACCCCAGCATTCCTGATAGCTTTTTTCTCTGGTATATTTAGCAATATCTATACCTAGAAATTCGTGCTTAATAGGAATTTCACCGGGTGACACAGGGCCTCCCTAAGAAATAGATTTTTCCTTTGTCAAAATCCCTTTTTACGTCCGCGCGTTACGAATTCATGCATCATTTTGTGATAATATTTTTTCTGTGTTGCTTTGATCGTTTTACAATTTGTTATATACCAAAATCATCGCAATTTAGTGTACAATACAAAGAAAAAAAAATAACCCGTTAGCTTTAACTGTTTTGCTCACAAGCGCGATTTGTATAAAATTATATATGAAAATTTTTTTTGCGCTGTCATATATTTCAATATTCATATATGATAATGATATTTTTTTCATTTCTGATGGTTGCATACTAAACTTCAGGCAATGACAAAAAAAGGAGCCAAAATGAACTCTTAATCTTAAAAACTAAAGCGTGCTGTGATTTTTTGAAAAAACTTTTTTCCGCTTCAGCGCTAACTCCCGAACACCGCCGGCATACGGGAGACGTTTTTGTAAATAGAGGCTTGGCGTTTAAGGGTTAATGTGGTTTGCAATATTTGCTACAATAGCGAAACTAGGTGTACTTGAATCAACCAAAGAACTAGAAAAAATTATCTTGAAAGATATTAAAGCTTGAAGGCTACTCAAATAAGTGATAATACTTCACAGAAATCCAGCCATACAACCAACAATCAATAAACAAAAGCTGCAGCAAACCCCTGATGTTACTCAAGAGCCAGCAGAAACACAATGAGGTTATCTGCTAAGTGGTTTCCAGTACTCCCATTAGTGGGGCGTTGCTTGTCACCTACACCAAACTATCGAAGAGCTACTGCAGTTTTTGAATTTACTGCTGTGGTTAGAAACCTATAGTTATGTAATTACTTGGTAAGTTACATATATGAAAATAATATTTTATCATTATTATACCGTACATTAAAATCAAAGGAAATCTCTTACATAAAACCACGTTAGGAATTGATATAAACTGCAAGGTCTTAAAATTTTGGAAATAATTCAAGGGAATGTCTCATCACCATTTTGCTATCATTTTTATTTTTTTTTATATAAAAATACAATCAAACCACTAATAATTCCTGAAACAGGATATTAAGGACAACACAGTTGAGAAAACAATCATCTTCAAAGATGCAAAATTTGTAATACACGTATTTGACTTCTAATGATACTCAGAAAAATTTAATTAAGCATATGTAAAATAAGATATTTGTTATCATCATTAACAAAAAAAAAAAATTAAAATGACTTACATTTCCTTTCTATGTGAATCCATCGAGCAAAATTTTTTGCTTGGGTCAAAACAGATAAAACTGAAGGCTGAGATGCAGGGTATCCATAAGCTTCACACAATTCTCTTTCAAAATTGAGGGTCTCTTGAATGGTGCAGCAAAATGTGTCATCGTCATACTGCACTTCCGGAAGATCTGAGGCTAATTTTAGGACTACCAAGCGAACTAACCCTCTCATAAATTCCACCTAAAATCAAATACCAGAAATAATGATTTAGGCATTTTTGTCTAGCTAATAATTATACAGATGAAACAAAATTAATCTGGATTTAAAAATTATAATTTAACTATTATACATAATTAAATGAAGAACATATATTAGTCTACAGTAACTATAATTACCAAATCAAGTTCTTAAAATTTTAAATGTATAAATCTTACTCTATGACTTTACATTTCTCTATAATAAAAACTACTCCAACACACATAGAATTACAAAATATAATAAAAAGACTTTAGCTATCAATACATATTGGCAGAGTCTCTTTTAGCTATTTGAAATCCCCCAAATATTTACCTTCTTGATGATTAAATTTACCCCATATGTTAAATTCTTTGATGCAGTATTTTACTAAAATCTATCTGACCTTCCTTTTCCAAGCAATTAAAATCAGTTTATAATGAATCATCAATTGATTCTCTCTGTAATTTGTGCTAAAACATATTTACTTGGATAAATACACATCCATTTGAAAAATATTCTGTTTTTCTATAAGACGCTAGTTTTTATGTAAATTCATGAATACCAAAAACAAATAAGATTAGCCCAAAGAGTTACAAACCTTAACTATGCAGTCTGATTAACAACCTGGAACAGTGCAAGTGGAGATAGTAATGTGTCTTAAAGAAAATCTTTCAGGGGAAATTCCTAATCCTTTGTTTCCTGCCCCAAAACATCAAGGTTAGAACTTATTTTAAGACATTTGTACAGGACAGGAAACCTAATGCTATCGTTATGTCCCATGGCATCTGAATGGCACCAATACACTTTTTTGTGTAAATGCATCTTTTACTTTCAAGCAGGCTGGCTTGCATTCTGTGAACTACTTTTACAGGTATTATCTACAGGAGCTTCACATAGGAGAAATTCTCAGAAGTGATACCTTTAACCCTAGGACACTTGCTCTTTTGGAATTATTTAAGATGATTCATCCTTCTGTATACATGCATTAACAATTAGTTTCCTAAATTGTGGATCCAGTACCTAGTTTGACCACCTTGTGACTACTTAATTTACAACTGCGAGAATAGTTATAATATCTGTTTATTACATATCTATGAAGTACATCACAGAGGGAGCCTCTAACATTAGGGGTCTACTTTAATGCACTCATTTGTGAAGAGCTATTTGGTCTATGGTACATTTTATACTGTAATATCTTATGTTTGAGCTATTAATTTTTCTATAGCAGGCTACTGAAAGACAAAGCTCATGTTAAAGTCTAACTCTTTCAGGTTGAATAAGGGGATTAGCATGGTCTCAATAACTTTGCTAAAAAGGTTCCAGGGATGAACTTCACTCTATTCATAAGACATCACATTACTTACAAAGGTTCTCAATGAAAATCTTTGTTCACCTTTATCTCTTTCAGTTTTAGATGAGACAACAGCATTTGCAGTAGTGACTGATATACTAATAAATAAGTTCCTCCATTTATAGGTAAACCTTATAATAAAGATAATTTTAAGATCACTTTTCAATAATAAAAATGAACCATAAAATGCCAAAAATGCACTTCGTGGGGATTATTCACTAAAAATATTATAAATTTTCATAATAAAAATTATTATTTGAATACTTTCCTACTGTTAAAGACAGTTTATATCCCTGTACCAAAAGAAGACTCAGCATTCAAACTGAAGAAGAAAACTGCTTGGGTGACCCAGACAACTTCTAGTTCCCCACCAGGCATGTTTCAAATGTTCTAGCTCATCAGAATTCTCCTTGACAGCCCACTAAGTTGTGGGGAGCTGGTGGGGTCTACTTTATCAGTAGGTAAGTATCCAAATAATAAATTTGATTAAGAAAATTTATATTATTTTGGATGCATCTTACCATATGTTAAAGATAGCCAATTTCCACATTGACAAATGGCTGTGGGTAGTACAGCTTGATAAAATCTGCTCAGCCAAGCGAGCTGAGAGGTTTCTGTATGAAACCCAAAACATTCTTAATTGATCTGGGATCCTTCCTGGATAATTCTGCTGCCTGAGGGTGGATTCCATTCAGGGTGCAAGACTATGTGTGTGCAGCAAAGAGCAGCACAGTGGAGAAAACTGCTTCATCTACGGTCAAAATGAAAAGAAGGGGCATGATAGGACTCATGCACCTGGGCCCAAAATCCCAAAAACCAACAGTCAATTAAAATAAATACGGTACCTCATGATATAAAGGTACGCTCCTATACAACAATTGTTCCTCCATGCTCCCCAGAAAACTAATACCCAGGACTAAAAATTAAAGAGCCTAAAAAATTGCTCTTTCTTTCCGTCCAGCGAATGACTTGACTACCCGCTAAGGTTAGGGCATTACAGTTTTTGAATGTGATATCTAAATCTCTAAGATAATGAGCGGCAAAAACCAAATTGTACTTCCAAGTATCTGCGTTAATAACATCCTTTAGTGACAAATTCTTCAAAAAAACCAAATGATATAGCAACCACTCTTATGCTATGAATATTTACCTTCACTAAAGGTAAGAGATCTGGATCCAGTTTTTTATGTGCTAGTCTTATTAAAAGCTTGACAAAAAATGACAAATTTTTACTCAATTTGTATTTTTCATAGCTAACAAACCTGCATTCTTAACTTATGGTTAATTCTTCTAGCGCCAGCTGGAAACCGGTAAAAATAACAAACAAGGAATTGGTGGCAACAAGGTAGGCTGACACGTCTAGGTGGCAACCGTCAATTTCCTTTGTGTATGTAGTGAAGGAAATGACGCCTGCCTCAGTTTCTTCTTTACTGCCCTCATAGGAAGACGTGCTTTTGCTCGTCTTTCTGAAGCCGGTGTTTTTTTGCTTAATTTGTTGTGACTGTGTTGCTTGCGTGGATGATTCTGTATTTTCATGTGCTGTGTGTTTTTGTGTGATCATGCATCCACAAGAATCATCCCAGCCTCCAGTTTCTGCCAGGCTTTCCAAGCGTCAGAGGATGTGTCCTGGTGTCGATGGTTACCCTTGCTCTTCTTTTTGGCATCTGCTGACACTGATCCCCATTCTAAGTGTAGCCGATGTAGAGCTAATCATTGTAATATCACTAATCCATGCCCTGAGTGCTGTTCTTGGCCTCCTGAGCAGTGGAGGGTTTTTGCCAAGAAGAGGCAGCACAGGAGGAAGTCTAAGGCTCCATCTTGGAGGGGGTTCCCTCCTTCAATGGATGCATCGCATGTTCCTTCTTGTTCTGTCTCCTCTTTGCCATTTTTTCCAGTTGCTACATCTTCTTTGGAAGATTTTACCCCTTCCCACTTTTCTATGGCTTTGTCTATGGAAGTTTTATTGTGTTGTTAAACAAGGGAGTGTTACATTTTCTAACACCACAAAATAAATGGTTAACTTTGCCCCTCACAGGCTTTAACCTATCCAAATAAATGTTAATGGCCCTCACAGGACAGAATAGAGACTCTTCTTCATTCCCCATTAAGAAGGTTAAATTAGGAATCCTTACCGTTCTCGGTAATAGCTTAGCTTTAACATCATTCTTGGCCCTGAATAAAAGCACACACAATAAAATAGCATCCCCTTTAAAAAAGCCTACCTTACTGGAGAATGCTTGCAACTCACTCTTTTTGCTACCAAAAAGTAAGTTTTCATACTCAGAAACTTAAAGGAAGCTGATTCTAAAGACTCCAATGGATCTGCACATAAAAACTTCAAAACTACATCTAAGTAACATGACACAGATTGATACTGAACTCTGGGGACTTCAGTCTCAAATAATCTGAACTAACTCCACATGATGTAAAACTGAGGAAAGCATGGATCTATAGTAGCAACTGTAAGATTCTTACTGCATCTATGAAAGTGAAAGAACTTAATGATTTTTAAGTGCCTGTATCATAAGAGGCGCTTCTCTGCAACTTCAAAAACCCAGGAAGTCAAGAGCTGGCAGTCTTAAGAGAAGCTTTACTCCGGAGTATGAGAAAGCTCATCAAAATGTGCTCTAACTGAAGGAAAAAGCTTGGGTTTCTTGAAAGACTTAATTGGTGCCGAAATAATAGAAGATAAGAGACCCAGTCCATACAGAGCCTCTTTCCTCCACTAATTTAGGATAGAGCGAAATGCAGTGCTCCAGAATCCCCAAAAAATGAAGGAGATTCCTCAAATTCAAGCTCCTCTTCTGCCAGAGGAGAAGTCAGGCAACAACAGCTCACTCCTTGTAACAAAATTCTCTGACTCAATGGAAGGGGAGATGAAGTCAAAGCAGTCTGCAGTTGCTCACCTTAGTCGACACAAGTCAGCTGAGCACACAAAAAATGGGTAAATGGTGGGAGAGGGGAAGAGGAACAACAGCAACACCTGATTCCCCTGGCTCGTCCAAACACAACTCAACCAACTTAAGGACATTCCCAGACAACACATCCTTAGAAAGCAAAAGAGCTAGAACAGCATCTAGCTTGGAAACAGCAGATTTTGTAACCATGGGAGGATTGATAACAGAAAACATTTGCAGAGGCAGAAGGAAGATCTTGACTTGCTGATAGCCAAAGAAACAGCATGTAAAGAATGAACAGGTGCATTTTAACAAGAAATGACAAATTTTAAATCAATTTGTATTTTTCATAACTAACAAACTTTGGTCTTAACGTAAGGAAAAATTCTCTGGCACTATCTGGAGTCCTGTTAAAAATAATACAAAGAATTGGTAGCAACAGGCATCAGCTGATAGGGGAGTAGGAGGAAGCTACGGAACTGGTTTACCACCGCTAAGCTTCATCAATTCAGTTTCCTTCTAGCCCAGGAAAAAATGAGTGGTGGCTTGAGGTGGGCCATATGCATTAAGGCTAAAGGTTTGTTAACTATGAAAAATACAAATTGATTTAAAATTTGCCATTTGCTCATATACAGAACAAACCTTGGTCTTAACATAAGGATGACTTACTCTTGGAGGGAGGATAAGAAAGTTTTAGAAGCAACTGGAGGTTCGGACCACCTGGGCTCACTTCCTGACAATAGGAAGGACATAGTAAGGAGTCAAAAGCCTCTGATCTGTTGTGCATAGGTTACTGAACAGCCAGACATCTGGCCTAATAGAATATGTAGTACACATCTCTGTTGTGTCTTGATGATGGTAAAGAACTGTCAGAGACAACAAAATTCATGTTAGCCACCAGTTTTGTTTTTTGCCATTTCCCCTCTCCCCTTGTAAGAGAGAGGAATGGGACTTGCTTCTATAAAGAATTTCTCTCATCTTGTAAGAGAGAGGAATGGGACTTGCTTCTATAAAGAATTTGTATTGTGTAGGAACAAAAATATAAAACTTTATAGAATGGAAGCTTGCTCACCTGCATCTAACCAGTTTTAGCATATGATTATTCTCTCTACTGCCTGCTGATAGAGAAGAAAAAGAAAGAGAAAGGAAGAAGTCCAGTCATCTCATTCACTCTCACTTTCATATCCAGCATCACAGGTAAGATACTATACTGTCCTGCCAGGGGCATTGGATGAGCAACACAACTTGTTGAGCAGCCATCACCGGACCCAAGAAAAAAGTGTCCAAGGACCTGTGGGCAACGTCCCGCAGATAGAAGGATGTGAAGGTGGTTTGGTGAAGCCAGATACCTGCCTTCAAAATCCTGTGAACATAGAAGTTCTTGAAAGCGATGGTAGGGCCTAGACCCCTATCATCATGTGCTCTTGTATGCACTGTATCAGCATCTGAATGTGAAGTAGAGGTGTAAGCTTGTTTAATCACTTCACGCAACCAAAAGGAGATAGTAGACTTCGCCGCTACATGCGATGAGGCGAATCGAACATCTCTTAAGTAAAGGAAATAAACACTGAGACGGACTCCCAAGTAGCTGCCTCCAGAATAGAAGGCACTGAATAATTCCTGAGAAAGGAAAGTGAAGTGGACATACTCCGAATACTGTGCGGACGGGGAAATACAGAGCTGAAGACGATGAAGATGAACCCTGAGAAGCCTGGCAAATCACCTCCCTCCGAAAATAACTAATCGCATTCTTTGACAGCAGACAGGAAGGATTCCGCGGAGAGACAAGAAGTGTATATGGAAGCAGACGGAGTTTCTCAACCTTTGATAAATTGACTTTAATGCTCACACTGGACACGAAGACATCTCCGCTGGATCGCCGGTAACGAACACTTGCAGATAAGGAACTTTAAATGAACGAGGCAGAGTTTTAACCTCCGACTCTGTCTTTGCCATAAATTCCGGAAGAAAGACAAATACGTATCATTTCTCGCATAGGAACCCAACCTAGAAACTGCCTGAAGCACGCCCAACCCTCTAGCTGAAGCTAAAGCCTTAAGAAAAAGCAACTTCTTAGTCAGTGTCTTAACGTTATAGCTTCAATGGGTTCTATACCTTGTCCAGCTGAACCTAGTAAGGCTTACGGGTTGACTTTCTCAAGCTGAAAGAAAGCTGTCTAGCCACTGCTTTAGGTAGTCCGAACTGTCTAGCTGCTCTCTCTACAGTCGCCCTGCAACTAGGTACAGCACGCGAGGGTTTGGATGATAATGGTGAGAATGTGGTCGTCTGAGAAGAACTTTCGCATGGGTAGGGACATCGGAACATCCGTAAGGAGCTCTAGGAGTTCTGGAAACCAAGCGCATTAGGGTGAGCAGGGAGCTATTAGAGTCATAGACATCTTGACACTCTCCCGCTGTTTCCTTATTACCTGATGAATGAGACCAGACGGAGGAAAGGCATACACCTGCATATGATTCAAATTTGTAACGTCACATCAGTGCCTATCAACATGGGGACCACCACTGGTGAGAAATAAACCGGAAGACAATGGTTTAATCATGTCACGAATAAGTCCACAGTTGCTAGCCACTTCCAGACAATCTGACCTATTACTTCCAGAGCCAAAGTCCACCCCCCTGCCCCATACCTGACAGGAGCAACTTAGCGAATCAGCCAGTATGTTGAGACTCCCCGATGTAAATTGGGGAAGAAGAGACACTTTTCGTTCTTCGCACCCTCTCAGGACTCTCTGTGCTATAGTACTGAGTTCTGTTGAGCCTGTTCTCCCCAGAGTTCTCCAGATACGACATGGCAATTACACTTTTGCTAAGCATAGCCACTACTCTGTTGTGCACTAGGACTGAAAACAACTGAGGGCTTCCTTTACAGCCTTGATTTCTGGAGGATTTATTGACTCCTCTCATTCTTGAACCCCCCAGAGGCCCCGAGGACTGGGTTTCCTCCAAGGTTGTTCCCCAACCTTGATCTGAGGCATCTGTGTACAGATGAATATCGGGAAGAGGGGAGTCGATAGACCTTCCGGGTGTCAGATGCACTACTTCTGACCACCACAGATGATCCAACAGGCAAGAATCGCTCCCGACTATAACTGCATTCTCGCTGCGGAAGTCCCAGTGATTCCTGAGACATATCTGAAGAGAGCGCATCCGGAAATGAGACCCTACAATTAAAAGAGAGAGACATTCACCCTAAGAGGCTTCTCCAAGCTGGTACTGGCTGTTCCCTGTTGGAAAGGGACCCTTCGACCTGCTGAAGGACCAACTGGATCCTCTCCAGGGTTGAGAAAACCCTCAAAGGAAGAGAGAGATCCTCCTACCTGAATAGGTTAAAGATTCCATAAGAGTTCCCTCGCTCTTACTAGCTCCTCTAGAGAGGAGGCAAGGATCAACCAATCGTCTAGATACCTCAACACTCTGTACCCTCGATGATGCATAATTGCCGACACCGGAGACATGCGTTAGAAGCAACCACGTTCATCATACTGGCTACGTCATCATCCTTGAACAAAGAATTAGCTTAGGCTAAGGTGTTCTAAGCAATCCCTCTTATGAACATCCGGATACTGATGGGAAGATGACCAAGATAGAAATCTTGACTTTTCTGCTCTAAACGTCGTAGACGAAGCCAAAGCATTCGCCTGGTGAGCCAGACCCCTCGAGATAAATTTGTTAGGCTGCAAACAGCCATGGATCTGAAGGGACATAGCCATCACTCTTTTAGAACCCCATTACAGTAAACTTGACAGCATCCAGAGAGAGTGCGCAAGAGCCTAAGTCTGACTGCACATCACATCCTCCAAGCACCTGCTTCCCTAAGAGAAGTCCCTATGAGCCGAGACAATGCCAGAGACCTAGATAGGATTGCCTCAACCGATTCGTTGAATGGCAACCTGATACCTGCCAAAGGGTTACCTCGAACTGCGTAACTCATCTTACATGGAGAGAGAAGAGAAGAGTCCTGCCTATTAGAAGCCACTACTGACGCTATACGACCATCCACCTCCTCCAAAGCCTGTCTAACCCGATCGAACCAAACCAGCCAACACGAAAAAGAGGCAGGAGCTGCCTTAGTGGCATAAAAGGCCTCAAAAAAAAAAAAAAAAAGACTGAACTGACGAAATCGGGAGGTCTGGCGCTCCTGCTTGAGGGTATGAAGAAGTAACATACTCAAGCATGCGTCCGTAATTGTTACTGCTGGCAAGAGGACATTCGAAGTCCACCAGAATCTCCTGCACCTCCAGATAAGAATCCTGTTCAGCAATGTCTGAACGGTCTAAGACCGACGAAGGAGGAACTGAACGAAGCCTGGACAATGACAAAGAGTCCGCAAGCGGACCACCCTAACCAGAATGCTGAGCACCCACACCTAATCGGGAACCTGGAGCTGAATCCGCATAGTGGAACCCACCGGGAAGAAGAGAAGGCTGAACCAAGAAAACCCGGAGCCGATTCCCCGTTATTACTTAGGGGAAGACGAGTGAGAGTAGCCAAACCCACATTGCTAAACCCTGGGGGAGGATGCACAAACGAAACCGCTTGCAGAGGGATGGAAGTTGAAGAAGGAGGGAGAATGAAAGAGATAGAAGCTACTCTCGGAGTTATCGCCGTGGAAAATGCAGGTGATGAAAGCTGCAGACCGCTCAAAGAAGGTACCGCAAGCCCTGGCAAAACCACAGAGCACAAACCCGAACTGGAAGCAACAGGCAAACCCTGTGAAATACCTGATGCTACTGGAACAGCTGCTTGAAGTGGAAGCAAGGGGTTGTGCATACCCGAAGGGATGGAACATGAAACACCTGCGGCCAAATTCTGCCAAAACTGCGTTTTCACCTGTCCGGAAGCTCCTCCTACTGGAGGAGACTGTACTAAGGAAGGAAAGGCGAGAGACAGAGGAATAGCAGACGCATAAAAAAAGTTACCTGAGAAGAGGAAAGCCAAAAGTCAAAGAAGGAGAGAAAACAGAAGATGCGGAAACCGCAGGAAAGACTGGAGCAGAAGAAGAAGAGGCCGAAGAGGAGACTGAAAAAAAAGGAGCAGCAGAGAATGTGGGAGCAGGAGATGAAGCGATAGATAAGCAGACTGTACTGAGGAAGGAAAGGTGAGAAACAGAGGAACAGCAGACATATAAAAAAGGTTACCTGAGAAGAGGAAAACCCAAGAGTCGAAGGAGGGAAAATGGAAGATAACCCAGAAGAAAACTTAGAACGAAAGGACAGAAGGCGCACCGAATCTGGCCCCCCTTGATAATCCTGAAACATATCTGACATGAATTCTGGACACTACTCTGTCACATACTCTCTAATGTTAGAGAAACCATCAAAAGATAACCTCTCACCACAGGTCTGTACCCATTTGAAAGACCCAGCAAATCCGCCTTATATTCCGCCACATCCAATTGCAGGTCCCGTAAACTACTTTTAGAAGCCGAAAGGACACACCAGAACCCATCTTACTAGATGGAGGAGTAGAAAACACAGAGAAGGGAGAAACTACAGTAGAAGATTCAGAAACAGTCGGAAGTGAGTTAGGAGCTAGAGCAGAAGGATTCTGCACCACCGAAACTGAAACATTGACCTGAGACTGAGCCAGACAGAAAAGAAGGAAGGCAAAACTTTGCCAGAGCACAAAAAACACTCGAACCCGAAACCGTAACCCATCCAGGAGAATGACTCTGCACCCTTAATACCTTCTCCTCACTACTTAACCCAGACCTATCTTCCTTTATCACACCTAGATCTTGATCCTGACTAACATTATCAACATTAAATTTATCAGTACTACAAGGGGGTTTGGGGGGGGGGGGAACCTTCACTCCACGCCGAGGGGGCCAGCAGATCCTACCCACTCGGAGGCTTGCATTTCTGCCATTACCCTCAGCACCCGTTAGGGCTGGTTCTGGAACAGGCAGGGGAGCTGAAAAGGAAGAAGGATTAGACATCCTAACACTACTACTATCCCTATCTGAGGAATGTTGAAAAAGACTAGCTCTTAAATTTTCCATACTACTTGCAATCTTATCCTCTATCTGTTTGACTAACTCTGAACTCACTAAATCCATTAACTGATCTGTAGCAGAAGCCTGAGATACTTGAGGCAACGAAGAATCTGACTGATGTTTGCCGCCCTTACTAGCCAAAGACTTGCAATGACAAATGTAATCCTCCCTCTCTTGTGTCTTCTAATCAGAATATTCATCGCAATGAGTCTCCACATCACACTTAACTTTCCTACATACCTGACAGAATGTCAATCATGTCTCAAAGTACTCATCCGTCTCTGCAGGAAGAAGAAGCGATGAGCACTAGTCGAGGGGGCAGTAGAGGTCGACGTCAAAGCCGAAGGTGAGGCAGATGGTGAAAGAGTCTATGATGACCAATCAAGACCGAGAACCAGCAAGTCCAAATCCGAAAGACATTCCACGTCGAAGATATCCAGAATATTCAAGAGAGAAACGGTTAAATACAATCTAGGTCTTCACCAGAAGTCCAAAATACAAAGAGAAGTCGGGCAATAGGATTAAAACCTTGCACTGCAGAAGGAAACAACCTTCCAGCAGCGTGAACAAAAAGCAATTGATGAAAGTGGGAGTGTCGGCGCACACCTGTGTCAGCATTGCCAACCATTTGTTATGGTAGCTCAAGTGACAAGATTTTACCTGCAGCATTGGTAACACTGGCTTTTAAAATTCCCACTAGTGGGATGGGTAATTGACAGTTGTTCAGGCTAGTGGGATTAAGGGCAAATTCAGGTGTTCAGGGAGTGTATTGCAATCTGTCTATTTTGATAGCTTACACACAAAAAAACCCTAAAAAATACTTATACCTGAGTATTTTAATAGTTTTATCACTAAAAGTGCACTGAGTCATGAAAATATGAAAATACAGTAATTAGTGAATATTTCTCATTGAAAAATACTGTGAATGGGCGAATTTTCCACGAATAATGGGTAGATACGTTCCACAGAGAAATCCGCGAATATGTGAGTGCTATGGAGGTGGTTTTTTCCACCACCATCCTGACACTGAGAAAGGTAATGTCTACCAAGGTCAGCAAGACTTGAACATTAGCAGCAACCGTCTTCACAGGAGGGTTGTGGTTGCTTGTCCATCAAAAACCTGTGGGTTAAACACATGTGCCCAATCCTCAGATGCCTTATGGCAATTTCTCATATCGTTGGCATACTATTGTAGATCAAAAGAAAAGATGACTTAGTAATTTCCAACATTTTCTGGTTACTGCCAACTAAACTTTCGCATGAGATTTGCCAAGCTGTCTTTAATCTCACACAGAATGTTGGGAAAAAGTCTTGAAAGAGCAAAGAAGTCAGTCTTTCCAAAGAATTTCATGCAATACTCTTTGCCAAACTGCCTGCACATCATTACCTATCACACCTATATGGGCTGATACCCAACAAATTTAAATTCAGTACCACAATACCACTACGATCAACTCTAAAATCTCAAATCTATCCACTCTAAAATCTCAAAGGCAAATGAGTACTTGGTATTAACCCTTTGCAAGGAGTACAGTAAACTTAGGGTGTCACTATAAATTACAGTTTTTCCAGCAAATAGTTGAAATTTATGCAAAGAACCATCTGAGTTAAATATCTGGCAAAATAGCACCAAATGAAATTATTTTAAATTATGGGGCCGCAACCATCTATGTTAAAAAATCAGAGTTGTCAGATAAAGCATGAGCTATTTAAGCCTGAATGCAAGTAACAGAAGGAGGTTGTGAAGTGAACAATAAGCATGGTTGAAATAAACAGCAAAAGTATTTTACCCAATGTAAGAAAGTACAGGTTGACCATCACTAATCCGGCATCATTGGGACCTGGAGGGTGCCGGATTAGCCATTTTGCCAGATTAGCCATTTATTAGGCTAGAATACAGGAAACCCAGTAGCTAAGCACCTCATCTTAGAATTAAAATATACCATAAATCAGTACAAGTTGGATAATAAAGAAAAGACAATTATCAAATACAGGTAGTGCTCGAGACGATAATTCGACTTACGATATTTCGAGTTTCACGATGATGGGGTTAGCAATTAATACCGATAAAAATATTTAGAAATATTTTTAGAATTTGCGCAGAGTGCAGGCAGCAGCTACAATCAGGCAGCGAGAGAGACCAACTTACAATAGAAAAACTTCTTTTCCTCCATCTCTTTATTCCATCTGCTAGTTAAAAAAGTAAAAGAGAATGATAAAAGTATTGTTAGTAACGTTATACTCTTGCGTAAATGCATACAGCCATAAACAACCGAACGGGAAACTTGTTTTGCTAATAATCGTATCGGATAACAACTGTTTTGCTTGTATTTCAACCATCGTACAGTAATACACAATTACCGTAGTTATGTTACAATTGACGTTAAGTACTGTACAATAGGACTGATATATTTTTTACACTATACCCTTATTCGCTTTGGAGAAAAGATCGGCAGGGAAATATACTGCTACAGTAACTTAAAGCTGTAAGTTGTAGCTGAAGCTGAGAAAACAATGTTCAAGCTGCTAATGACCATAAATTATCGTGCATCGGCAACATGGATGAAACTCGACCGTAAATAAAACTGGAGAGATTGTATTTTAATCAAAACTACTGGGCATGAAAGAATACAAATTACTACCGTTTTCACGCCGATAAAAGATAAATACGTAAAGCTCGTATTATGATGAAATCAAGAGAAAATAGCGAACGGAATCTTGATTTTTTTACACAAAACATACATGCCCCCAAAATGGCCAGCCGCGATTCCTGCGAACGTCATATATTAACAAAAAAAAAGCTAAATTAATTTCACAACGAAACGTATTTAAGTTATATTTCGACTTAAAAACACTTTGTATAACGAAAAATATCCGTGTCCCAAATAAATAAAGTATCCATATTCATTTACACTAACTAGAAGCAAGAAAAGCGCTTTGAACTTAGTTAAATGCGGCGAAATAAACACCAGGATATCGTGAATGCAGCGAAATAAACACCGGGATATCGATTCCCAAAACAAAACATTGATCGCAATTTATAATACAAAAGCAATATGAGAATATACGCAACTGGAAACAATGTAGTAAATCATAACTTTTTAAAAGATCCATGAAAAAGATGCACATTCGTTATGTTGATGTTTGTATAATACTGTTAATATGTGAATAGAGTTCAGTATAATGTAGGCTTGGCTACCAGTTTGTTGATGCAGCACACTGCGCCACCAAATCAATAACGAGTTACGCAGCGACCGGAAATTTGAAAATTAGTGCGAAACATTGAAATTACTCTCTAGCCGAAATTTGTGCCGGATTACTGATTGCCGGATTAGTGATGGTCAACCTGTAATAAGATTTCAACTCACCTTTGCAGATGTGTTTTTATGATTGCACTGGTTGAGGACAGGCTGTATGCGCATATTCAGGAAGTTTTCATGCGCAGCGATCCACTTAAGGACTTGAGTGAAATACCATTCTGGATTTTCCCTGCTGTTGGTTGCTTTGCTGCCAGTGAAATGAAACAAAAAACGTACCTGTAACAAGAGAACCAACTTCAATGTGGAAACTTGCAGCTATACTCAATATTGTTTCCTAGCTCTTAATCTGCTAGCTTACACACTACTCTGCATGTTTGCTTTTATAAATCTATATTCAATTAAGAAGTAACTTTTCTATTTTATAATACCATTATTCTGAATTTTCCATTTTTTTAACTATCAAATTAAATAAATATATACTACATGACTGGCAAACAATTTGACATGAAACACCAGAAGAGAGGCAGCCAAAAGTATCAGGGAAAGAAGAAAGAAATTTCAAAATTTTGACAACACTCATCAGAATACCTACAGTATACATCAAGTGTTACTGACCCATAAGCTTGAAAGTAGTCAAAGAAATAATAAATGTATGCAGATTTGGATTTAGGATAAAGTAGTAAGTTAAACTGTTATCAGGTACTCACCCTTTCCTGCCATATACACTCATCACACCTCATCAAGTTTTTACACACAGTAATTGAGTAAAAGAGGAACAGACATGAAGTTTTCATAATAAAACTAATATTGTAATACTTACCTGAACACCTGAATTAGCCCTGGTCACTGACCAGCCCGAACTACATCCCCATAGCTTTTACCCACTAAGTGGGTAATAAACTGTCAGCGTTACCAACGCTTACAGGAAAATCTTGTCAAATGAGTTACCTGAAGTATCGTTAGCAACACTGCTGCAAGTCCCGGCCGAGTGAGGCCGAGATCCCCAATTGCGTTATCCACTATTCAAATTGAAGTGGGGAGGAGGGTGGGAATCATTCAGGTGTTCAGGTAAGTATTACAATATTAGTTTTATTATGAAAACTTCATATTGCAATACACTCCCTGAACACCTGAATTAGCCCGATTAACAAAATTTTGTGGAGGTGGGATCAATCTAATTCAGCCCGACCTGCCATCAGGGAAAGCAGGTAACTCATTATTCGCCTACTCTGTATAAATGAATGTATCCTCACCTGGTTATCCCACTCGGCAGGTGAGAATGTCTGTAGAGAGAGTACCCCCGACGTCAGTCTCATGTTTAGGTACTTTCTGAGTCGAGCTACCTCTCATGTGGTATTCAAACCTCCTCATGGATAGAGAGTAGCAAAATAAAAACCAACCTACCATGAGGCTAATCACAGCCTCCCATGATTAGTGGAGAACGATGAACCTCCCATGTGGCTAATCAAAGCACTCTCACTTATGGAGGGTCTGAGTCGAGCTACCTCTCATGTGGTATTCAAACCTCCTCATGGATAGAGTGTAGCAAAAAAAAAAAAAAAAATTAAAACCAACCTACCATATGGCTAATCACAGCCTCCCATGATTAGTGGAGAACGATGAACCTCCCATGTGGCTAATCAAAGCACTTTCATGTATGGAGGGGTACGATGAACCTCCCATGTGGCTAATCAAAGCACTCTCATGTATGGAGGGGCACGATGAACCTCCCATGTGGCTAATCAAAGCACTCTCATGTATGGAGGGGTACGAAGAACCTCCCATGTGGCTATTGTAGCCTCTCATGTATGGAGGAGAAGTTGAGTGTGCAGGATCTTCGAGTTCTTCGTCGTCCGTTGCCGCCGATGTCTGTGCAGAAGAGGTTGAAGAAACCAAATCTGTCCACTGGATCTGCCTATCTTCACAGTACTAAAGTCAACTTCATATTCTCACTATGAACCCCGACTAACAGAGAATCCAAAATTCCAAATTTCCTGACTACATTCATTACCTATAGTTCCCCCCACCCTTAACATTACTACGTAATTATAAGATCAAGTTGGTCGTCGCAAAGGGAACAAGCGAGAAATTCTTCTTCGAATAAAACAACGTTTTTAGGTAGAAGTGAAAAACGACACCGACTTCCAAGTGGCCGCCTCTGAGAACCTCTGCACTAAGAGAGTACCCCCTTAGCTAATTGAACGCACCCACGATAGAAGGGTTAGCGGCTACACACGGACTAAGAGAATACCTTTCATGTAAAAAGGAGAACGATGCATCTCCCAAGTGACTATTCAGAGCCTACCCATTAAGGAGGGAATGAGGCAGTGAGCCGAGCCAATGACCCTCCGCCCTGCAAGTTGCGGCAAAGGCCGACGAGCGCAGAAGTATCCCAGCGCCGACTAAACAACCTAGGCTAGCCTATGAGAGCACCTCTTTGGACTCTCGTAGGTAAACTATCAAAGACTAGGATACTTAAGATACTCTGAACTTAAGTTCATGTGATTATACTATCACTGTTGCTTAAAATTCTAAAGCCTAAAAAGGAATTTCCTATCTGGTTAACCTAATAATCACAGCACTACGTGAATACTACCTTAGCTAAATGAGCGCACCCTAGATAATAGACTCCGCCGTTAAACGTGGACTAAGAGAATAACCTTCCGAGTCTTCGCACGAAGAGAATACCACCTCAGCTAACTGAACGTGTTATATGAAGGTATTTCATCAGAAATTCCTCCTGGTGTTTGGTTATATGTGTTTGGAACTCAGTCAGAGTTTGGTTATGACATCTTCAGTTTCTCCATGGCTGTAGAATAAGACTGTTTTTGGAAGATCAGACCAATGTTCTGCAGGATTTCAGACAAACTCCATAGTGGTTTTTCTTGTATTTCGTATAAAGACTTATTTACAAAAGAATACAATTGGTCTACAGGATGAATCTAATATCTAAGCTGTCACACTTTTACTTAGTTCCCAAGGACTTCCCAACGTGACTTTGCCTCCAGCTCTGAGCAAAAGGAGAACGCTGAGTTTATGCAAACGGATGCTAATGTATGATGACGCACTGTCTTAAAGCACTACACAGGTACTTATTGATGACGTCAGAATACAATAGCCTTCCTTTCATGTGCGATAGAGACCATCTTAGATTTACTAAGAAACGTAGAAATGGATAAATGAAATATGACAAACGCACCCTAGACAGGAGAATTCGCCACTATACGCAGAGGGGCGAATTGAACGTCTCCTAAGTGAAGGAAGAGAACAAAGACGGACTCGCAAGCAACTACCTCCAGAATAGAAGACTCTGAACCATTCCTTAGAAAACAAGATGAACTGGACATACTCCGAATACTGTGCGGTAAGGCATAAACCTCGCACCACACGAGAATCGTGAAGTGTGCCCGCAACTGTGTTCGTGAAGTGTGCCTGCAACTGTGTTCGTGAAGTGTGCCCGCAACTGTGTTCGTGTAGTGAGCGCTCATGAACCAGGAACCAAGAACCATTTCTCCGAAAGAAACTAATCGCTTCCTTCGACCGCGGACGGGAAGGATTCCGCGGAGAGACAAGAAGTGTACACGGAAGCGGACGGAGTTTATCAACCATTGATAATTAATCGCATTGGACATAAAGATATCCCTGCTGATGCCGGAACCGAACACTGCAGATAAGAACCTTAAACGAACGAAGAAGAGCTTAAGCCTCGGCCACGACTTCCGGAAGAAGAGAAATACTTATTTCCCGCCTACGAAACTGGCCTAGGAAAACTTCCCGAAGCTCGCCCATTGTTTTATCCTGCAGCTAAAGCCGAAAGAAAGAAATAAAACATCTAACCAATTATCTTAACATTAGAACTTCCGACAAATCTCACGAGGGAGCCCGAGGGAACGTAACAAGTCAAAGAAGATCTTACTGCTAGAAATTTCAGGAAAATAGAAAATGTACTGCAAAGTGCTGAGCGGTAGCCAGCAATAGCCAAAAACGAAAAGAATCTTGACTTTCCGAAGGAATAAGAGAAAACCAGCTATTTCAGTTATGGCAGGCCTAAAGATGGAATGACCTTCCTTACGACACAGACTTCCCCATGTCAAGTTGATCTGGTAAAGCTACGGGTTGACTTCTGAAGCTGAAGGAAACACTGTCTAGACATAACTTTAGAGTGTCTGGAGTGTCAGCTGTTCGCTCGGCAGTCGCCCGCAACTAGGTTCATCACGCAAGAGTTTGGATGATAATGGTGAAAATGCGGTTGTCTAAAAGATCTTCCGCATGAGGAGGAATATCGGAACTTCCGTAAGGAGCATTAGGAATTCCGGAACCGAGGGTGTTAGAGCCAGCAAGGAGCTAGAGTCACAGACGTCTTGACACTACCGCAATTCCTGAACATCTGATGAATGAGACCGAATGGCGGAAAGTATACACCTCTACGTTCTAATGATCTTGTTCCCCCCGAGTTCTCAGATACGACACGGCAGTTACGATGTCGCAAAGCAGACCCACATTGTGTTGCGCACTAGGACTGAGAAACACCTGAGGTCTTCCTTTATAGCCTTGATGTTCCTGAAGGTTATGACTCCTCTCGTTCCCTGTCCCTCCAGAGGCCCAAAGCCTGGGTCCTCCAAGGTTGCTCCCCAACCTTGATATGAGGCATCTGAGTACAGATGACCGTCAGGAAGAGGGGAGACTATAGACCTTCCAGATGTCAGATGCGCTTCTTCTGACTATCACAGACAATCTGACAAGCGAGAATCGTTCCAGATTATACCTGAATTCTCGATGTGGAAGTCCCAGCAATTCCTGAGACATACCTGAAGAGAAAGCATGCGGAGACACAAGAACCCTGGAATTAGAGAGAGAGAGAGAGAGAGAGAGAGAGAGAGAGAGAGAGAGAGAGAGAGAGAGAGAGACATTCTCCCTAACAGGCTTCTTCAAGAGGGTACCGGCCATTCCCTGTTAAACAGGAACCCTCTATTCTATATTTTGTCCTTTCAACGATGCATTTTTGCCGAAACTGGAGACATGACTTAGAAGCAACAAGTTCGTTATACTGGCCTCATCCCTGAACCCGGAGCAGCCACACTAAACATAGCTTGCTGTGACGCTACTGCTGACGACGGCTACACGAAAAAGACCATGGAGGAGATATCCTCCTCCCTAAAAGACTGTTGCAGAGCGCAAAAGGCGCCCACAACAGAACCCTCTCCGAATGTCCGGATAGTGAGGCGGAAGCTTCAAAAGAAGCCCCTCCTCTTCTGCCAAAGAACGTTGTATAGTCAGGCGACATGTTAACCTGGTATGCCAGCCTTACTGACACCGAAGTGAAGAGGTGTCAGACAGTACCGGACCAGAGGGAGAAATCATCTTGTTTGAGCAAACTACCGGTTCTGTCGCATATAGCAACTCTAACATCGTTGCTTCGGTAGTGTACGCTCATCCGGAACCTTGGATTGAGGATACGTGAGGATGAAGTCTACCATCCGCTTATACTCATTCTCATTGGCTGAAGGCGAACTAATATCCGGTACCGGATCCTCTACTTCAAATGAACAATCTTTGTACCGGATCCTCTACTTCAAATGAACAATCTTTGTCGGACTGGTTCGACCGAGCCAGAACAGGAAAAGAGGCAGACCAATCCCTAGCAAACGCCGAACTCGAAAACCCGGAACTGCTACACCTGGGTGCGTGAGAAGGACACCTGATGTATCAATCGGGAACATACTGGAGGCACCAAAGTCTAGGTTGAGCCAACCCCGCACCACCCAACAGGGATGATGCAACACCTGGGCAGACCACGCCCACTCCTGAGAGAGAAGAGGCCGCAACACCCGAACCACTCAAATCCGGATGTATCAAAACCGCATGAGAGTGGGAATCCGGAACTGAAGACCCAGAACCAACATGGATACCTAGACGGAGGGAAGAGAAAACCGCCAGCAAGTTGAGAAAGAAGAAGCCGAAGGAGGGAAGAAGGAAGAACCCACACTCGGAGTAACCACCGGAGTGCCCAACGCCGACGTTGGACAGATGGAGAAGGTCCCAACCGGACCGAAACTCAAAGGAGTATTGAAGGGGAAGTTACGAGGTACCGAACCGAAGGTAACAGAAGAAGGTAGTTACCAACTATCCTGGAGAATGGAAAGGCTGCGGAAACTATCGGAGCTGATACACTGAACGCTGGCGCAGGCGAATCGCCGATTGCCGTAGCATCTGCAAGAATCGCGGAGGATACATTACAATGAGGAAACTATTGGTGCTGATACACTGAACGCTGGCACAGGCGAAACGCAGACTGCCGTAGCATCCACAAGAATCGCGGAGGATACATTACAATGAGGAAATTATTGGTGCTGATACACTGAACGCTGGCGCCGGCGAATCGCCGACTGCTGTAACATCCGCAAGAATCGCGGAGGATACATTACAATTAGGAACCCATAAAGAAATAAGGAGTTGCTGACACCTCCGCAAACAACGGAGAAGCAACTAGACCAGATGCCTGAGAAACCACCGGATTGCAAAAGGTGATAAGACAACGGATCCGTAAAAAAATACCCTTTCCTTAACCCCAACAGAGAGAGGGGGCCGCTGAGCTCTAAAATACAGGGTTGAAGCAAGAAAGCCTTGCTCTGCTGAGTTAAAAACCAAGAAAACAGGATGCGCAACAAAGACCCTGAGAGCCCCCCAAAGAGCGGACCAAAAAGAATATTGAGAAGGGCAATGGAAGAAGGCTTAGAAGAAAAAGGGGGGAAAAGGGAAAATTTCTGTAGCAGCCGAAGAGGCCATAGATTTCAAAGAAAATAGACTGGTTCTGTTCCCCCCGCCCCTGATAATCTTGATAGACATTATCAAAACAGAAAATTCTTTAAAACATGATCATGAGTATTGGAAAAACTCGATCGCCAGAATTACCACCAACGCAAGACGAACGAAATTTTAAACCCCCAGAGGAAAAGGAACCTTCGAAGAAGGAATAATCAAGGAAAAACAAAAATTCAGAACCAGATACATCAGAAACCAAATCTGAACGACCCTCCACGGATCTGGAAACCTTTGTTGCACAGAGCACGAAGCAGGAAATAAAACCAACGATTGATCTGAATGAGAGACCTAAACCCAAAGAAGACCATGCTCAACTACTTTCCTGAATACTTCCTAATTAGAATTCCTACCCTTCTGAGTGATTCCTAATTCTAAATCCACCTTAGAACTTACGCTTTTAGAGGGAAGGGGGAAAATCTGCTGCCAACACTGCCTGTTCCGCGCCGGGGGGGCCGGCAGATCCTACCTTTGAGGTTTGCGGTTCTCCATGACCCCCGCACCCGTTAGGGCTGGTTCTGGAACAGGCAGGGGGGCTGAAAAAGAACGATTAGTATCTACAACACAATTACTACTATCCTTATCTCTATTTTCCGTTAATTTAGTCATAAAGCTAGAAAAATAGACTAGACACACTCAGCTAGTAACTTGTCCTCTAACTTTTTGAATAATTCTTCCATCTGATCTACCGACCAAGACTCGTCACCTATCTGACTGATACTACACTGCATCTTCCTACATAAAATACAAACAGAATGTCGATCGTGTTTGAGGGTACTCATCCTACACTTGCAGGACGTGTAGGGGCGATGAGCATCAGCATCTCCAGACAGTAGAAGGCCGTGTCGTCGAAGATGTAAACGAAGTTGAAGTATCGGCGCTTGCAGACGGCGACGTCTTCTTGTTTGACTTAACCAAACGAGACCAAAGTCAAAATCGGGAGAGAAGTTCCAAATCCTATCAATAAAGTGTCCATCCAGGAGGAAATGCATTGAAAACGTCCAAATCGTGATCTGATGTCCAAATTCTTGAATGGGGGTCGGGCTAATGACCAAAAGGTTCGCCTGATGTGGGGCACACCCACACAGCATGGCGAACAAAAAGCAATTGGGGATCTCGGCCTCACTCGGCCGGGACTTGCAGCAGTGTTGCTAACGGTACTTCAGGTAACTCATTTGACAAGATTTTCCTGTAAGCGTTGGTAACGCTGACAGTTTATTACCCACTTAGTGGGTAAAAGCTATGGGGATGTAGTTCGGGCTGGTCAGTGACCAGGGCTAATTCAGGTGTTCAGGGAGTGTATTGCAATTTGATATTTAAAGTATGGACAAAGGCAGAATACATATAATGAAAATTATTATTTTTTCTTAACTTTGCTGGGCTGGTATCGCCAAGTCATTGTCTGGGTTGCAACCTGCCACTTGAGGATCTGACCCCAACTACTCTAATATCTTTGTACTCCAATACCCTCCTAAGTATCCTTGCTTTGACCAGCAGCACACTTTTTGGGAGCAATCCCATTTCAAGGTTTGTGCATCCAGTCCTCTCCAAGATTTTCCCTGAGATCCTGGGATGACACCTAGTGCTCTGAGGATGATAGGTGATACTGACACTTCAGCTTTCCATGGTCTCACTTCCATCTTTATATTTTAAGCTTTTATATTTTTTTTTCTTTATTTTTGTCCTTACCTACTGTGTACCGTAGTGCAACTACATCTATCAGATACTTTATGGGTTTCTTTATTCAATACAGTTAAGTCTGGTCTTGAAGCCTGTATCACATGGTCATTCCTTACACCACAGTCCCATAGTGCCTTGATTTTTTTTGTTTTCTAGCAATATATCTGCTATATGGCTCTGCCACCACATGTCAGTTATTTTCTTTGCAGATCTTTCAGTGCAAAGCCTTGCCAAACTGTGTCATGTCTTCTCCTGTATCCAATTTGAGCTAACGCTGGACTTCTTACTTATGATGTGGCTAATGGGTTCCATATTCTGTTCACATTTGCAGCCCATTAGTGATGTTGATATTTGACCACTTATTTGACTTTGGACATTTTATGTACATACTGCTTGGACTTGTACTTCCATCAGCATACCTTCAGTCTTCTTGAGTTCTCCCTAGACAGCTATTGCCAACTTCCATCTCAAGCTACATCTTGAATCTCCCTCTTGTACTGGCCATGCATATTTTTTTTTTTTTTTTCATTTCTTTTTCCTTTGGTTTGTGATCCATTCCTTATCCTTTTTAGGCTCTTTGTTGACAAAATGGAGCTTTTCATTTCAAGCTTCCCAAAAGTTCTTTACTTGATACAGTTCTCCACAATTTGCATACCTCTTCCACTTTTTCTTCTTGCTCTTGGATGTAGTACTTTACTGATGATCATTAGCTTTATTGTTTTTTTGTCTTCAATTGTCCAGCCTACTATTCCTCCACTGTATCTTGCCACTGGCACAGCCCAGGTATTCATTGCCTTCATACCATTTTCATTATTGACCTTGGACTGTAGTATTGCCTTCTTCCAGGAGAATATTCCCTTCTGTTTACTTTCGTTTCTTGGTGTTTGATATTGTCAGCCTCCAGGATTCCCAGATATTTGTAGCCAGTCTCTCCTATGCCCTCGATGATTTTTTTCATCTGAGAATTGAATTCAGTAACGCTGGATGGTCGTTCGTTTTGCTATATTCACAACTACACATTCGTCAATACTGAACTCCATTTTTATATCTTCAGTTATGATCCAAACTGTCTGCAGAAGGGAATCTGGCTCTCAGAACCTTTTCCATAAATCGTTAAGTAATCCATGAACATTAAGTGATTGATGGTTGCCTTGTCTTTCAAGTTGGTGGTCATTCTTATTATGCTTCCTTTATGCATACAGAAAGCAGTTAGGTACCTGCAACGCTCTATTATATTTGACACGCCATTTACAAGAGAACCTTCATAAGGGTCGTAAGTGTAGAGTAATTCAAATAGATTTTAGTGATGCTTTTGGTTTAGTAAATCACAGGGTACTTATTTATAAACTACAGAATCTTGGAGTGGGTGGATATATTTTGGGATTACTTCAAGATTTCCTTACAGGTAGGCAGAAGCAAGTTGCTATTGAAGGGATCTCTACTGAACCAAGGCCTACTGTATCTGGAGTTCCACAGGGTAGTGTTCTAAGTCCGCTGCTATTTTTAGTGTATACAAGTGATTTGATTGTTGGTCTGGGAAAAAAGATTGTTCAAAATGCAAATGATGCAACACTTGTGGGTGTAGTAGTCTCTGCTTATGAGAAATGAAGCTGCCCTTAGTCTCAAGTGTGACATGGAGTGGATTAGTGAATGGTGCAGTCGATGGAGTGTAAGGCTGAACTCCAGCAAAATGAAAACACTATTGATTAGCAGATCTTGTACACATTTTCCACCCCATCCTCCCCTTCAGGTGGATGGGATTCTGCTGAATGAGCCTGAAGCTTTAACTACTCTTGGTGTAACTTTAGACTCACATCTTTACTTTTGAGAAACATCTAATGAAAGTGCCAGCAAATGCTGCCTGTAAGTTAGGTATTGTACATAAGACCTCATATATTTATAACTGATAAAATCAATGATATCTGTTTTAGGTCATTTGTCCTTCCTTTACTAGAATACTGTTCTCTGGTGTAGGTCTGCCTCTGCCAGAGATTTATCTCTTTTCAATGGAGTGGTTCATGGTGATAGGTTTTTGTTTCCTAACATTGTAAGTTATGACTTGGACCACTGACTGATGGTCTCTTGTTTGTAAACTTTTCATGAGTTGTATTTCAACAGAGATCTTTCTCATTTACAATTGATCCCTGATCCTCTTTTCCTGCCAAGAGTAACCAGATGTGCTGAACAGCAGCACCAATATGCAGTAAATATGCCTCGCTGTCTAACTTCTCAGTTCCAGAGATCCTTTATTCCTCACACCACTGGACTGTGGAACAGTCTCCCTGAGGATGTTGTGCAACTGAAACTTCAAAAGTTTAAGTACAGATGCAATGCATAATTACCCTAAAACAATTCTTGTATTTTAATAATTTACTTACATTTTTAATCTATTTATTTATTAATTTGTTAATTTACTTTTTCTCTTCTAATAACTGATCTCTTCTTTCTGTATTTCATATTACCTTCTGTTACTTCTTTCAAATGAACACCAAATTCATTAGAAGCTTGAATTTCAAGTAAATAGTCCCTGTTGGCTTGTTCCATGTGAATACGATTCATCTTCTTAATAATAATAATAATAATAATAATAATAATAATAATAATAATAATAATAATAATAATAATAATAATAATAGTGAATCCACTTGGAGGATTCCTCTTCCTATGATTACCTCTAACCATGTCGTTCCTGACACTATTAGGGTTGTTTACCAGTGCTGCATCATGTTGAGGAATAAAATTACTAAGTTGTCTGCAACTTTATATATCTTCAAGCACTCAATCAAAGGCCTTCCTATAGCCAATCTATGCCATACTTAAGTTTTTCTTATTTTTCTTGTAATCCTCATAACCTCCTTATCCACTAGGAATTGGTATTTGGTCCCCCTGCATTTCCTGTGGCATCCTTTCTGCTGCTTGCATATGGCATTTGTTTTCCCCAGGGAGCTGAACAGCTCATCATTCACGATTCCTGTTAGTAATTTGATTAGCAGCCATGTGATAAGTTAAGTTACTAATTGCCTTGTCCTTTCTTAGTCTTTTTGTACTAATGATGTTCTCCTTGTTCTTCATCCAATGTGGTTCATCCTTCAGTTACGCATGTTCATATTTGCTGTTGCTGGACAATTTTCATGTAGTTTTGAGGAAAGAGGTATATGTAATTATATACAAATGTATAATGTGTAACTGTACAGTATGTATTTAATAGTGATCAGCTTCTAATAAACATATGACAAATAATTAGCCTGTACACTTGCACTTGTGATGGCCTTGGGGCTTTTCAGTTAGAAACCTTTCTCTTCTGATTTCTTACGTTGCTAGGTGTGATGATAATCTCTTCTTGTATAACTCTGCTTTGTTCTTCAATCTTCCAGTCCTGCAGTCATATTCCATTCTTTTTATGGAAAACTGGGCTGCTCCAGATGTTTTCTCAGAATCTCTTAATGGTTTGACCTCTAGGACTGCTTTTTCCTTGCTGTAGTAGTTCACTCACTCTTTCCTAATTTGCGTCGAAGAGCTTGTTCAGTGAATATGCTGTGAAGCTATCTTCAAACCTTTATTCTATTGTTGATTTTGCTTTTATTCTTTATTTGAGGTCTTCTTTAACCACAGTTGTTCCTTGTCTGTTAGGATGAACTTCTTTTTTAGCAAGCTTTTCCCTTTTTCATTTACTTCTTCAATCCATGCCAGATGTTTCCTTTAACCTTACTGTATGATATGTATTCTTTTTCTTCTTTGTCCTTTAGTTCTTTATTTTCACTATGGCTCCTATTATCTCAATCGCCAGTTTAGCCCCAGCATATACGAGATCACTGGTTTCAGTGGTACTGTTGGTCAAATTCCTTACTCAACTTCCTTACTTTTCTCATTCAGTAGGTGGTGATTATATATCCTTTCAGTGGTGGTAGCCCACATGTATAGTTTCTTTGTGCAAAATATTACCTTTGTTTATCTGAGGGGTTCATTTACTATCATCAAATAGCTTTGAGGAAAAAGGTACATGTAATTATATACAAAATATATGATGTATAACTATAAAGTGTATACTTAATAGAGCCGTTTCCAATTTGAGCATGTGAGAAATTCCTGCTGTAAATAACACTTATGACCCACTAAATATTCACGATTAAAACAATTAAAAATAGAACTGTGTTGCGTTTTAAAGAATTGAGACCAATCACTACCCAAAATTCACTGATCACTTAGTTGATCAAAAAAATTTCACTGATTAACAATCTAATTAAGAAGTACAGGTTCAGAAAGTAGATTTCATCATGTAACACTCTAATCAAGAAGTACACATTTGAAAACTATGTTGTTTTCATTATCAAAAGCATCCTTTAACTGTAATATTCACTTCATATCAGCCACATTTTTCTCATGAAGAACCAAGGTAGGTGTTTGTTACATAAATAACACTTGCTTTAGCATCCAAAAAAGGTACTGCAACTTAATGTTACAGTGAGCTTCAACACTTGAAATATTTGGGGAAATCTTTCGGAACCAAACACCGAGCACATTTTAAATTTTATCCCCAAAGTTCAGTGCACTCAAACATGACATTTTTATGATAAAGTAAAGCTTCATATATACTTACCAAGTAATTACATAGCTACAGTTTCCCACTCGCACGGCAGCTAAAATTTTGAAATTCGCGGGTCACGCTATTGCTTTTGGGTAGGTGACTTGCCCTGCCCAATTTTGAGGAAAGAGAGGAACAACTCAGCAAAGAGCTTCAATTTGTTTATGCCCTTATGCCCATGTGAGGGGAGGAGGGAGGGCTCTGATCATGTGATTACTTGGTAAGTATATATAAAACTTTATTTTATTATAAAAATGTCATTTTTATATAAGTAACTTATCACGTAATTACACAGCTGATTCCCATATTGATAGGAGGTGGGATGCATGGACAAATCTACCCCAAAACATTAAGAATGGTAATGAATTCGAGAATAGAAAAAGTTGCTAGCACTGATCGAGTGCTTATGTTTCCTTACCTGATGAGAGAGCTGCTGCAGGAAGATACTGCCTCTGGTTGGCACTCATCTCATCATATAGTGGCATGGCGGTATAGTCATGGAGCGCCTACTACTTTAGTGGGAACTTTGCAGCAAAGGATGATTCCAATGGTTAGCAAAGCACAAAAAACTGCCCCTGCCCTGAGCGCAGTACCGTAAAAACAACCATAAAAAACAATAATGTCACCTACACCACATAAATAAAACCACCACCCAACCACTAAAGAACTGGTGGGTACTCCAGGTACATAGTACCCCCAGGCTCACCTAAAAACTCAACACCCTATGACAAGGCAATGAGAGAAAAGGCTGGAAAGGATGCTTCCTACGCTTCTTCCCCCAACACCATGCCAGCCACTGATAAAGGCCCCATGGTACTACAATCATTATACACTGTTTCTATTTCACACAAATAATGGGAAGCAAAAACTGACTTGGACTTCCAAAAAGCCAACTGCAAAATGGAAGAGACCAATAGCTTACGTCTGAACGCCAACGAAATGGCAACAGCTCTTATTTCATGAGCTCTAATGTGCTTACGAGATAGTGTCTCTGAGGAAGACTGCCAAGGTATTCTTAGACAATGGACGAGATGGATTCTTGAATGAACACCATAGATTATTTGAAAGTCCATGTATTTACTCTGTTCTATGTAGGTAATACTTAAGTGCCCTCACAGGACACAGAGCTCTTTCTTCTTCCTGTCAAATTCTTAATGATAAAGGAATGAGGTCAGGGTTTTGATGGGGTCTCGTTTTTGGCTAAAAACCCTAAGGCAAATGAACAGACTACAATCCCTTGGGAGAGGCCAACTCTCTTATCTAATGCATGTATTTCACTAAAACACTTTGCTGTAGCTAAGGCCACCAGAAAAAGCATTTTTCTAGTGAGGTCCCTTAATGAAATTGAACGAGGGGGCTCAAAACAAGGACCAGACAGCCATTTGAGAAGTATGTTCAAGTTCCAGAGGACCACTCCTACCCCCTCCTGTTTGACAGTGTCAAAGGACTTTATGACGTCCAACAAATCTTGGTTTGAGGAAAGATCTACTCTCCTAAGTCAGAAGATCGAGCTTAACATTGCCCTATAACCTCTTAATAGTAGAAGTGGAAAGACTTCTTGAGGTTCTTAAATATAGCAGAAAATTAGCTATTTCTGCTACAGATGCCTGAGAAGATGAAATATTGTCTCCGGCACCAGGAATGAAAGATTGCCCACTTGGCTTGATAGATTTTGTCGGATACTTGGCGTCTATACTTAGCAATAGACTCCACCGCTGATCTTGAAAAGCCCTTCTTTCTAAGGGGCTTCCTGCCAGTCTGTAACCTGTCAGGGCCAGAGTGGACAACCCTTGATGGAACCTCCTGAAGGGAGGTTGTCTGAGTAAATTTGGCCTTCGAGGTAGTAGCCTCGGAAAATCCATTAGAAGGTTGAGGAGGTCTCGGAACCGCTCCTTCGATGGCCAGAACGGAGCTATTAAAATCATAGATATGTTCTGATGAGACTGAAATTTGTTTATGACCTGTTTCACCAGGCTGAATGGTGGGAAGGCATAGAGGAATTTGTTTGACCAGTCTTGCAGCATAGCATTTGTCGCCAATGCTAGAGGATCCGGGACTGGTGAACAGAACAACGAAAGCTGATGGTTTCTGGAGGCTGCAAAAAGATCCAGGATTGGTCTCCCCCACAGTTTCCACAGATCTAAGCACACCAGAGGCTCTAGGGTCCACTCTGTGGGGAGAACCTGCTTCTGACGGCTCAACTCATCCACCAGAACATTTAACTTTCCCTGAATGAACCATATTAGGATTCTGGTGCGATTCTGGTTTGCCCAGAGAAGAAGGTCTCTCGCTGCTTTTTGATATAAGACATGGCAGTAGTGTTGTCTGAGTACAATGCCACTGTCTTGTCAAACATCTCCAACGAGAAGAACTGAAGTCCTAAGTGAATCACTTTTAATTCTTTGACATTATGCCAATTTTTCTCCTCCTGGGACCATGTCCCGGGCACTTCCTTTTTTTCCCAGATGAGCCCCCAACCTGATCTGACGTATCTGAGTAGAAGTCTAGGTTGGGGTTCAAAGGGAGGAGAGACTTCCCTCCGACAACTTTCCTTCGGAATTCCACCACAGCAAGTCTCTCTTTATTTTGGGAGTCACAAGAAAAACAAACGTTTCTGGGAATTTCTTCCTGTCCCTGCTGATCTTTAAAAAGAACTGCAGAGTTCTCATATGTAGTCTGCCTAGAGAGATGAACTGCTCCATAGAGGACAATGTCCCCAGAAGACTCACCCACTGGTTGGTTGAGTAAGTTTTGAGAGATAGAAACTCGTTCACCATCCTCAGGCAGGACTCTACCCTCTTGGGAGACAGAAAAACCAGAAAAATCTGAGCGTCTATCATCATTCCCAAATATAGAATCTTCAGAAATGGAGTCAGCTGGGACTTCTACATAATGATTAGCAAGCCCAGGTGTTGGGCTAGGAGAAGGGTCCTTCGAAGGTCCTCTGTACAATTCTTTCTCCATTGAGCCTGAAGGTGACAAACTTCTAAGCAAAGGGAGAAATTGATCCCCATAAGATGGAGCCACTTTGCGAGGGGAGCAAGAACTCTGGTGAAGACTTGGGAACCATCGAAAGTCCAAAGCACAGAGCACGAAACTGAAATATGTTCTTGAACACAAACCTTAGGTACTTCCTGGATTCTGAATTTATAGGAATGTGGAAATATGCATCCTGCATGTCAATGGAAGCCATCAATATCCCTGGCGAATGGATGACAGGAGGGTTTGGTTCATCTCCATCCTGAATTTCATCTTCAAGATGAAGAAATTCAGGCCACTGACAACCAGGACAGGCCTCCAGCCTCCTGATGATTTGGGAACTACAAACAAGCAGTTGTAGAACCCTACAGAATTCACATCTTCAACTAACTCTATTGCCCCCCTCCTGAGGAGGGACAAAACTTCTTCTGAGAGGGCCAAAAACATCTCTGATCCTACAGAGTAGGCCGTCAAGGCGATGGGTGTGCTGACTAATGGAAGTTTCTCCCTGAGAGGGATAGTGTAGCCCTCCTTCAGGACATTCACAATCCAAGGTTCTACTCCTTTTTCTCATCTCTCCCAAAAGAGAAGGAGTCTGGCTCCTACTGGAGTACATAGGACAGAGTCCTCACTTTTGAGAGGAAGATCTAGATGAGGATTTCTTGATTATGCGTGAAGAGAAATGGACGCTAGAGCAGGGTCTAGAGTAAGTCCTTTGCCTGCTGCCACGAAAGGGCCACATCTGTAGAGAGACCGTCTTGGAACTAAAGGCAGACGCCTCTTTCGGATGCCTAGAGGACTGAACCAAAAGATCCTGAGTGCTCTTCTTTTGGAGAACCGATGCGATACCAAGTACCGTGGCCTGTAGGAACAGGTGAAGTTGGTCAAGGGAAGAAAACAGCAGCACTGATTTCTGCATGGGAGTAACCACTTTAGAAGTATAAGAGCACCGAAGCTCTTTCTTTTTAAGTCCTCCCATCGCATACCAACTCTTGCAAGCCATCCCTAATGCCCTTATCCATACAAGAGAGGACCCTTAGTCAATCCGCAGTACAATCCTCGGGTAAAACGGCACAGTCCTTAGTCTTGCGTGCAAGAGCCCCCACAGACCAAGCCAGGAAGCTCAAGACTTCAAAAACTCTGAATAAGTTCTTGAGAAGATGTGCCAACTCAGAAGCAGAGAACAAAATCTTGGCTGCAGCAAACACTGACCTACAGGAAAAATCTATTAGCCCGGAGAAGCCCCTGTGGGAGGAGGCAGAAACTCCCAAAGAAGCTTCTCCCATGGCATAAGACAGGTACCTCCTTTGAGACAACCTGGAAGGAGGAAAACTGAAGAAGGCTCTCCCTTGCTCTCTCTTTTCTATGAGCCATCCCTCAACCTCATTCAAGGCCTTCTTCGCTGAGGATGAAAGCACCAACTTAGGTAATCTAGAGGAACCAGTAGACTGGTTATCCATCATAGGCTGTTGGTGAGAAGAAACTTGGAAAAGTAGCCTGGAGATATCTCATTAAGGATGCATAAGCCAAAGTAAGTGTCATGGTCCACTACATCTTTCTCATCAGAAGATACTGGGGATAAAGTTAAGTCTGCTGGAGGTTGAGGAGCCGACTGAGCCTCTTGAGTAGGCCCAAAATACTGCCAAGCTTGGGTTGAATAGGATCCGAGGACGAATCGAGAGGTGCTGGCGCCTGAGACCTAGGGGGCAGAAGCTTGAAAGAGAGGAGCCAGCTGTGTGGGTGAAGGCACAGGGCACTGGATTACTGGAGTCGCAGAAGGAGATGGTGCTAAGCGCCCGAGGGCTGGAACTGGATGATGAGACGAAACTCGGAGTTCAGGCGCCAATGGGGTCTCTGTGGCTACTGGGTGCTCAGACGTTAATAGGAGCTTGGGAGCCCTGAGAAGCTAAGAGGATAACGGACGCTCGGGCACTAATAGGAGCATGGGCGCGAATGAGTGCTTGGAGACTCTTCGGCACTCGCGTGCTACTGGGCGCTCATGCAGTAACAGGCCTTCGGATGCTAAGGAGTGCTCAGAGACTCCAGAAGGCATGGGCGGTAGTGGACACTCAAGCACTACTGAATGCTCTGACTCCAAGAAAAACTCAGGAACTGCTGGGCGCTCAGGCGTAATCGAGCGCTCAAGAAAATAAGACTGCTGTTTATAAGACGATGATGAGTGCTTATGAGAAGTAGACTGTTTGCGAGCCGAACTCTGGCTCTCTACAACATGGCGCTCTGAAGAAAAACACTCTGGACTGTCCCAGTGACTACAGGACAGATGGGAGCTACCAACAGGTTCTTTGAGCCTTTTACAAGGCACATGCGGAGAGCTTATCACATCCACTGCACGCCTTTTCAATGGGCGTGACTCATCTGAAAAGCGCCATCAGCGCCTGGGACTAGAATCCTCGCAACCTAGGAATCAGCAACAGGTTCGACCGAGGGGGCGACTACCCGTGGGCAGACCCCACCAACCTCCCTTAGGCTACCAGTTTGACTCCCCCCAGGTTTAGGGGAGTATGCCATTGATCTCTGCCAAGGAGAATCGGCGGAACAAGCAGCCACCTCCTCCACCAACACTTCACTAGCACTATTCACACTAACTTTTTCCATTAGGGCTTTCACTGAGGACCCTAATTAGCCCAAGGTTTTTGCAATTAACTCAGATCTCTTGTCAAACTTCGACTCAAGGCTGGCAATGGTGTCGGGTTCAGAAGTGTAGGAGCCAGGTAAAGGATAGGGTGGAACAATTTGAGGACTGGGAACATCAGTCACAGTTACGGGATCAGAAACAGGAATATTATCATTAGTAGGTTCAGAAGGTTCCTGGCTAACTAAAGACTTACTATTTTCAGCTCTAGCAGTTGCTTTCATCTTTTTGTCTCTAGCCAATTTATTTAAGTGTGAATTTAAACTCTCCCATTTTTCATCATCCAAATTCATACACTCCTAACCTCTTAAATCTACTGAGCACATCTGGCCCCCTACAATTAGTGCACAGTGCATGTGAACCATAGGTTTCCTTAGTCAGTTGTTGATTGCAGCCTTTGCTGGAATACCTAATGCTAGTTGAACTTGAGTCAGACATCTTGAAGAAAGCAAGTCAACTAAAAAAGTCAAAATAAGGAAAAAGTCATAAATCATGAATTATCAGTCAACAAGTCTCATAAAAGAAACCTAACACTATCTAAATGTGCTGAAAGCTACCAAATACAAGAATACTTCACCATTTGGGCAAAATGAACAACTGGAAGAGCAACTAATTCCAAAATAAAGTTGCTGCTAACAACTGGTGCACAGCCATCAACTGACAGAAACAAATTGAAGCTCTTTGCTGAGTTGTTCCTCTCTTTCCCAAAAAGTGGGCGGGGCAAGTCACCTACCCAAAACAAACAGCACAACATGCGAATTTCAAAATTTCAGCTGCCATGCAAGTGGGAAACCATAGCTATGTAATTACTTGGTAAGTTACTTATATAAAAATAAAACTTAAATCTAACATGATACAGGACTTTTTTACCTCCAGAGGGCGAACTAAAAGTTGTATGGGATGCAGTGGAGTCGTAAAATCTGCCACAATTGCTGGAGACAAAACTGTCTGATTGTTCTTACTTGCTATGTCATCTGTCAACAAAGTGTACAAGTATATTAGAAAAATTATTTTCTGTATAAAATCTATCTTCTTTTCCATACAAATTGCAACCTACAAAATTAGCATGAATTACCATGAATATAATGAGTAAAAATATAAATAATAAAAAGAAAGAAAATGATCAACTATTCACCCTTTACCAAAGCAGTCAGGGCTTATGTATAAAACCTAGGTAAAGCCAGTCCTTAGAGGATAAGGAATTTTGACTCATAATCTGCAAATTACTATACTTTTTTCCTAGATAAGCAAACCATCTTTCACAAAGGAGTTTTCCTAGTGCCAGCTAGAAACAGTTGTTGAAGCTTAGTGATGAGGTGGTTAACTGGCGGTAAGTAGGTAATAGGTAACTGTACTTGTCCTACAGCACTAGGGACTATACAGTTGGTTGAGGTGGGACCATAATAAAACCATCTGCATGGTGGAGTGGTAGCAAGTTGTATTGGTGAGGTGTCTCAGAATGTTACTGTGAACAACGGTGATATGTCCCATGGCCTCTCAGGTATACTTCGCCCAAAGGGAATACCCATATATGTTGTAGCAGTACGAGCGGGAGAACAGCAGTTTTGTGTCTCAGTGACACAAGGAAAACCTCCTTGCAATTATGTTACCGGCTGCACATAGTTAACGATGCCTCTGTTCTGTCTGCCGTATCTTTTAGATTGTATGTGATGACATGGCCCAAATACGGAAATTCATACACGAATTCCAGATGATGATTTCTGAGGAATATTTGTGGTTCTGCAATATGCTTGAGCAATCTCGAGAGCAGCAACATACACTGGGTCTTGGTTTTGTTGTATAGGATATCAAATTCCTCTGCATATCTGCTGCAAGTGTTTATTAGTCACTGGAGACCTTGCACTATTATTATTATTATATTAAAGTGGTTTAACCAGACCACTGAACTAAATTTCAGCTCTCATAGGGCTGGCCCAAAGGATTAGAATAAAATACCAGGTCTAGGCCTGAGGCCAAGCTCTGGAACCAAATAGTTCATTTCATTTGATGATGAATGAGTGAAAATTAAACTGAAAACTGCACAAGGGCACATGCTTCCACACTGGAACACATGCACACAATAAATACATTTACTCATGCATCCATACATACATAAAAAAATAAATTCGGAATAAGTTAAGTAATATATAAAAATTTTGTTTTTAAATTCATTAAATGACCCATGGATTTTCATATTTTCATCTTTTACTTATATTTATATTTTATCAACTAAATTACATCTCTTCATGAACATCACAATTGGAATGACTGAAAATGCAGAAGATTCTGACAAAATTTTCTTCATTGATTTATTTCCAAAAGTTGACAGTTGCTGCTGGTCATACTTTGGTCATACTCTGAGCACTCGGGAGCAGGGCTACATGGGCTGCTCATCAAGTGTCCACGTGTCAGACAAGTATGGCCTATTCAGAGATGAGTCACCATTACTTGCACTTATCTATCTCTGATATGATGAACTCCATTTTCTAACACTGGATTTTATGTTTCAATTTATTACTTTCGGGTTCTGCATTCCATACATTTTGCCATTTATTTATAATGATTGTTCTTATATATCTTATATAGTCACTAATAGGGATATTTACATTTGCTCATGTCATGTGGACTGCTTCTTTAGTTGCTTTACCAGCCTCTTCATCTCCTTTAATCCCTACATGGGCATGGATCCAGCTTAATTCAAAATTTTTTCCATTATTGCAAAACTTATGGAGTGAACACTTAATTTGTTGTACAATATTATTTTTTGGATTGTAACTTTGAATGGCTTTTATAGCACTTCTGGAGTTGTTCTAAATCACGAAATTATTAAATGAGGCTTCTTTAACTATTTTTATGGCTGATGCTATTGCACATAACTCAGCTGTAAAAACTGAGGCATTATCTGGTAGAGAGAACTGATCAAGTTTTTCTTGGGACACTGCAGCATATTCCACTCCATACTGTGACTTAGATCCACCAGTGTACATTGCATAATGTGGACTTTTTCGGATGGCTGTATATGTTCTACCGTATGTTGTCTATGGTGTTCTACGGTTTATGAATAACTTTTTGATAAATATTTTAAGTGTGTACAAATTCTCATTTTATTCATTGTCCAAGGAGGAGGTAATTTTACTATTAAAGGTAATTTGTATACTGTCATTTGCCTCAATTCTCAGAGCACTCTTCACTGTTGCTAGCTCTTTATGGAGAAAGAGAGAGAAAAAAAAAAAATTAAGTATAACTTAGTTTTACCAGACCACTGAGCTGATTAATAGCTCTCCTAGGGCTGGCCCGAAGGATTAGACTTATTTTACGTGGCTAAGAACCAATTGGTTACTTAGCAACGGGACCTACAGCTTATTGTGATAGCCGAACCACATTATAGCAAGAAATGAATTTCTATCACCAGAAATAAATTCCTCTAACTCTTCATCAGCCGGCCAGGGAATCGAACTCCGGCCCAGTGAGTGCCAGTCCGCAGCTCTACCGACTCTCCCAATAAATAGCTTGAGAGAGAGAGAGTGAGTTTTCACCACATTCAACTTATAAAGATGATGTTGGCGATGATCTAAGGCTCCTGAACATATTCTAAGGCCTTCATTATGAACTGGGTCTAACGTTTGCAATGCTGCGTGGGATGCTGAGCCATATATTTCGCCTCCATAATCAATGATAGGCAGTAGTGTTCGATAGTTTTTTAATTAGATTTAATAATCTTTTACATTTTGATTTCATATATGTTGTGTGGGCTTTCTAGTTCAAGTGAGTATTACATACTAACCCCAAAAATTTTGCTGTTTGGCTAATTGGTATACTATGGGTTCTGATTTTTATATCTATTTCTTCACCCTTTTTTCACTTTTTATTTTTATAAAACATGGGCTTGAGTTTTATCTATGGAAAATTTAATGCTTTTATTAATTATTCATTCTGCATGTTTTATTCGAGATGCTGAATAATCTATGGCAAAATCATCCACATACAAGTTACTTTTAATTCCCATTGGTAGATTTTTACTGATATCATCTATTGCTAAAGTAAACAGTGTGCCACTAAGGACACTTCCTTGTGTTTTCAGGTGGAAATGTACTTGACAATACATCATCAGTCCTCACTTGAAAAGTGCAATTTGTCAGAAAGTTTTGGATAAACCTGGGTAAATGTCCATGGATGCTGTTTTTATGTAACTTTTTAATATTGCATATCTCCAGGAAATATCATATGCCTTTTCAATGTCAAAAAATAAGGCTAGAGTAATTTGTTTTTGTTCAAATCCTCTTCATAAATGGTCTTCTAGGTCAGACAGAGATTGATCTGTTACATTGTGACCTCAACTGAGTGGGAGTCAAAATTTTATTTCCTCAAATGTGCCATGTTAGACATGCATTTACCATTTTCTCTAGTAACTTGCATAAGCAATTTGTTAAAGAAATTGGTCTGTAATTGTTTGCATTACTGGGATCCTTTCCAGGTTTGGGGATAGGAATAATTATACAGTGCTTCCCCATTTTTATATGGGGATAGGTTCCAGAACCTACCGCAGAAATGCAAAAATCCTCTCTAAAAAAGTTTATAACTGGCTTATAACTGCCAAATACTTTTTACCCCCCTAAACTAAAATGATTCTAACTGCATATTTTAATATTTCACTGCTTTACTTGATAGTTCAAACAAAAATACTGTATACCTTAAATTATCATACCAAAACAATTTAATATCATTTCAAACAAAAATACACCCCAAACCATCATCCCAAAACACCCAAAGTAACCTTACATTACAGTACTGTACTCTCCTAATACTGTTACTCGCATGTTTTCTTTGGCCTACGTAATTTTGCACATCGTCCTGTGCATACTGTAATGCACTGGGCATACATTTTATGTACAGTATATTGATATTTTCCTGTGTTGTACGACGATTTTGAAATTATATTTACTGTACAGGTATGTATTTTAGGATAGTACTAGTACTGTATAGAGCATCTAAAATGCATGGGTAGTTTAGAACAGGACACGTACCTCCAAACAGAAAGCAAGGTTTGTTACGTCATGTTAGCATTTTCATGATTGCGTACAAATCTGTACTGAAAATATCAATTACTGTACCATAAGCATAAAAAAACACGAAAATAAACAAGTTCACGACAGATCGACATAGGTAGCATTGCCATATTTTTTGCTTTATCTGATTTATTGTACCGTATCTCATTACAAGTTTAGTTGACTATGTTTATCAAACATATTATAACAGTACACGAGAGAATGTTTTATCACTGTTGATGTTTCATCTCTAATCACCGTAAAAATATTTAAAATCTGAATTTCATATGTAGGCAACTCTCAACATTCTCATCTCAGCCACAGTTTAAGTGCCTTTAGTTCTGGTCCTCAGCAAGTTACTGTACTACATATAAACACTTCAGTTCTCTCTCTCTCTCTCAAACAGTATGCATATTACTTTAATGGAAAAAAACAGTAAAATATCAATGAAGCATTATTTCACTTACAGAATCCACTTATGCTGTGCTTAGACTTTGATGTAAAAACCACAGTCTCTCTCTCTCTCTCTCAAACAGTATAATATCCGACTGACACGTCATCCCAAATTTAGCATCCACCAAGCTGAGTATTTCTCCCGGGTGGGAAAAAACAAGGGGTGGGTCACTGGGTGACACAGGTCTTCCCAGAAATAGATTTTCCTTTGTCAAAATCCCTTTTCTGGGTCGACCTGTGTCAGCCAGTGAAATAGTGACAGAGAATTAACTATACGAAAGCTTGGTGGCCTTCTCCAAAGAATACACAAACGGAACTAAAATAAAACATTTAAAGAAAACTTCACTGTGTTTTAATACTGACAATTCAAACATTATCACAAAATCAGAATTCAGAGGCACACAGGTAAAAAATTCAGAAAAGAGATTTTGACAAAGGAAAAATCTATTTCTGGAGAGGGGACCGTGTCACCCGGTGAAAAAGTCCATTCAGCACTTATTTCTAGGTAATTCCGTTGCTAGATACCAGAAAGCTAAATGAAATGCTGGAGTTACTACCCCCAGAGCGAGCTCCATTAGATGGAGTCGTGTATGGAAAAGGGTGAACTATAAAAACACGGAACCTTATCCTATAGAGATCCCAAAGTCAAAAGTCCCACAGAGAGGTGCCGTTACAAACCCATGCACCACTCGCGGACAGCACACAAAACACCGCTAGCCGCATTCCATGAAAGCATCACCCCACCAGAATGATGTTTACTATGGGAGGGACATGACACATGATGGAGACATTACTGGGACATGACACATGACCGAGTGGGTCACCGGGTGACATAGGTCCCCTCTCCAGAAACAGATTTTTCCTTTGTCAAAATCCCTTTTCTGGATCGGGTCCCGTGTCAGCCGGTGAAAATTAACAGAGAAATAAATATCATTCTTAAACTGGAAGAGATAATAAAATCTAAAGGGGAAACAGAAGACCAAAGGTCCACCAAAAAAATTTTTAATTACTAGTAACAATAACAATAATGTACAAATGAAACTGATGGAAGCTTAAAATTAACATGACAATATGAAAAATATACATAAACAAAATAACTATACAATATTGAAAACATTATAACCTAAATGTGTCAATTAGACAAACATACAGATAACACAGTCAGGTGAGAAAGTCAAGGCAAGCCTGACTGAAATGACCGTAAGGGGATAACTGAGGCAGTGGAGGAAGAAATGACTAGGAATCAGAAAGGGAACCAGAGGGAGGAACAACGTTCCCTGCCGCGACTGCTGAGAATTTAAGAGCTTCTAAGGATTTCAAATAGTGACGTTTGAAAACCAAGGGTGACTTCAACCAGTGTACCTGGTAAGATCCGTGAAATTCATGTAATGAAAGTAGTTAATGGAGGTGGCCACAGCTCTAATATCATGAACTCTTGGGACTGAGTCAGGATTAGCCTGCTTGATAAAGTAAAGGATTTGTTGTCTAATAGCAGACAGAGATATTACCCCCTCCTTCCCTGATAAAGAGAGGCCCAGATGAGATGTGAGAGGACCAGTCTAAATAAGCCCTCAAAGTATGAACTGGGCACAGGGACAGGTCTTGAGGCAGGGGGAGAATTTTCCAAGGCGACCACCTATTCTGCGGATCTTCATTTTTGGCCAGGAAGTTAGGGTGAGGAATCAGCAAAACCTCCCCTGATGGAAGGAAGTCGACGTGGTTGGGCTCCCTAGAGAGTGCAGACAGCTCTGAAATTCTAGCACCCGAAGCTAGGCTAACTAAGAACAACGTTTTCCTCAATAAGGAAAGGTAGGGGCAAGACTGATTATCGATATCTGAGGCTAACTTCAACACGTCATTCAAAAACCAGGAAACCGTATGTGGACGGATTACTGGCCTCAGACGTGCACAGGCTTTAGGGATGGAAGAAAAAGTAAGGATCTGTGAGGTCAATTTTGAAACCATACAAAACACTTTTCGTAAAGCCGACTTGACTGTAGTAACAGTACTAGAGGCTAAACCCTTCTCAAACAGTGATCTAAAAATGGAGATTGCTAAATTTATGGTCATCACTGTAGCCTCAGATTCTTTCAAAAAGAGTGCTAGCTTCTTAATTGCTGAGTCGTACTGACGAAGAGTGGAGACCCGCTTATCTGATTCCAAGAACATGGTATTGACAGGATCAACGTTAGCATCCCTTTGAGCCGCAAATTTCATAAAGTCCACAAAGCCAGGGCACTTTGAATTTTTGAGGAAGCTGACACAGTCTGAGTTTGTACTACTTGTGTTAGTTTTGGACTGGGGATCGGATGTGGCGAAGTTTCAGTTCTAGCAGAAGAGGAAACCAGCTGCTCTTTGGCCAGTAGGGAGCCACTAGAGCTACTTGACCCTTGAATGTCCTTAGTTTGTGAAGGACCTTTAACAACAAGTTTACTGGAGGGAACAGATAGACCTTCTTCCACCTGTTCCAATCCAATGACATTGCGTCCGTGAAAAGAGCTTGAGGGTCCAGGTTGGGAGCTACGTAATGAGGAAGCTTGTTGTTGAGCTTGGTTGCGAACAAATCTACCTCCAGACCCGGAACTTGTTTGCAGATCCAATTGAACGAGAGACCCTGTCTAGGGACCACTCCGACTTCGAGGGGAGTTGTCCTTGATAGAGAATCTGCTCGACGTTCGGACCCCTGCAAGATGAGTGGCAGACAGGTGCCACTTGTTCTTGCACGCCAAGGAGAAAAGTGCAATCATTACCTGGTTGATCCGCTCGATTTTGAACCTCCCATGTTTATGCAGTGGACTACCGTGGCGCTGTCCAGAACCAGCCTTATGTGAATCTTCTTGGGGGAAGAAGCTTCTTCAAGGTAAGGAAGACCGCCATGGCCTCCAGAACGTTTATATGGAACTGGCGGAACATGAGGACCAAGTCCCCTGTGCTTCTTGGTGTTGAGAATATCCTCCCCACCCGCTTAGGGAGGCGTCTGTGTGGATAACCAACGCCGGAGGAGGAAATTGCAGGGGGACTGACTTGGACAGGCTCTTGACAGTCGACCAAGGCTGGAGTCTCTTCTTCAAGATGTGAGGGATCAGAGACACCTTGTCTCTGAGACTGATATTTGCCCGACTCCGCCACACTCTGTTGATATCTTTCAGTTTTACCTTCAGCAACAGATCTGTCACTGAAGCGAACTGAAGGGAGCCCAAGACTCTTTCTTGGGTCCGCCGAGAGGCTCGTTTGGACTTGAGAAACTGCCTGGTTGCTCTGGCTATCTCCTTCCTCTTGGGAGGAGGAAGAAGAGCTTGTGAGAATTCAGATCCCACTGGATTCCTAGCCATTGAAAACAACTGCTCGGAACCAGGCGGGACTTCTCCCTGTTTACACGAAAGCCCAAGGATTCTAGAAAGTCAACCACCACGGATGTAACTCTCCGGCATTCCTCGACGCTGGATGCCCAGATGATCCAGTCGTCTAGATACGCGGCCAGCGTAATCCCTTGAGAGCGGAGTTGTTGTACGACCGTGTCTGTCAACTTGATAAAAATCCTTGGGGCTATGTTGAGGCCGAAAGGCATCACCTTGAAGGAATATGCCTGCCTTCCGAGCCTGAACCCCAGAAAGGGGGAGAACCTTCGCAACCGGGACGTGATAATAGGCGTTGGAAAGATCTAGAGAGGTGGTTACGGCTCCACGGGCAGTAGGGTCCGAACTTGGGAGACAGTAAGCATCCGAAATTGTCGCAACGAATGTAGGAATTCAGACGGACAAGTCCAGAATTACTCTCCGTTTGTCGGAACCCTTCTTGGGAACACTGAAGAGCCTGCCTTGGAACTTCAGAGTCCTCACTTTCCTTATAGCCTGTTTCTGTAAGAGATCTTCCACAAAATCCTCGAGATCCTTGGTCGTAGCCTGATAAAACTTGACTGGTGGAGGGGGAATGGGCTAGGCTAAGGGGCAGAACTGACCCAAGGGAAGATGCAGGGCAAGCAGGTGAGACAGGGGGTCAGGGACTAAATTCATATAAACTAAACTTGAGTTGGACCAGGGGGAACCACATTACCCACTGCAACTGTGGAAAATTTAAGGGCCTCTAAAGACTTAAGATAGTGGCGTTTAAATACTTTTGGTGATTTCCAACCAGTATACTTCTTAAGATCATCAAAATTCATATAATGAAAAAAGTTAGTAGAAGTGGCCACCGCACGAACATCATGGACCCTAGGTACTGATTCCGGATTTGCTTGCTTAATAAAATAAAGAATTTGTTGTCTGATGGCTTTGAGTGAAATATTGCCCCCCCTTCCCTAACAAAAAGGGGACCCGAAGTTCTATTAGAGGTCCTATCTAAGTAAGCCCTTAAAGTATTGACTGGGCACAGAGATAAATCTTGTGGAAGAGGAACAATCTTCCAAGGAGACCACCTATTCTGCGGGTCTTCGTTCTTTGCTAAAAAACTAGGATCTGGGGATAACAGAACTTCACCTGACGGGAGGAAATCAACATGATTAGATTCTCTAGAAAGAGCAGACAGTTCAGAAATTCTAGCCCCTGAGGCTAGACTTACTAAGAACAGAGTTTTCCTTAACAGACTCAGGTATGAACATGAAAGATTATCAGTGTCCGATGCCAACCTAAGAACATCATTTAAGTACCAGGAGACCGTGTGTGGACGGGTTGCTGGTCTAAGGCGCGCACATGCTTTAGGGATAGATGAAAAATATGAGTCTGAAAGATTAATATTAAAACCATGTAAAAATATTCTTTTTAAAGCATATTTAGTTGTAGTAACAGTACTAGAAGCCAGACCCTTCTCGAATAATGACCAAAAGAAAGAGATTGCTAGGTTCGTGGTCATCTCATGAGCATTTGATTCTCTCAGAAACAAGGCTAATTTCTTAACTGCCGAGTCATACTGCCTGAGGGTAGATTCTCTTTTATCAGATTCAATAAATAATATATTAAGAGGGTCAATTTTGGCGTCTTTAAGCGCTGCGTATTTCATGAAATCCATAAAGTTAGGGCACTGAGAATTCTTGAGGAAGCTGACACAATCCGAGTTTGTACTATTTGTGTCAACTGTGGGTTGGGAATAGGTCTGGGAGTGAGCTTCAACTCTAGAAGTAAGGGAAACCAACTGCTTTTGGGCCAGTTGGGTGCCACCAGTGCTACTCGGCCTCTGAATGATCTCAGCTTGTGCAAAACTTTCATCAGCAAATTTACCGGGGGAAACAGATAGATCCTTTGCCACCTGTTCCAAACAACTGTCATTGCATCTGTGGAATAAGCCAGAGGGTCCAGATTGGGAGCTACGTAACAGGGAAGTTTGTGGTTGCTCTCTGTGGCAAACAGGTCTACCTGGAGACCCGGTACCTGAAGACAAATCCATAAGAAAGACTTCTTGTCTAGAGACCACTCCGACTCCAGTGGGGTTGTCCTGGAAAGTGAGTCTGCAATGACATTCTGGACACCTGCCAGGTGGGTGGCTGACAGATGCCAACAATGTGTAACCAGGACAGAATTAACACTTTTGAAAGTGATATGACACTTTATTCATGAAAGCGGAGGCGTATGAAAGTTCGCTCACGATAACACTGTGAATCCATTTTTTCTCCCCTCTCTCTCTCTCTCTCCCTTTCTCGCTCACCGTGTATGATCTCTCTCTCTCTCATCGCTTTCTAGGAAGTTCACCCACCACTGAATCGCACTGACCAAATCAATTAAATGGACCATTTAAAGAAACGCAATAGTTTCTACAAAAATAGGTTTATTATTCAAATAACCCAACAAGAAATGAATAAAACAAAGCAAAGATTAAAATGCATAATAAATGAATTATCGAGTTAGATAACTAAACTCTGAACTGTAAAACACTTCTGATTGAAAGTCTCACTATGGCTAATAGCCTGAAAATATCCAAACTGTCATGTCAAAAACAGTCTACCACATGTTATTCTGAAACAGTCCACACTATCCACTCTGTCCACCGACATCTGTCCACAGACATCTGTCGGAAGAATCAAACATGATAGAAAACTCCCAAAAATATATGAAATGCAAAACACAATAATGGAAAGTGTAAAATGCATAGCCAAGATATGGCAAACGAACATGACAAAACAATAATATAAAAGAGGTATGAATGTTCATATTAAATCTCCCACACCAGTTCAAAAGTTCATAATGATTAGAAAATCATAGTAAAAATCACAAGTTCAATTTTCTCCCATCAAAACAGAGATTTCAAACTCTACCTTATCTGCCGATTCAAAGCCTGGATCCTCTCCAAATCTACGTCTAGACAACTGCAGTTCTATCATCGTTAATGAACGATCAAACTCACTTTTAGGCAGATTTTGGCATAATCTAGATCAAATTAACGGATCACGAATATACATAACACTTGGAAGATCACCTGACCGGCAATTTGCTGAGAATCAAACTATTTGCTGAATACAAAGATTTTACCTCGAGTCTCTCGACCTAGTTCCATCTGACTCCATAAATTCTTTCATCACATCTTAAAGCATTGAAGCTATGAAATGCATATATGTGTCCTTTAAAATTGTAGCAGCCATATTTTCTGAAATAAATGTTTCCTTGCTAGGGAGAAAATCCATCATCACTTGATTGATATGACCTGACTTGGAGCCTCCCTGTTCAGGCAATGTACTATAACTGCATTGTCTAGTACCAACCTCATGTGAATCTGTCTGGCCATGGGCGGTTTCTTTAACGTTAGGAACACTGGCTTCTAGGATGTTTATGTGGAACTGGCGGAACACTGTCGACCACGTTCCTTGGACTTTTCCGTGTTGGGAGTATCCCCCCCAACCGCTCAGGGAGGCGTCTGTATGTACCACGAGAGACGGAGGGGGAAATTGGAGAGGCACTGACCTTGACAAGCTCTTGACTGTCGACCAAGGGCAAAGTCTTTTCCTCAAGATCTGGGGAATCAGAGAAAGTTTGTCTCTGCTCCGCCTGTTGGCTCGTTTCCGCCAAACCCTGTTTATGTCTTTCAGTTTGGTTTTCAGCAGCAAGTCTGTCACCGAAGCAAACTGAAGAGAGCCGAGAATCCTTTTCTGGGTACGACGAGAGGCATGCTTGTTTCTGAGGAACTGTCTGGTAACTTTGGCTATTTCTTTTCTCTTGGCTGGTGGCAAAGACAGTTTGTGAGTGCTGAGGTCCCAATGAATCCCTAGCTACTGGAATTGAGCTGCTGGGACTAAGCGTGATTTCTTCCTGTTTATTTGGAAACCGAGGTATTCCAAGAAATTGATGACTATATGGGTTGCTCTTTGACACTCTTTGGCACTGGGTGCCCAAATGATCCAATCGTCCAGATACGCAGCCAACATGATCCCTTGGGACCGCAGCTCTTGAACGACTGTCTCCGCCAGTTTGGTAAAAATTCGGGGTGCGATGTTGAGCCCGAATGGCATGACCCTGAAGGAGTAGGCTTGTTTTCCTAGTCTGAATCCCAGGTAAGGGGAGAAGTTTCTCGCAACAGGGACATGATAATATGCGTCTGTATGATCTATAGAGGTGGTGACGGCCCCACGAGGAAGTAGGGTCCGTACCTGTGAGATTGTAAGCATGCGGAATTTGTCGCATTGAATGAATGAATTGAGGCGGGACAGGTCCAGAATTACTCTTCGCTTGTCTGAGTCCTTCTTCGGAACACTGAACAGACGGCCTTGAAATTTCAAGTGTCTGACTTTCCTTATTGCATTCTTCTGCAGGAGTTCTTCTGCAAAGTCCTGTAAGTCCTGGGATGGGTGTTGAAGGAACCTGACTGGTGGGGGAGGCCCCTTGCACCAGTTTCAACCCAGTCCTTTCGAGACTATGCTGTGGGCCCACGGGCTGAAGGCCCAACGGTCCCTGAAGAGATACAATCTCCCTCCTACCTGGGGTGTCTCACTGATTAGGGGAAGGTCTGCTACCTTTGGTCCCGCGGCCTCCCCTTCCTCGTGAGAGGGGCCTGGATGTTGCTCTACCTCTGTAGGCAGCTCTAGCCCTGCTTCCTCTCGCATATCTGTTATAGCCTCGAAATGTTCCCGAGCTTTCAAATGAGGCGTTGAAAGCTGGGGACGTCACGAAAGTTGGTGCAGCGGAAGCATGTTGATTCGGATGCACCAAAACAAACTGCTGTTGGGGTTGCACCTTAGATGTGGAGGGCTGCCCGACCTGTGAAACTGGAACAGCCTGAAGCACAGTCGGGGCTTGAGGTCTCTTAAAGCCCTGGAACCTCCTGAACCTCTTCCCTTTAGGTTGAGGGCCGGAGGTCTCAGAAAACTTCCTCTTAAAAGGAAGGCCCCAACAAGAATGGAGACTTTGGTTGGCTCTAGTAGCTTCAGCCATAACAGCATTAACCTCATCCTCCGGGAAGAGATTAGGTCCCCAGATAGAACTTTTTATTAGCCTATTAGGTTCATGTCTGATGGTGGTCTCCGTAAAAATGTGTTTTCTGCAATTTTGTCTGGCTACAACAAAGTCGTAAAGATCTGACTGGAAGGAAGCTAGAAAAGACTTTGTAACCACCTGAAACAAGGGCTCGTCATGATAGGCTAGAGCTGTTACCTCTGACATAGTGACTGCGTGCAGGGAACGACCTAACCTGCACCTGGCTTCAAATTCTGTTTTGAGCAAAGCTTCTGGAATTCAAGGAAGATGCTCACTGAACAAGGCGGAGGCACACTCAGGATCGAGCTTCCCTACTGTAAAAGTTGCCGGAGCTCCCAACCAACACTCCGAATCTCCGGGAAAAAGGAGAGAGGTGGAATCCATTTCCCGGAGCTGAGGCATAGGCTTGCCATCCAAACCCGCTTGAAGAGTCAACTCCGCAATTTTAGTAGTGCAAGGAGTCGGAATGGCATCGCCAGTAGAGAACATCGTGAAAGTCCCTTTGAAAGGAGTGAGCTTAGTGTTCTCGCACTCCCAACTGGTGAGAGCACGCAACAGAGTAGATTGAGCCTGATCCTTTGGAAAGATAACCGTCTCCTTAGGGACCTTATCAGACCTAACCCAGGCTTCTTCTGTTAGCCTGGCGAAACCTGGATAGGGGGGAACTAAGTCGGGCGGGAAGAACTCCAGTTCCTCCAAGCGACGGGTGCCTAAACCTTCGATGGTCAAAGTGTCATTATGCAAGGGAGCATGTAAAGCCAGACGCCATGGGTTCCCTTTATCGAAGGGAGGCAGTTTGGAGGCATCCGGGACAACATGGGACTGGGGCGCTGCTCTGGACTGGATGAACCCAGAAATCAGACTTTCTTGGGCTTCTACCTTCTCTGTCAAAGATTGCATAGACTCTCCGGAAGACTTCAGGCTTGAAGCAATATCATCAAGCTTAGCGTCAACTTTAGAGTCGATCTTCTCCATCAAAAGATTTATGAAGGCCTCAGAATCAGTCAGGCAGAGACTTAGCTTTCGAAATTCTGGATCTCGACCCCTTATGAGGGGGAGCAGCCTTAGATTGTTAATAGCGTAAAATTAATACAAGGCAAAAAAGGGACGAATGTTTTTAAAATCATAAATAAGCGGAGACGTTATAATGCTCCGCCACAGGGGATATTATAATGCTCCACCGCCAGTCACTGATTTCGCTGCATATACATTTATGGGAACAGAGTCCCCATGGCGGAGAAGGGGGAAAGATATACCTCCCCAACAACCGCGGTTAATATCACCGCAGTGATAGAACAACGAAAAACAGGACTAGACCGGCGGAGATGAAAAATAATAATAATAATAAATATCCCGAATGTTATCATGCATACGCGGGACAATGTTCGGCACACGAGCTGCCAACCAGATAGACATTGGAAGCAAGTCTACAAAACACCGCCCGGAGAAAAGGGAGTAAGTGACATAAACCTGGCGGAACGACGACTGGTCGAGTGGGCAGCACTCTCCAGACGCTGAATATACCACCCAGGGGAGGGGGGAAACCGAACAACAGTGAGCGGCTACCCCCCCATACAGGGGGAAACGCACAGGTGACGTCACAAATCATATGACGATAACTGAGCTGCATACACGAGAGAGGAAAGAGACCGTAGCCTACACTCCAAAACCCAAGCTTTTGGACTAGACAGGGGGCCAGTGGGGTATGCCACTGTAATGGGGAGAGGAGGACCAAGGTCCTAGCTCAGCCAGCCACACGAGACTAGAACAAGCAGGGAAGGAGGAAAGTGAAGATTCCTCACGCTACAGGCACTCGTAAACAAGGCAAACCTAACCTCCCAAGCCTAATGGCTGAACGGGAGATTAAGGTAGCCTAACACCGTATAAGAGAACAGCACGTCTAGCCTAAAGGAGAAAGGCTAAAAACTATATCTAGGATAACAATACAATAAAAACATTCGAAAGAGGACAACATATTAAAACACGTATATAAAAGCATAAACGAATTGACGAAAAGACAGGCCAAAATAAGCCGCAGCATCGGGCATAAGGATACCGTGTGTATCCCAAGATGGCCGCCAGAACGCCAAAACAAATGCCAAACTTAATCTAAAAATATAAATGTCATCCTGCCTTGTAGAAAACAGCTAACATCATGAATAAATACTTCACACCAAGGAGTACATATTAAAAACTGGAGGGGAAGAGAAACTGATAAGAGGGACCCAAATTCTATTGTCAGAAAATGGGAGACCCACAGCCTAAATGAAAATGGATCGGCAAAAACACGATCTCGTCCCCAACCAGCAACTCGATGCAAAGTAAAATAAATTTTCTCCACACAAACTCCAAATTACATGAAGTCAACAAAAACAAGGAAAAAAACACACAAAATAATATCAAAAATGTTGAGATTGAAGATCAAAATGTAAGAGGCAAACATAGAGCATACGCTGCATATGACGCAGCGCTGCAAAACACTAAGACGAAAAATCATAAGATTAAAAATAAATTAAATTACCTCTAAGACCAACAATCCAACCAGAATTAGTACTCAACTTAGATGGTGAGAAAACCTCGGTGGAAGACATGATGAGCTGCCAAAAGGAAAAAACGATCACACACAGAACGAGGTGTTAACACGATCGGTGCTAAAATTGGAATGACGTGTCAGTCTCGTGATGACGCCTACTTGGCGGACGGGTGAGTATTCCGGGTTACAAGTGTGTAACAGCTCATCCAATTTGGGTCTTTGAGAATTGAGAAGTCTATTGGACGAAGGCCTGTGGAAGCGTAATAGCTCACCCCTGGTATATATCGACATCTGTTTGAGATGATCGAACTGGAGGTAGTAACTCCAGCATTCTACATAGCTTTTTTCTCTGGTATAGAAATGTGCTAATTGGAACCAATTTCACTGGCTGACACAGGTCGACCCAGAAAAAAAAAAAAGTAAAATATCAATGAAACATTACAGTATTTCACTTACAGAATCCATTTATACTGTGCTTGGACTTCGATGTGAAAACCACAGCGCTCTCTCTCTCTCTCTCTCTCTCTCTCTCTCTCTCTCTCTCTCTCTCTCTCTCTCTCTCAGTATATGTATATTTTAATGAAAAAATAAGTAATTAGTGAATAAATAGTGTTACTCTATGAAAATGTGAATTAGTGATAATTTTAAAGATACGGCCCAAAGAAAAATCCGTAAAGTAGTGAAATTTCCCCCACGGACAAGTGGACAATGTGTTCCACAAAAATCTGTGAAAAAGTGAACCGCAGAAATGTGAAACACATAAAACCAGGGGCTTTGAAGCCATAAGTGATTATAATACTTTAAAAAGTATGACTTTGCCAAAGGTGCTAAGTGGCAGATCATTTTGAAACAAATATTGTCACCTCCAGGGGCAGATTTATTGCTGTTCAAGAGAGCACATTCCAACTCTTCCATATTAAATTTTCTATTATAATATATATCTTCTATTGTTTCAAAAAATTTTTTTATTAATTCTATATTATTTTTCTTTGTGTGGAAAAGTTCATCCAAATTATTATCACTACTTACAACTGCCAAGTTTTCTCCTATTACATTACTTATTTCTTTCGAATCAAGTATTCTTTTCCTATCTTTTAATATGGGATGTCCAGGTGGTTTAAGATGGGCACCATTTATTTTCTTGAATTTTTCCCATATTTTTTGCAAGGGAGTATTATTAGAGAGATCTGATACATATTTCCTCCATGAAATAATTCTTCCTTGAATTTCTTCTTTTTTAAATTTTGCACATGTTTTGTTATACAGAGGTTTTAATGTGTCAATTTCTAATAATAATGTTAGTTTTTCTAAATTTTCTTCTAATAACAGTAATGTTTTATTTATTTCACTGAACTTTCTATTCAAATTATCTAAACATCTTCCAATTTGGTGTTTTATTTTTACAAATTCTTTTAGTTTTTCAGACCACCATGAGACTTTGTGTTTTGTTGGATGAGATTTTGATTTTGGTATTGCTTTATTGACAGCATTTTTAATTAAATCAACAAGAAACTTATTTGTTTCATTATGATCTTGTATATACTGTACTGTACTCAAATGGTGGGATATTCCTAGTGTGGAATCCATATCGCTCCCAATCTGCTTTATAAATATTATGTTGAGGAACATGCTTGGCTTCTGTAGTGATGAAATTAGTATTGGAAAATGATCACTGGTATTCAAGTCATCAATTGTATTCCAATCCAATCTGTCTACTATACTTGTTGTGCACAGAGTTAAGTCTACTGAGGAAAATGTTCCATGTGTTTTTGAAAAATGTGTTGATTTCGTTATCATTTACACAGCACATGTTTGAATCTATGAATTCTATTTTACGTCCTGCCCTATCTGTGAGCATTAAAATCACCTACTGTTAATGTAGCTTCCTTGGCACTGTCAAGCAATTCTTTAAGTTTATCAATGTTGTAATTTTTATTAGGTTGATTCTATAAGTTATAAATTATATAATTATCATTTTTTACTTGGATTTTAATATCTGATATTTGCAAGTCAGCAATGTTTACAGGTACTTTGTCATAAACCAGTTTGGTATTTACATACATGGCTGTACCTAAATTTCCTTCTTCCCCTCGTGATATAGATGCTAAGGTGTATTTACCTATTGCTGATACAGTTTTGTTGACATGTTGTAAACATAATATCATTGATTCATATTCTTTTAGTAATCGTTGTATTTCTCCTAGGTGTAATCTGGTCTGTAGACCATTTACGTTCCATTGTATAATATAGCTATTGAAAATATTTTGTTACACAGTCAAGTTTTTTTTTCTTTTTTTCCATTATCAACTTGGATTTTTTCTAATAATTTATTCACAACATTCATTTGTTTTTCTTTGTAATATATTAAGTGCTCAATGCACATGCAACCTTTTTCATGTGTAGTCAAATCAGTAGTTTCTTTTTTCTATACAGTATTTCATAAAATTTCTTATAACGTTTGTTAAACCATCTTTTGTTATGTTTTTGTTATTATTGCACAATGCAATGAAACAATCATTACATCCACGTGTTATCATATACAGTACGTCGTTTCATTTTTTCTTGCTGTACTAATTATTGGTGATGGAGTAATCTCTTCTCCCTTGGCATAACCATTCTTATCCATGGTATAGTTCTCTTCCACCTCTCCAGTGTTTTGGATATCTGCCTTCATAGGTTTTACTGTTATTTTCAAAGACAAAGGTATATTCTTAGCTTGTTTTTGTTCTTTCTCCATATACTTTATCTTCGGTTTAACCAATGTTTCTCTAATAATAGTTGGTTTCTTTGTTTTGGTTGGTGTTCTCTCCAAAGGTCTTTTTTTATCTTTAAATTCCAGTCCATCATGACCCTTCTCTGTTACTTCCGTAGTAGTATCCTTCTGTGTTCCTAACTGCATTAATATTTCAAATGAATTGGATATATTATTGTCCATCTCATTTGTACCTGTTTATTTTTTACCATTTTACTTTTATTTCTAGAGCATTAATTTCTTCTTGAGATTTACTATTCTGTGCTCCATTACTTCTATCTGTATGCATTTTTGTTTCATTATTGGTTCTTGTTATCGAGGAATATGTAAGTTTCTTAGAAGGATCTTGAATTCCTCTCACTTTCAATTCAAATTTAGCCTCTTTTATAGACATCCCTTTCTTTCTTGTAGCATTTTCAATTCTGTATTGTATATGTAATACATGCATTCTTTGGATCTTGCATGATGATTCTGCCCACAGTTTACACACTTTGGTTCCCTGCAATTCCACTGTGTGGCATGTTCTTCAGATCCACAATATGCATATACAGGTTCGTTTCGACAATATTTCTCTGCGTGCCCATATTTACTACAGTTCTGACACTGTAGTGGCTTTGGGACACAGGGTCTTATTCCTCTGTTTTGACATAAAATTTTTTATTTTTTGAGATAGATCTTGACCATGAAATTTTATTTTTGCAATTTTTAACATTTACTTATTTTTTTACTCTGTATATTATATACCTCACAATCTTCAACTCTGGGATATCTTTTTTTAAGAGAGTCCAAGAGAATACTCTTTTTGATTGGTTCTTCACTGTTCTCAGGAAGCACAATGGTACCCTGAATGCTATTCATAGTGTCATTTTTTTTTATTTTTACATTTATATTATCTATTGTTATAGACATATAGTCCTCAGACTGACTCTTTCTTGTGGCTTCTATAAGCTATGTCTTTTCTCTTATCTGTCTAAAAGACGTTCCTGCCTTCGAATGTCTGTTTAATAGGTAATTTTCTGACTTCAGGGACGATATTTTCTGTTTTGTTTCCAAGGTTAGAAACCTTGACCAACTTCCATTCCCAAAGAGGAAGTCGAAGTGAGTCAAGGTTGGGTCAAGACGATATTTACTTCTTTTGGGTTTGTTCTGTGCTGGAGCATAGGGTTCCAATGCAATTACAGTATCATGTTGCTTGGAGTTTTCCAAAGGTTGTCAGAGGAGGTTCCAGCGGTCGTCAACTGTGCTGGGACATTACCATGAAAGGGCCCAGGGGTACTTGAATCTTTATTTTTACTTGTCATAAACATTAAAGTATAAAAAAATGAAAATTAAACCTGAAAACCTTAAAAAGATATCATCAGCCTTTCATGGAGTTTATTCTTCCACCAATGGCACAAGTGAGAACCAACTCCCAAATGTCCCCCCCCTACCCTACCCAACAGGGGATGGCACAACATGATTAGCGTGGCCCAAGTGTAAGCCAAACGAGCTTGCTAGGACCAACAGTATTACAAGAATACAATTATCCCCACCCTAATCACGTTACGGGCAAACCATATAAAATGCAGAGTCCTATCCCCAGAACCAGAACCCCCTGGAATCTGTGGTCCAGCCCTAAAGAATAGTCCTGCCTTTGAGCTATCAACCTGATATCTCTCAGAGTCAGGTCCAAACATTATTTGGTAGTTGATAGTCCTACCACAGTTCCCACTATTTAGCTTTGGATATAAACCCAATCCCAGCTATGATATCTTTCCCTATTTATCAGGTCCAATAAATTTTAGCAAAAGTGGAAAATTCCACAAAAATTAATCCAAAGAAATATATAATCATATATGAGACTCTTGGACTCAAACCCGGAACAGATTCCTGGGGTTCAAGAGCCCCCTCACCACGTCAGGGTGGTCCCAAGCCTTGGGGGGAGACCTTGCACTGATGGGGAAACCAGAACCATATCACCAGCGTAACAAAAGACTATTTATTGTTGTTTTGTTGATAGTGCATCTGATTGAGGGTGAGTTCATTTTGACATTCAGGTCATCTGTGTACGTATTAAACAGGTATGGAGAGAGAATACCCCCTGCTGGAGCCCATTTAGGGAGCTGAAGTTGTGCGACAATACGTTACCCCATCTGACACAGAATTGCTATGTGGAGAACCAACAATATACACTGGCAATTAAATATAGAGGTGTGTCTCTTTTGTGCAGCTTTAGGAAGAGTTTCAGGTATAGTGAATATTTAGTGAGTGTTTAGTGTATGGTGAGTACTTAGTGAATGTTTGGTGTATAGTGAGTGCTTAGTGAATACTCACTGAATGTTTGGGGTACTATGAGTATTTGGTGAGTGTTTAGTGTTTTATGAGTTTTTAGTGAGCATTTAGTGTAAAGTGAGTGCCTAGCGAGTGTTGAGTATTCAGCGAATGTTTAGTGCTATTGAATCTGAGTGTATAGTAAGTGTGAGTGTTTAGTAAGTGTGAGTGTATAGTGTGTGTGTTTAGTAAGTGTGTGTTGAGTGAGTGTGAGTGTATTGTGAATGTTAGTGTTTAGTGATTGTACATTACTGTTTAGTTAGTGTTTAGCGACTGTATGCAAAGAAAGTCCTGTAATTTACAGGAACCATTTATGCTGAACACTGCTTAGATCCAAGAGCAGATGCTTAGGCCTTGACCACAATGGTTGGAGTGCTTAGGCCAACCTGTTTTTGTAAGGTAATTTTTCTCTGTGAACTTGGGTCAAGTAATAATATATATAATAATAATACAGTAATACTAATAATAATAATCATCATCATCACCATATAATAATAATAACAGCAGCAGCAACAACAACAACAACAACAACAATAATAACAACAATAATAATAATAATAATAATAATAATAATAATAATAATAATAATAATAAAGTATAGTACTATGAGCTGGACCAAGACCTTTCAATAAGGCTGTCCGAGGTCACACACTCAGCAGGGACGTCACCACTCCAGTGATTGACACTCTATGGTAAGTTCACTATAAAACTGCTTTGTGGGATGAGAATTAAGGTCCCCAATTATACTAATATGATCAGCAGTAGAATCATGAATAATGTTGTCTAACTCACATAGGATCATGCAGTACTGATCAAAATTATTGTTACTTTCCCAGGGCATATAAACACTAATTATTAGGATCTTAGGGTCCCCTACTGTCACTTGAAGACCCAGCAATCCATCACTCCTATAGGTCATACCATTCACTATATTGTCTAAAGATTTGTACCACAGGAAAGAAAGAAAGACCCCCTTTCAGGCAACCAGTTACGGTGTGATTTGTAACTTGCATCAATGAGGGCAAGAAAGCTCTGAAGTCTTCATGCACTGAATCACAGATAACAAGGTCATGTGGCCATAAGAGCATTTCTTGCAATGTAGTGATGCCTTTGAAGTTTTTGCAGAACATATTTATGAGGAAGATGTTCTGCTTGAGGCCAAAAATATTCCCTGAAATTATATCTAATGTATCCAAGGATACTAACAAAGTTGGGAATTGAATACGCTGATCATTTGGGTGGATTGGGGGTGGGGTTTCAGTACCTGGCTGTTAGCTCAATGGTGTGACAATGTCCCCATTCATACATCTGCCCTCCCAATAACAAAGGGAACAGGAGACTGTCCCCCCTTGTTTCTTGACATATGCTATCATGGTTCTTGTTGATCATCACCAGTACTGTATTGCATATGGCTAGTGATAATGATCACATCTCCAATGCATAGATGAAAGTTGTCTCCCATCTCCACATCCAAAAGAACTAGGTCCTGTAGGTGTGAACCCCCAACCCTCTTTGATGTGTCTGAGAACAGAAACATCTCCAGAGATGGGGAATTCATTGGAACTCCCACAAAGTAATCTCTTTTATCTAGCCCTCAGGAGGGAGAGTCCTTCATTTCCTGGATGAAAGACACATGATGAGAGGGAGGTTTGCTGAAGGCTGACCAGTGTTATCTCAAGTGCCACTGAAGGAAACACTGGTGGAGGCTCCATGCTGTAAAAAGCTTCTCCAAGGATGACAGGTGACCGAGGAGGACCTGCCAAAGCTGAGCTCATTGTTCCTGCTGAGATAGAAACCAGGCTGTTGCCTCAGTGAAATTAATGAGAAAAGAGTCTGACAGAGAGATTCTTGTTGCTGCAATGACTATCATCATGCTCAGGTATTGTGTTTACTACCTGGGAATGAGATCTGACTTCTCCCAAATTATCAAAATTCTCTAATCATGGTATAAAAAAGCAAGATGATCATCTCTGTCCTGAAGTGACTGTGCTTCCAAGCATGCCACAACCAGCCAAACATTTAGATACCAGAGAAAGTGTATCCCTTGCAAGTAGGCTCAAGCAAACACCAAGGTGAACAATCACATGAGCACCTAAAAGGGTGAATCCAATCCAAAACACAGGGACCTGAACTGGTATACCATCTCTTTCCAAACAGAGCTACTTCCTGGAGTCCTGATGGATAGGTACCTGAAAATATGCATCCTCCAGGTCAACAGAGAGCATGGGTGACCATGTCTAATGGAATCCAACACAGACCATCTGGTTTCCATCTTGAAGCAAGTCTTAAGAACAAACTTGTTCAAGAGGAAAGTTGGTGACCAGTCTTTGACCTCCCATAGATAATCACCAACAAAAGAAAATACTCCAAAATATTTTCAAGAGCATGACATCCCGAAACATCTGCATAGGACTAAGCCAGAATGAAGGATAACACTTGCAATAGACCTTCTTCATGTGAATGTCCAATTTTGAACCAGCATTCAATCTGCAAAGGCTTATAAACATAACCCTGTGAGAAATTTTGTCAGAGCCGTCATCATTTTCAACTGGTCCACTTTTTATATTTTTAAGAGTTAAAATTTATTATACCTTCTAAGTAAACAAGTCTAGTGTGAAACTGAAAACCAGGCAGATGTTGACAGTGCCATGTACTGTATATTCAAGGAGTGGCACTGGTGTTAGGGTAGCAATCAAATTATGCAAAAACTATGGGTGAAAAGAAAAATAGGAAAGTACCTGTCAAAAGGGGGATAGGTCACCATATATATAACAACTAAAGAAGAGACAGCACTCACTGGACAAAACATTTTTGTAAAATCATGATTAAAAGAAATGAAGGGGATTATTTGATAGATAAACCAGATGCTAAAGACGACCTGAATGTTATTATCAATGAATTCAGTTTATGAAGTGGAACTGATAATAAAGAACCTTAGGAAATGAAAAACACCAAGCTATGATGGAATCAAAGCAGCAATAATTTTATCTGACAAAGCAGCAATAATTTTAGCTGAAACTGAAGTGGCACCTCATATTTTAATCAGACTGTACTGCAGAATATGGAATGAGGGATTAAAGCCTGACTGGAAATTTAAAGTCATTGCAAAAGTACAAAACAAAGGTGACCTGACTGAATGTGATAACTACTGAGGCACTGGAATTGAGTCATTCACAATGAAGCATTAATTTTAATTAGATATGTCCCTAGAATGGTCATCAAATTTAGGAAAAATGACCAGCCATGGTTTGATGATACATGTAGACAAGCCTACCATGACAAACAGACCAAATTCACCGCATGGAGACAAAATCATTCAAATGAAAATTACCCCAATTTTGTTGAGTCTCACCATGCTGCAAGTAGAACTTACCACACAGCTGAGAGAAATTACAATAATTCATTGAAGAGGAAACTTGAAGGAATTACTAAGCCTCACCTGTGGTGGACCAAATTGGCATCATTTATCTTTGGGTCATGGTCATCTTCCATTCCATCACTACGATGGTAGATTAGTTACTGGCCCTATGGAAAAGGCTGAACTGCTTCATCAAGCTTTTGAAGCTAAGCAATCAGCTGAGGATGTCCCTCTCCCTGATACTTGTCATCTTGAACCTCTTCTTACAAAATTTGCATTTTGCTCTAGGGATGTTAACCCTTAAATGCCGACTGGACGTATCATACGTCAACAAAAATTGTCTGTTGGGTGCCGAGTGGACGTACCGTACGTCAACTACAAAAAATTTCAACCTTCGGTCAACTTTGACTTGACCGAAATGGTCGAAAAACGCAATTGTAAGCTAAAACTCTTACATTCTAGTAATATTCAATCATTTACCTTCATTTTGCAACAAATTGGAAGTCTCTAGCACAATATTTGGATTTATGGTCAATTTCTGAAAAAAAAAAAACTTTTTCCTTACGTCTGCGCGCAGTAACTCGGCCGAACACCTCAGAAATTCTTTCGTCACGTTGTCGTAATGTTTGCATCGTTTTACATTAGTCGTTACATAATCTTTTATATATGAAAATGTACGCAATTTCATGTAGAATACAACAGAAAATAGCTCATGGTTGTAGCTTTTATCAGTTTTGAAATATTTTCACATAAATCACGATAACTGCCAAATTTTCAACCTTCGGTCAACTTTAACTCGACCGAAATGGCCGAAAAATGCAATTGTAAGCTAAAACTCTTACATTCTAGTAATATTCAATCATTTACCTTCATTTTGCAATAAATTGGAAGTCTCTAGCACAGTATTTCGATTTATGGTGAATTTTAAAAAAAAACATTTTCCTTACGTCCGCGCGGTAACTCAGCCGAACATCTCAGAAATTCTTTCGTCACGTTGTTGTAATGTTTGCACAGTTTCATATTAGTCATTACATAAAATTTTATATATGAAGATGTGCGCAATTTCATGTACAATACAACAGAAAATAACTCATGGTTGTAGCTTTTATCAGTTTTGAAATATTTTCATATAAATCACTATAAATAGAAAAAATTCGACTTTTGGTCAATTTTAACTCGACCGAAATGGTCGAAAACTGCAATTGTTAGCTAAAACACTTACAGTCTAGTAATATTCAATCAATTAGCTTCATTTTTCAACAAACGGGAAGTCTCTAACACAATATTTCGATTTATGGTGAATTTTTGAAAAAACATTTTTTACGCCCCCAAGATTACGAATTCATACATCATTTTGTGATAATATTTTCTCTGTGTTGCTTTGATCGTTTTACAATTTGTTATATACCAAAATCATCGCAATTTAGTGCACAATACAAAGAAAAAAAAATAACCCGTTAGCTTTAACCATTTTGCTCACAGCGATTTGTATAAAATTATATATGAACATATTTTTTTTGCACTGTCATGTATTTCAATATTTATATATGATAATGATATTTTTTTTCATTTCTGATGGTTGCATACTAAACTTCAGGCAATGACAAACAAAGGAGCCAAAAATGAACTCTTAATCTTAAAAACTAAGCGTGCTGTGATTTTTTTAAAAAAACTTTTTTCCGCTTCGGCGCTAACTCCCGAACGCCGCTGGCATGCGGGAGACGTTTTTGTAAATAGAGGCTCGGCGTTAGAGGGTTAAGAAAATTCTGGATAATCTTGATAGCTGGGGTGGAGAAGACCATAATGTTTCTTCCCTGTGTTTTTTAAAAACTTTCTGGCATGCTGTCTCCCAAGTTTAGCAGATCTTATAGATTTTTATGTTGACGCAGTATCTTTGCGGATGAGTGCAAGCTCAGTAATAGAGTGCCTGTTTTAAAGAGTGACATATCTGCAGACTGCAGTGTAACCTCTGACTCACATCTAACTTTTGAGATACATCTAATGAAAGTTTCAGCAAATGCAGCACAAAAGTTGGGTATTGTTCGTAAGGCCTCATATATTTATAAGTGATAAAAGCAATGCAACCTGTTTTAGGTCATCTGTACTCCCTTTACTTGAATACTGTTCTCTGGTGTGGATGTCTGCTTCTGCCAGAGATTTCTCTCTTTTAGATAGTGGTTAGTGGTGGTATGTTTCTGTTTCTTAACAGTAGTAGTTATGACTTGGACCATCGACGGATGGGCTCTTGTTTGTCACTTTTTCCTAAGTTGTATTTCAACAGAGATCTTTCATTTTCACAACTGATCCCTGATTTCCTTTATCTGTGAGAGCAACCAGATTTGCTAAACACTAGCACCAACATGCAGCAAATGTGCCTCACTCTTGAACTTCTCAGTTCCAGAGGTGCTTTATTCCTCTCACCGTTGGACTGTGGAACAGCCTCCCTGATGAAGTCGTGCAATTAGAACTTCAGAAGTTCAAGCGAAGGCGCAATGCATTACTACCCTAATACTATTCTCCTTGCATTTTAATACAGTACATTTTACTCTACTTGTTAATTTATTAGTTTTTTTTCTCTTTTTTAATAAGTGGGGTCTCTTCTTCCTGTATTTCCCTTTACCTTGTCTTACTTCTTCCCAATGAACACCATACTCTTTGGAAGCCTGAATTTCAAGTCAATGGTCCCTGTGGGCTTGTTCCATATGAACAGGTTTCATCTTCTGAATACAGTAATAATAATAATAATAAAAACAATAAAGAGCAACAGGCTAGATTTAGAAAAGGAATGAAGTTACTCAGATGAAATATCTGTGTTAAGATATATTTTGCAGGTGTATGGAATCTAAAAATAGCCTTCTAGTTGATTTTATTGCTTATGAGAAGGTATTTTATGGCATCCACAGATTGATATTATGGTATTTTTATCAAATATATAAAGTTAAATGAAATTATCCATGAATAGATAAGACAAAGTTAATACTGATGGACCTTCTCAAATCAATTTGCAGTAAATAATGAAGGACTACAAGAGAATGTTATTTTACCTTTGTTTTTTGCCCCTTCAGAGATTTCATAATGAAAAAAGTGGTCAGAGATGGAAGAAAGTTACAGACTGGAGTAACAACTAAAACCTGACAGATACAGAATGCTGTTTTAAGGGGAGCGCACTCTTAGATTTGTTATGAATATTTTTGAAATTTAAAAAAAATGGTTAAATGGCCGTAAGACATGAGCAACACCTTCGTTATCACGTGACCAAAGCATTTTTTCGAAATATTAAAATTGATGGGGTTTTGGGCCTTCGCCCCCCACACGGTGAGGTAGGGCTGACGTTTGGCTCTAATGACCATTGTCATTTTTTCCTTTATTCACCTAATTTATTCATTATTTTGATTTTTATATCACCTTATCTCCTACGTCTGGCAGTGTCTGGCAACAACAATGGCTTGTTCCTTGGTGAATGCGTGGTAGGAGACAGGGTTGCCACCATACGTTGAAAGCGGGTGGTGGAACACTTTTTACTCAGCAATTTTTTCGCTATTTGCGGTGTTTTTGCTGTCTTTTTTTACATCCAGTAACTCTAAATACAATCTATATACTTTCACCTTCAAAAATACGCTCACAGATGATGAAATGAATAAAGGATGATGAAAAGGGAGTATATGATGACAAGTTCATTATATCAAATCTCGGTTAGATAAAATAGAATCGGGTATTAGGTGCAAGGTAGGAAATTGCAGGGGTAAAGTTCAGGTCGAATTCTCTGCCAATAGATGGGATACTGATATTTTAATGAAGTGCCAATCGTGTAGGTTTACAGTTAGTGCCCCAGCAAAGCGAATTAGCAATGGGAAATCTCAGCACCATCAATTGAGTGAGATAAATATTGAGGAAATTGAACACAACTTTGGCTATGAGAAATTAAACTTGCTAACACATCTGTTTGGCACAAGTGAAAGTATAGAAGAAGTTCTTCATTCGAGAGGCTTGAAAATCAAACTCCAAAGACCAAAAAGACCAAACAAGTGAAAAAACGACTGAAAATGAGTCAAGAATATCAGCCTGGTAGCTACTAAACTTCTAGTTTCTTAGTTTCAAACAAGGCAACAATGAGTCAGGTGGTACTTGATGATACCCTCGCCTCGAGCTTAATAATACCCCTTTCTATAGAGGGAAGGGGGTGACCTGGAGCCAGAAATCAACCAAAATAATGCTCTAAGGTAAGTTTTTTCCATGAGTGCCAAAAAAACTACTTGTTGATCTTTACGGTCGTTTTTCTCAGTTTTCACTTTTTGCACTTCAAACGCAAACTACATTTTTATTTTTAGGCCAATTTTAAAGTTAAATATACCATTGGAAAGAGGAAAGAAAGACGAATATTTGTTTGGGGCTAGATTTTTCTTAGGTTGACGAGGAACCGTGATAATCAAATTATACAAATTTGAGGGGAAAAATCCCCCCTCGCCCCCATCCAAAAAAAAAAGGAAAAGTAGAAAAACTCTTCCCATTATTTTTTCATACTGTGATATACTTTCTCTGTATGAAGCCGCATTGCAATAGCTCTAAAAATAAAGGAGGTGAATAATTTTTAATTTTTTTATTTATTTTTTATTTTTTTAATAAAATCCAAAATAATCATCCGATCACTCTCAAATTTTTCCTGGAACATCACCTTATATATATGTATAACATATAAAAATTCCATAAAAATCGGAGCATTATTTTTATGTAAGCGTGCGCTCCCCTTAATCAGCAAAACACCACATGATTTACAAAGTTTACTTAACAGAATGCATCGTATTTCTGGAGAGATGAGACTCAAAATATTGTAAATGAGAAAAAACGATGCCCTGAGAAACTACGTGCAATCGATCTTAAGACCGAGCATGCACAGCATGAACAGATGTGCAAACTCATTCAGCTCAGAGCCCAAGAGCTCACATTTGGACAAGGAAGGAGCAAAGCTCTTGTCTAAACGGGTGTGAACAGTATATTAGCACCTGCCTTGCCGGAAGCACAACAATCACATGTAACGTGACTGAGAGCTGCCATTTTCCTCAAAAAGAAGAAAGGATGCAAGAACCTGGACACCTTACATAGTGTCTTTGATTTGCCCTTCTTCTTCTTCTACTTATGTGGTATAAGATTCTGGAGATAAAGAGGGTAAAGATGAGCTCAACAAGGAGGAAGAATGCTGAGAACTTTTCTTCCCGTCGCTCTCCTGAGTTCTGCCAGTCTTCAGCAATGAAGGGAAGGTCAAGGCTGGCACTGAAGAAGATAAAGCAGCAACTGGAGAATCTATCACTGGAAGGGCTACCACGACAGGAGAATTCCCTCCCTTGTGGCAGCTGAGGAAGCCAGAGAAGCTGCACACACATCAGGGGGGGAAGGTGATGGAGACAGTTCCTTCTTCTCTTCTGCCAGGTCATCTGGGAATACAGTGAAAAACAGGCTGCCTGGGATGCTAAGAATAGGCCAAATCTTTTGCAGGTACTCCAGAGATGACATCATCCTGGTACCTGGAACGTCAAGGTCAGATGAATTTGAGGACAAGATACCTGCTGGTGGTGCATCACCAACAACAGATACCTCACCCTCGGAAGAAAGGGTGTGGCCAGACTTCTTCTCAGCTCAAGTGCTATCCCTCGAGAGGTAGCACTGCTTGCGGAGGGATGAAAATGGAAGAGGGAGAAAAAGAACTGGAAGGATATGGGAGCTTCATAGGGGATGTATCCTCCTCAAGAAGCTGGCAAATGCTTTTTATTCTTCTTTTTCCTCTTACCAAACCTCTCTTAAGTAGAAAAGACCAGCCAACACACTCCTTGCAGGGTGAAGCACAGGTATACGCCTTCCCCCTACAAAAGGAACAATACCTGTGGGAGTCTATCATAACAGGGGACATGAAACCACCACAAGGGTGCCAATGCCCCTCTCAACAACGTTGGTCTTGTTTTTCATCCATTATGGAAAAAAAGGAGCAAGGCAAATAAAATAATCAAAGAAATAGAAAAATACACAATCTAACAATCAAAGTGCATTCAACACCCAAAGTCAGGTAGAGAACGAGTGCAGCATATCAACTCTTCTCAGCGGCCAGAGAAAAAGTGAGTGGTAATGCAAGGCGAAAGAGGGGTATTCCACCGCTCTTCCCCACAGCCACCACTTAATTGCCTTGTTATCAAGTTCAATGGCCACTCCAGCTCACTCTGTAGTATACTCCTAAATAAAAGGTAATGGTTTGTTTTTCCAAAGGAATAAACAACGCAATTACCATCATCAGTAAGTAGTTTAATGAGATGACTTTATTACACTTCTCAACTTTCATCAGGTGACTCACCCCAAAATATTTGTTATGAGGTAAGAGGCGAAAATTGGAGTAATGCAGAATTAGACAAGTTGGATAGTCATGTGGGAAGATATTTATGGGAATGGAATAAAAAATAAAGGCAGATATCAATGCACGTAGGAGATGAAAGAAAGCTGCATAATACCTTTAGTACTATCTACAGTGTGCACACCCTGCAAAAGTAGGTATAAACAAATAACAATGGCATACTTCCATGTGGGTAGTCATATACACAGTAGTGTATCTTCACTGCCCATGCAGCAAATCAGCCTCCCTTATTACCACTGGTCACTAACAGTGACCCTGAGTCATGTGAGAATCGAGAAGTGTAACAAAGTAGTCTTGTTAAACCACTTAATGATACAATGATACCTCGGTACTCATCAGCTTCAGAACTTGTCAAATTCGGTACTTGACACATTTTGACGAGAAAATTCTGTCTCAGCACTCGTTTGCTTGGCGCTCAACATGCAAGCTAATGCACATCAAGAATCCATCTCAATCCATTCTAACCTTTTTTATGCATTTTTGAGCATACAGTACATCATGGCTCTGGGGAAAGCTTTTTTCTCTGAAGAATATAATTGCTAGGTTTACCAAGCCTGTCACATTTTCAGTCAATTTCACTGACAATGAACATTACATATAAGTTAGTTTGACCAATTAATAAGTCTAAAAGCAAGTGTTGAGTAGACTATATGCATGTCGTCATACATTTATCCAGGTTACCAGACTTCTGGCCTGTCTAATAATTAAGTACTCTTAAAAACCACTTACTATGCCATGCAAAATGCTGGCATAAACAACTGAATTGAGAAACAGCAGTTTGCCAATATTAGCTACAGTAACTATTGTGCATTTATTAAGAGTTGTGTTACATTGACTTATAAAAAAATTGGCCAATTATCAGTGCCAATTTCATAAGTAGAAATAAAGTAATTTTTATTAACCTTTAGCAATGAAGAAGAAGGTCTTAAGAAAGTGAATTTAAGCTGCAGCTGAAAAAAATTACTGACGTACAAAACGTTTTGAAATAGGTGACAGCAACGTTCGGAATTTATAAAATCACTACTTTACTAGATTTAAAATTTACTGCATTTATAAATACAGTAAACCCCTCCGTATTCGCGTTCTCATGGTTCGCGGACTCACGCACTCGCGGGTTTCTCTGTGGAACATATCTAGCCATTTTTCACGGAAAATTCGCCCATTCGTGGTATTTTTCATTGAGAAATATTCACTAATTACTGTATTTTCATATAATTTTCATGAATAAATCCACTTTTTCTGATAAAACTACTAAAATACTCGGGTATAAGCATTTTTACAGGGTTTTTCTTGGTTTAAGCTATCAAAATGGGCAGTTCTAAGTGTTTTTAGAGGGGTTTTAAGTATTGGCAGATTTTAGCTATTCACGGGAAGGGTGTGGCACGCATTCCCTGCGAATACGGGGGGTTCACTGTAAAGGTAAACTGCATTTTTAACCCAGCTTTGATTTAAAAAAAGTACCTCCGAATTACACTAATGGCAATGATGATGTCCAGAAGACATCTTCATTGCCAAAATGCGAATGGTGCATGATTGCACTGTTAATGTTTTATAATATCATTAGCTGACCAACCTGGCGCTGCCTGGGATAACTCTGACAACGATACAATCTCTCTCTCTCTCTCTCTCTCTCTCTCTCTCTCATACAGTTGCTGTTTAAAGTTTTTCTGCAGTACTTTGTCAGTTTTATGACTCTCTCTCTCTCTTTCTGTCACCCCCTTCCAAAACCCCATCCCCTTTGGTGCCACTGATGTCTTACTCCCCACAGTATTCTTTTCCAGATAGTAAATCATATGTATACGAAAATTAGATACGATAAATTCATAAAATTTAATTAGTTACTAAGTCTACGGGAAGAACCAGCCCCATTTCAGGGAAGCCCTTCCCTCCCCACCTCCACCCCCTTTGGTGCCCTTTGGTGTTCGTGATGTCTTACCCCCAAAATGCTGATTTCTAGATAGTAAGTCAAATGTATATAAAAAATTGCTCAATGCATTTCAGAGTTATGCTGGCACATACATACACACACACACATACATCCATTTTCATATACTATATACTATATGCTGGCACATACACACACACACATACATCCATTTTCATATACTATATAATATAATAACACATACATTATAACTGAATGTATAAGAATAAAATCACTTGCAGCAAAATTAACTGGAACATAAAATTTTGGCAAAAAACCAAGTGCTGGGACTTATGAGGTAATTCAGCGCTGAAAAGGAAATTGAGAGTAAAAAAAGGTTTTGAAGGTATAACAGGAGGAACTTTGCAGTTACACTATGAAACAACTATTTGGAGCTATTTGGAGAAAGTGGAAAGTAAGAAGGAAGAAAGAGAATATGAATGGAGGTACAGTAAAAGGAATGAAAGGGGTTGCAGCTAGGAAATGAAGAGATTCTGCAAAGAACCTTTAACAATGCCTACAAAGCACCACGTGAGGTGCTCTGATGGCACTAACCCCCTATGGGGTATTAAAGTACTTTCAATAAAAGTTTACTATTTGACTTTTGCAAATGGTTACCATCAGTAACAGCCTGACCACGCCCAACAGATCACACATTAAGTAGCTTTGGTCACCTCGGGTATAATGTGTCTTCCTAAAATTTCATTAAAAATTGCTTTGGAAAATCTCACAATATGAGTGTATATATAGTAAACATGAATTTCATATTAAGTGAGACCAGAAATGGGATTAAATTTCATCAATCTTAAAACTTTTGATGACACCCTATCCTCCACCTAAAAAAAAGAAAATTCCATTTTTAGAATGTTGGATAAGGGCTTGTAACCCTGTAATGATAATTTTCAGAAGGGAATTTAAGCAGAAGCATGACAGGAAGGAAGGAAGGAAGGAGAGAGAGAGAGAGAGAGAGAGAGAGAGAGAGAGAGAGAGAGAGAGAGAGAGAGAGAGAGAGAGAGAGAGAGAGAGAGAGAGAGAGAGAGAGAGAGAATCTTTCTGAGGAGTAAAGTACTGCATCCCAAGAATATCATCACCATCACAAAAAATAAAGAAACAACTGAAGCTGCAGATGTGGTTAAAGGAATCAAAACTGACAAAACAGAGGTCTTAAACACTCAAGGAAGTAATAAAATTGTTGTTATTCTGGATCCAAAATAGCATGTGGTAGTGTTACAGAGGCCATGATATGTGAAAGAGTAAAAGGTATATTGAAATTACTTTATATGTTGTGTTTAATATGACAAATTTTAAATCAATTTGTATTTTTCATAACTGACAAACCTTTGGTCGTAATGTAGGGATAAATTCTCTGGCACTAGCTGGAGTCTGGTTAAATATAACACAAGGAATTGGTGACAACGGGCAGTAGCCAATAGGGGAGAAGGAGGAAGCTAGAGGACATGCTTTACCCCCACTACACATCGTCTCAGTTTTCTTCTAGCCCAAGAAAGAATGAGGGGTGGCTTGAGGTGGGCCATATACATTAAGACTGAAGGTTTTTAGTTACGAAAAATAAGAATTAATTTAAAATTTGTCATTTGTTCATACACAGAACAAACCTTGGCCTTAACATAAGGAAGACTTACTCTTGGAGGGAGGATAAGAAAGTCCTAGAACCGACTGGAGGTTTAGACAACCTGGGCTCACTTCCTAGCCATAGGTACTACTTAGGAAGGAGTCATAAGCCTCTGATCTGTTGAGCACAAGTTAACTGAACAACCAGACATCTGGGCTAATAGATTATGAAATACACATCTACACTGTGTCTTGATGATGGCAAAGAACTGTTGGAAACAAAACTTACGTTAGCTGCCAATCTTGTTTGTTGTCAATTCCTCTTTCCCCTTGTAAGAGAAAGGAATGGGACTTGCTTCTATAAAGAATTTGTATTGTGTAGGAACAAACATATAAAACTTTATAGAACTGAAGCTCGCTCACCTGCATCTAACCAGTTCCAGCATATGATGGAATTATTCTCTCTACTGCCTGCCGGTAGAGAAGAAAAAGAAAGAGAAAGGAAAAAAGACCAGTCATCTTATTCACTCTCACTTTCATATCCAACATCTTAGGTAAGATACAAAACTGTCCCGCCAAGGGCACTGGATGAGCTACAGAATTTGTTGAGCAGCCACCACTGGACCCAACCAAGGATGTGGGCAACGTCCCACAGATAGGATGTGAAGGTGGTTTGGTGAAGCAAGGTACCTGCCCTCAAAATCCTGTGAACCGACAAATTCTTTTTGAAATGATGGTAGGGCCTAGACCCCTAACATCATTGCTCTTGCATGCACTGTATCAGCATCTAAAGGTGAATCAGAACTATAGGCCTGTCTAATCACTTCACATAGCCAAAAGGAGATCATATACCTGGACACCTCTTTCTTGTTCCAGCCTGTGCTAACAAAAAGTCTTTGGCAATCAGGTCTGTGGTGCCAAGTCCTTTTAAAATAGCTATGCAGTGTCCTGATGGGGTATAACAGTTATTCATCTGGGTCATTACCAACAAAATCCCGGAGAGGGGATCGAGAAACACTCAAATCTGTCATTATGAAAAGAGGGATGTTGAGTCTTAGCTACGAATTCGGGGGGCAAATTCAAAGGCTATGGAACTCTAACCCCTCGTATGTTTAACATTAAAAGATCTCTTGGGGAACAGGATTGCTTGAAACTCTTGAGAAGCATAGAACAATCCCATGATGCAGAGAGATCTACGTCCTTCAAACGTAAAACCAATCCTAATAATAATTGGAACTGCCACACCCAAACAAGCTAGACTGAGCACATTCATGGTTATCTCACTAGATTTATATGAGGAGTTCATTAACAAAGCTGTATTTGCCTTAGAGCAGATGATCTGTATTCCACCTGAATCAAGTAATATGTGGTCTGTTGTGTGAATCTACCACATTATCCTTAATTATGTTCTGTCCTCCATCCATATTTTATTAGCTTTTCCAAGACTACTTATCCTGATAAAACAGAATTCTTATCACTGTCAAGCAGTTTAGCCAAACAATCATGACAGATGTCAAACAGGTGGTCTTCATGTTGTAGATTCAATGTATTAATCCCCAGTTGAAGTGACTAAGTGGGCATCCATTGATATCATGGTATACATTCAAATTTTTAAAGACCACTCCCTAGTTAACTCTACATGCAAGTTTACCACAGAGTAAAAGTACAAGTATACCACTACATAAAAGTAAACAGAAAAAGTAAGGAAACTTACCTGGCAGGGTTATCTGTAGCAGATACTGTGTAAGTGTACAGAGTCTTTGTACAGCCTCAGGTGAAGCTGGTGGTTGGCTGACGCCTTCATTGGAACTGGTAAATGGCCACTTGATAGTCTTCAGAACATCTTCAAATTCACTAGAAAATAATGATAAAGTCATGAAAGACAAGATGGAGATCTGCTGAATACTAAAATTACAAAATCTGCACCTTATCCCAGATTTAATATTTTTTAAGACTCTAATTCCATCATCTAAACTGATATATCCTTTATGGCGTGTGTGACATAACAGGCAACTAACACAGCACTCAATTTACTCTACCACATTAAACTCACTGTTATTATAAAAAAATTACAAAAAGGAACTTAAGCTCTTGAATTGCCTTGCTTCCTTGCCATTTTTTATAAGATAAAAAGTTGGTAATATACTGCACAGCTAAACACTGCTAATTCTAAGATGTAGCAGTAACTTTGCCATGAATGTCAGACACTCCTACTTGTACCAAGTTCACATAAAAGTGGGCTGGGCTGTGGGTCAATATTTGTTTTGTGAAACACTGGATGTTACTGTTACTTGAAAAAACCTTTATAGTAATGCTAGCATCAATGGGTCAAAATGAAGTCTCAGGACCAAGAGAATTACATTAGTAGATTGCAAGTGCATTAGCAGCTCATCATTATCAAGCTGAGTGACAGATTTTACATTTAAAAGCTGATAAACTGAAATGTGCACATTCCAGCACTGACTATTTATAAGGAGGAAGACAACGTGCAGTAAAAAACATTGCAATGAGACTCGTAAAATTTCTATACAGTATAACATATTACTGAGGAATAAGTATGAGCCTGAAACTCAAGCACATACTTATAGCAACAATATTTGTTTCAAGAATATTTTCTTTCAATTTTTTTATAATCACACTACAATCAAGACATTCGCAGATTCTCTGAAAAAAAGAAATACCAGAGCAAATTAAAGCATTATTACAAAATTTCATTTAAACTTGATGACACAAAAAACTTTCATTATTATTTCTTACCTAGTAAATCTCTGAGTGAAAACTTGGTTCCAGTGAAGAAGTGTACTGGTAACAAATTTCACAAGATTCAAGCAACGGGAGCTCTGAACTGCTTTGGTTGAATCAAAAAGATGTCTATATCCAAGCAATGCTTGGCCTTCTGCTCCAATGTGCAAAGATGATTCAATTTCTTTACTGAAAAACAGAAGATTCAATTGATTTTTCACTGCATTTCATGTTTTTGTGTTGCACTTCTAATATCTCATTCTATTTAAACCCATTTTCAAGGTGAAAAATAGTTACATAAGGAATATCAGTCCACATTGTTGAATATCATCAGTAATATATAAAGAGAGACAAGTGTCTACATACAACAATCTATTACTTTCCATTAGCCATATTGTTTGCCTACACAAACCTTAGACAGTACACAGAAGAAATATTTCAATGCCACATGGCAGTGTCAGCATCTGGGGGCTCCATCAACTCTCTGGTTACAGACTAGCTAACTGTCTGTGTTGTCTAAACCACCTTCCCAGAAGAGGTTGGAAGGGAGGAAAATTGCTTAAAATCAATTAATTTGTATATGAAAAAAATATTTTTGTTTTAACACAAACCCACTACTTTACACTGGTATGAATAACTATTCATGCTGGAAGCTTACTGAGTCAGGAGCTGGTGAAGCCATATGAACTTCTGGAAAAATATTTGTGTGTTACTTAAAAGTTCTGAGGACTAACAAGGAGTCAAGATTTTCACAGAATCTTGTTAGCGTGGACTCAAGAGGTATGATGTTTGGACTTACCAAACATGGACATAAAAGAGGATGATTATTATGTTACATAACCTACAAATTTTAAAAGGGCTGAAAAACTCCTCTTTACTGCTACTATGGGCCAGCTTAGAAGACCTACAGAGATTTATGGGTCAGAATGCAATTTTGGTCAAAACTTCCTAGTAACAACCAGAAAGACTGAAACTTCTCTTAACTACCTTACAGAAATCATGTTCTCATTCTCTTCAGTTAGGACAGTGGCAATGGATACAGATACTGAGAAAGCTATCTTCCCATGACTCTGATCACATATATAAGCTCTTCCCCCTAATTTGTTTATCTTGAAACAGAATATTGAGGCTTGACACTAGGACAGAGCAGTGTGTCTTTGATGTAAAACTTGGAATTGGAATTTGATTACTGTATACAACTTAGGCCAAAGGCCAAGCTAGGATCTATGAAGTCATTCAGTTCTGAAAATAATGTTGAAACAATTAAGAGAGGATGGAAAGTAAGATGGAAGAAAGAGAATAAGAATGGAGGTATAGTGAAAGGAATAAAAGGGGTTGCAGCTAGGGGCCAAAGGGATGCTGCAAAGACCCAAGTAATGTTTAGAGTTCACAGCATAAGGTGCACTCATGGCACAGCCCCCCTACATAAAAGTAAAACGTGGGACACAAGACAGGTCAATACTCTGTCTGGTCTCACACAGAGTCCTCAACTAGAAAGGCTTGGATTTAACTTGAGTGTCAGGTAAAATAAAATGTTCCTAAATATAAAAACTGTCTTCATGGTCTGGTACTCTAAAGACGATTTTCCAAGCACTCAGAAGTTGAGTTAGTAAATGTTCCTGGACCAAGGCAAGGTTCCAACCAGGCAGAGTGGCAGTTTGTTCAATATGACCTCAACAATCATAAACAGAATAGCCTTATTTAATGCAGCAACTTTCCTACCAGCACCAACTTGCTAAATACTGAGACAAAATCTCATTCTCTTCAGCTATCCCAGAAGGCATTCTTACATGTCACTCTCTTGTGTGGAGACACTCCAAGATGCTCCTCCAAGATCTACTCTTCCAATCTTCAAATGTTCTGTGTTATGCACCATTCATTGTCATTCATTCATTCATTTTTAGTTACGACTGGACGTATCGTAAGTCGACTAAAATTGTCTGTCGGGTGACGAGTGGCCGTACAGTACGTTGACTACAAAAAATTTCAACCTTTGGTCAACTTTGACTCGACCAAAATGGTCGAAAAATGCAATTGTAAGCTAAAACTCTTACATTCCAGTAGTATTCAATCATTTACCTTCATTTTGCAAGAAATTGGAAGTCTCTACCACAATATTTCGATTTATGGTGAATTTTGAAAAAAACTTTTCCTTACGTCCGCGTAACTCAGCCGAATATCTCAGAAATTCTTTCGTCACTTTGTCGTAATGTTTGCACCGCTTTATATTAGTCGTTACATAAAGTTTTATATATGAAAATGTGCGCAATTTCATGTACAATACAACAAAAATAACTCATGGTTGTAGCTTTTATCAGTTTTGAAATATTTTCATATAAATCACGATAAATAGAAAAAATTCGGCCTTCAGTCAACTTTAACTCGACCGAAATGGTCGAAAACTGCAATTGTAAGCTAAAACACTTACAGTCTAGTAATATTCAATCAATTACCTTCATTTTGCAACAAACAGGAAGTATCTAGCACAATATTTCGATTTATGGTGAATTTTTGAAAAACTTTTTTACATCCGCTGTTACAATTCATGCATCATTTTGTGATAATATTTTCTCTGTGTTGCTTTGATCGTTTTACAATTTGTTATATACCAAAATCATCGCAATTTAGTGTATAATACAAAGAAAAAAAATAACTCTTAGCTTTAACTGTTTTGCTCACAGCGCGATTTGTATACAATTATAAATTAAATTTTTTTTGCGCTGTCATATATTTCAGTATTTATATATGACAATGATATTTTTTCATTTCTGATGGTTGCATAGTAAACTTCAGGCAATGACAAAAAAAGGAGCCAAAAATGAACTCTTAATCTTAAAAACTAAGCGTGCTGTGATTTAAAAAAAAAACTTTTTTTCCGCTTCGGTGCTAACTCCCGAACGCCGCCGGCATACGACAGACACTTTTGTAAATAGAGGCTTGGCGTTTAAGGGTTAAGTGTTTTTAGCTTTCCAGGCCTGTGGCACCAATGCTGTCATATGGTTATCATGGATGGAGTACTTGCTTTCTTTCAGTGCCTAAGTAGTTTTCAACATTCCTTGGTCTAGGGACTGCTTAATCTTCACTTTACTTTGAGCTTTTTCTGTTATTGCAGTCATGGGATTTCTTCAGTATTATTTTCAGCAATAATTTTCAATAACCAGCCTCAGAATGTTAGTTATTTTTCTTGGCAGTTCCAAAGAACTAGTCTTTGGTTCTCTGTTCCCTGTTATCAGTATTATTTGCTATGGAGTTTATTTCTAATCTTTATTGCTCATATTACCTTAGTGTTCATGATTTTCACTCTTTCTGTAGCTTGTAGTACTTCCATATTACTGTCTTTATTTGTGGAACCCTTGTAGTCATCAATGCTTAGCTAATGTTACTACATCTCTAACTTACTGATAATTTGTGATTTGTATTAATTCCCTATTATTTCAGTTCAGGTATTTTTGTGAAACTTTTATTAGTTATAATTCATTGTATACAGGCATGCTTGCAGTTCCTTTATATTTTCTTTGGATAAGGATCTGCATTTTATCTGCACTTCGTGTAGCAAGCAACAGTTTTGGCTTAGATAATGCGATTAGTGCGTGTGTGTGTGTGTGTGTGTGTGTGTGTGACTTGGTCAGCTTATCAGTGGTTTCCCTATGCCTAGAGGAGGGCTTACAAGCATTGTGCACCAGAGACCTCAACCAATCCTTCCTCGGACTACAAGACAGAGTTTCCTCAGATGAAGCTTCTGTGTCTGCAATGCCTTTTCCTCTAGGTCCAGAACACTGAGGTAGATAACACAGGCCTTTGTCTGATGTGTTGACTCCTAAAATGTTTTACTACCCTAAAACAACTCCTTGTATTTCAATCATTTACATTTTGATCTCTTTATTAATTTTTTTTTTTTTAAATGAGCTCTTCTTTCTGTATTTCCTATAACCTTCTGCTGTTTCTTTCAAATGAATACCATATTCTTTGGAAGCTTGAATTTCAAGTCACTGGCCTAAGTGGGCTTGTTCCATATGAACTGAGTTCATCTTCTGAATAATAATAATAATAATAATAATAATAATAATAATAATAATAATAATAATAATAATAATAATAATAATAATAATAATAATATTAAAAAGGATCGCTGTATTATGCAAATTTATCTTATACAGTATCTTTTCTATTTTCCCTATAATTCGCTTTTCGGGCTCATATTACTGTATAAGATAAATTTGCATAATACAGCCATCCTTTTTAATAAGACCTGTTTAAAAGAGGGTCTATCTTCCCTTCATAATAATAATAATAATAATAATAATAATAATTATTATTATTATAATTATTATTATTAATAATAATGTGGGCATCATGGTACAGCAGGCGCCATGAAAGAGTAGTTTGGCTCATCGATGGACTGGTTAAGCAAAACGGGCTTTGATTCCTTGGGAAGGGATCTTTACCACAATTTCCTCAGCCTACTCAGCTGTAAATGAGTACCTATTCCTGATTGGATAGGTCCACTTATGGGTTAAATAGCAAAACTCAGCAATGATGGAGAGATTAAACAACAACATAAATGAAACCTCTGGCAAACAAAGGAACTTCGTCCAGCATCCAGGTATACAGCCCAATGAGTGGGGAGGACAGTCAGGTACTTGGAGGTCGTCATCCAGGAACTGACCACCACAATGACAGTAACCAGCAACCAGAGACTGGAGCTACACAGGCAAACCAGAAGAAAGACGAAATGGACAAGAGAAGAAAATAAGGAAATATGGAGATGCTACATCAGAAGCAACCCGAGAGAAAGAGGATACAGAAGATTGGTCAACATCTGGAATGAGAGAAATAACACCCCTCAAACAGAACAGAAGCTGGCAGACCAACTAAGAAAAATAAAGATAAAGAACTGTCTCTCCACAACAGAAAGAGAGGAACTGGAGAGAGAAATAACACCCAGCAATGAAGGACAAGAAGACGAACTAAGAGACGATATCACAGAAGACGACAGGAATGATGAGCTACCAAACAACTGCAAACGAGGAAATACTAAAGATGTAACAAGATCCCCTCCATGAAAGCCTACAGCACAAAGAAACTAAGGGAAAAAACAAGTGAAGTCAATGAAATAATGAGACTAATACAAACCACCAGTATCAAGGAAACAAATAACCTGGCATATGCAGGAGCAAGACTAGCAGTAAAACTCATGAGGATACAAACACCAACACCACCATCACAACCAACCCAGTAGAAACCAAAACAGCAACCACCTTGGAAAAGGCACCTCGAAAAACAAATCAAGCAATGAGATCTAACTTGAGTAAACTGAAAGAGATGGCAAAATAGAGGCTAAGAAGCATAAAAACAAGGGAGGAACTGAACAAGAACTACAAAGTACAGGAGAAGGGACTAAACAGCACAAAAGAAGATATAAAACAGAGGCTTAAAGCCAAATCACATAAAGCCCAATGGTACATGAACAGGAACAAAGGATACCAACAGAACAAACTCTTCGGAACCAACCAGAAAAGACTATACAGCCAACTAAGAAGGGAAGACAACCACCAGGAAATTCCTCAAGCCGAACCAAGTAAGAAACTCTGGGAAAACTTATGAAGCAATCCAGTATCACACAACAAACTTGCAACATGGTTCCAGGAAGTCAAGGCAGAAGAAATGGGGAGAATAAAACAAAGATTCACTGAGATCACGACAGACACAGTCAGACACCAACTGAAGAAAATGCCCAACTGGAAAGCCCAAGCCTCAATAAAGTCCATGGATACTGGCTCAAAAACTTCAAGGCCCTAAGCCCACGAATAGCAGAACAACTCCAGCATTGTATCACAAACCACCATGGACTCAAATGGATGACCACAGGGAGAACATCCTTAGTACAGCAAGACAAGAATGAGGGAAATATAGCAAGTAACTACAGGCCTATCACCTGCCTACCAATAATGTGGAAGTTACTAACAGGTATCATCAGTGAAAGGCTATATAACTACCAAGAGGATACAAAAACCATCCCCCACTAATCGAAAGGCTGCAGAAGGAAGTGTATGGGGCACAAAAGACCAGTTTCTGATAGACAAAATGGTAATGAAGAATAGTAAGAGAAGAAGAACCAACCTAAGCATGGCATGGACTGACTACAAGAAAGCCTTCAAACATGATACAGCACACGTGGCTAATAGAATGCCTGAAAATATATGGGGCAGAGGAAAACACCATCAACTCCCTAAAAAATACAGTGCACAAGCTCTGAGATAAGACTAGCAGAGGTTTACATCAGGGAGGGATCTTTCAAGGCGACTCATTGTCCCCACTACTCTTTGTAGTAGCCATGATTCCCATGACAAAAGTACTGCAGAAGATGGATGCTGGGTACCAACTCAAGAAAAGAGGCAACAGAATTAACCATCTGATGTTCATGGATGACATCAAGCTGTAAGGTAAGACCATCAAGGAAATAGATAGCCTAATCCAGTCTCTAAGGATTGTATCTGGGGACATCAGGATGGAATTTGGAATTGAAAAATATGCCTTGGTCAATATACAAAAAGGCAAAGTGACAAGGACTGAAGAGATAAAGCTACCAGATGGGAATGGCATCAAACACATAGCATGCGAATGTCCGGAACTTACACAGAACCAGTACAAAAAGAGGCATGATTCAGCAGCAAAAGCCCTCCACTGGAGCCTGTGCAAGTAACACCAGCTAGCTTGCAGTAATAAGTGGTATGAACATCAACCTGAGGGAGTGATAGAAAACGATCAAGCAAAGATCCTCTGGGACTATGGTATCAGAGCAGATAAGGCGATACGTGCCAACAGACCAGACTTGACGCTAATTGAAAAAATCAAGAAGTATCACTCATTGATGTCACAATACCATGGGACACCAGAGTAGATGAGAAAGAAAGAGAAAAAATTTCAAGTATCAAGACCTGAAAATAGAAATAAGAAGGATATGGGATATTTCAGTGGAAATTGTACCCACAATCATAAGAACACTAAGCATGATCCCAAGATCCCTGACAAGGAACCTGGAAAAACTAGATGCTGAAGTATCTCCAGGGCTCTTGCAGAAGAGTGCGCTATTAAAAACAGCGCAAATAGTAAAAGTGATAGACTCCTAAGGAGGCAGGATGCAACCCAGAACCCCACACTATAAATACCATCCAGTCGAATAGCATGACTGTGACAGAGGAAAAAAATAAAAAGAAAAGGAAAAAAAAATAATAATAATACAATAGAACTCTGGACCTCGACGCTAATCTGTTCCAGAAGAAGCATCGAGATGCGATTCAGTCGAGATGTGAATAAATTTTTTCCATAAGAAATAACTGGAAATGTATTAATTTATTCTTGACCACCAGTTATTACCCTTGACCTTTTTATACAAAAGATTACACATAAATTACAATTAAATAAGTTCCGAGTTAAATACCAAACCATATTAGACGCTCTTTTTTATTTTAAAATGTATGCTGTATAAAAAAAACGGTCCCGTGTCCAATGCAGCTGCATTACTGATGGGAGACCGAGTGCTGAGTGCCATAGCCTAGGCTAGGTACTGTACTGGGTAGGCACAAAAATTGTTGTTAATAAAAAAAAAAGACAATGAAAAACAATCTTAATTTTTTCAGTAAATAAATAAAAATATTAAAAAATAAGCCAAATTATGTCTGTTGTCATAAACTTGAGAAAAATTGCTTAACGATACAGCTGCAGCTTGCCTTTCAACCATTTGCCTTAGTGCCACCCTAGTAGCCTATTGTGGTAACACAGATGTATACAACAGTAAGCATCTATGTTTACTGGTAAATTTCATACAGTGTCTACTGGAATGTACTATATTACTCTCACAATAAGGTACACAATCCTTTATCTGAAATCCTCGGGGCCAGAGGTGTCTCGTTTTTTGGAATTTTTCAGATTTCAGAACTGTGGGGTCAGAAGCATGATCAAACATCACTACTGCAGCAAAAACATTATTTTTTCCTTTTTTTCATATTTTTTCATTAGTTGTTAATTCATTAAAGTTCACTAAATTTTTTTTAAAAACATCCTGTAAAACACAAAAATATACATGATCAGAATAATTGTAATTCAACCTGTGAATTTTAATGATGAGTATGACTATAAAATACATTTCATCTTATCGATCTTGGAGAGGATTGTTCTTTATTGTTACTAACATCGTCATCAGTTTGCAGTCGTAAATTTGAGGTAGGTCCAGGAATAGGATTCACAAGTGATGACGCATCACTACGACAGACTGTAGTGGGATTTTTCATACCACTATATTAAAGTTAAAAGTATTGTTAAATTGTTGTTTTCATGATGAAATAATTATATAAAGTAAGTTATTGAGTAATTTTTGCAAGCTTCAGTCAAATAATCACGATCAAGGGAATATTCAAACTTAGTGCCATACTCACAATTTGTAATCAAAATGCCTAAAAATAGAACAGAAGTAGAAGGCTATCACTGGCTAACAGCTCTCCATGGCAACCAGCCAGCCAATCAGGTTTTAGCTATACAGTATTCTGTTTGAGAAAGAACGTTTCGCTCATGTGACAATGACGTAAGTGCGTACGTTTTAAATACAGTACATAGATTTAAATAGTTAAAAATGTATTACCTGTACTACACATTTTTTTAAACATTATGAATACACACACAGTGTGTGAATATGTGCTAATATCTATTAGTTAAAGAGTATCTTCTCCTTCATCTCTCGAGGAATATTAATCCATTTCTGTTTCCTGTTTCCACGTGACTAACAACAACAAAATTAATGTTTTTTGTCTTCCAAAGATGTATTACTTGTAGATTACTGTACTTTACATTTTTAAAACATTATGAAAACACACACTGTGTGCATACCCACTGGATAAAGAGACTCAAATTAGCAGCATCTTTGAGAGAGAGAGAGAGAGAGAGAGAGAGAGAGAGAGAGAGAGAGAGATATCATTTAGGACTCTAAGGCTTGGCAGATGTACAATTATTTTACTATCTTGGGATTTTCTAAGGTCAATTCTTGGGATTTCGTAAGAAAAATAATTTGAGTAGCAGCGCACCCCAGTACCACGCCAAACCACCAACCTTATGAATTGATGCTCTGATTTCAACAAAATGTTTTTGGTTTTTAGAGCTTTTTGGTTTTTAGAATTCTGGATAAAGGATTGTGTACTTGTATTGTATTTCACGCACAGAATCATACATTTTTCCCTACAAAAAATGTACTTATGGTGGATCTTGGTAGCTTAAACTGAGACATTAAATCAGTCACAGGAATGCCTCTTTCATACTTTTCAATATGATATTTTAATGATAAAATAAAGTTTGTTCATACTTACCTGGCAGATATATATATAGCTGTATTCTCCAAATCCGACAGAATTTCAAAAACTCGCGGCACACGCAGTGTGGCCAGGTGGTTAGTACCCATTCCCGCCGCTGGGAGGCGGGTATCGGGAACCATTCCCATTTTCTATTCAGATTTTCTAGTGCCACTGTCTCCTGAGGGGAGGTGGGTGGGCACTATGATTATATATATCTGCCAGGTAAGTATGAACAAACTTTATTTTATCATTAAAATATCATTTTGTTCATGAGACTTACCTGTCAGATATATATATAGCTGAATCCCACCATTGGAGGTGGGAAGAGACAGAATAGGATTTAGGAAACAAATAAATGTAGGCGATTGACGCCTTGGTTCCTTACCTGTTAGCATAGCTGACTTCGTGGTTACTGTCACCCAAGCCTGCTTCTGCTTTACTAGAGTCTCCAGTAAGGTAGTGACCTATAAGCTGGTGAGTTCTAGATGATCTGTCCACGGGGCGTGACCACAATGGGACTAGATCATAAGACCATACTGAGAGGGCAAAAGGAGCAACGACCAACCACCTGACCGAGCCTATCTAAGTCATTAAACCTAACATAGGCTAAGCGATTGGGATGCCCTCCCTGGTCCTGGGAGTCCGACAGAGGTCCAGGCCTAACCCAACAACCAAAAATACAAAAAACAAGATTAAAAATACTGTCAACCTCTAAAGGATAGGATGAGTATTGCTCTCTGCCCCCCCAACATTGAGTCTCCAGCAAATGGTATGGTCCTAGCGAGCAGTCTTCGTGAGTTCTAGATTCATCTGTCCACGTAATGGGCGAACACTGAATTGCCACAAGGTGGACCCAGAAGATCGTTAAGAGACATACTCTTCTGGCAAAGCCACAAAGATCAACCACCTGACTCTCACTTCATGAGCCTTGACTTTCAGAAGTCTCATGTCACCGTCTTGGCAGGTAGAATGAGCCTCTTTGATTGTACCCTCTTAAAAAGAATGCCAGAGCATTCTTGGACATCCTCAGGTCTTCTAACAGAACACCACAGATTGTCCAGGCCTCGACTTCCTTTGGGACGTCCTGTCTATGTAGAAACAAAATCAAGATTAAAACAGGACTCTCTCTGACTCTTGCCCAAGAATAGGATGAGTATACCCTTGATCTCAAAACTCTTGGGCCAAGGGTTTGAAGGATTTTCAGTTCTTTTGCGAGGAACATAGGGCTTAGGGGCATACAGCATTGAGCCCTCTAAAGCCTCCTGTGCTTGCTGATGGCTTGAACTTCACTGGTCTCTTAGCCAGTCCAACAGAGCCAGGCCTAGGAAAATAGCCTTATGGGTCACATTCTTGAGAGATGGTCCTAGCGAAAGAGGCTCGAATGTACTTGACATTAAAAATTTTAGAACGAACATCCAGGTTCCAGGAAGGCGTCCTGAAGGTTGAGGCACCTTAACAGTTTCAAAGATCTCAAGAGATCGTGACATCCTTGTTGTGGAAAGCCACTAGAATGGCTCTAACTGAGCCTTAAGACTGCCGAAAGACATACAAGTCACTAGCCTTGAATCGGAAAGCTGCCAAAATTTGCTTCTCTCGGAGATGAAGCAGGAAGTCTGCATTCTTAGAAAGAGGTCAAATGGTCTGAGGAAGAGCACCACTTCTGACCATTTCCTGAAATACCTCCACTTTCCTGAGTTGGCATAAACATTGGAGGAGGGCCTTCTGACAGGCGACACATGACTCTTTCTGGTTCCCCTGTCTTGCCAATTTTGTGATAGTCTGAATGCAGTCCTAGATTCAGAGCGGGGAGGGTTTTGTGGTATCTTTGAAATGGGGCTGCCTGAGCAGATCATACCCTCAAAACCTACTTGAAATCCACCAGGAAGGCCATGACCTCTGTGAACCAATCTGCCAGCTGGCAGTTAGGGGGCGATAACGTCATCCTTGTCCCATTCTTGAGACGCTGAAAGAACTTCCTGATTAAAAAATCCCCAGACATCCAGGTTGAAGGGAGGCGTCCTGGAATGAGTACCTTGACAGTCTCATCTCCCTTCCAGTCCCAGAGGAGGCATCTATAGTCTGAATGCTGGACTCAGAACAGGGAGAGCAGTAAAGGGAGCCTCTTTTGTTCTGGACTGCCTGAAGCAGATCCACCAAGGGACGTCCCCATAACCTCCACAGCTCCTGACATACCTCCTCGTGAAGGGTCCACTCGGTCGGCAGAAGTTGACGCTGTCGACTGAGAAGGTCTGCACGATATTCTCCACTCCTGCAACGAACCTCGTGAGGATCGTGATCCCCGAGCATGGGCCCAAAGCAGGATTTCCTTCGCCAGGACAAACAGGGACCAGGAGAGAGTTCCTCCCTGTTTCTTGAGGTATGCCAGGGCTGTGGTGTTGTCTGAATTTACTTGAACCACTCGGCCTGACACTTGGCTCTCGAAGGATTGAAGGGCCAGCAGGATCGCCCCTAATTCCTTGAGATTGATGTGCCAGGACACCTGTTCCCCTCTCCAGGTGCCTGACACTTCCTCCCCTCCCTCCCCATCCCTCCCTGGGAGCGTCGGGGAAACAACACTAGGTCGGGGCTCTGAAGGCGTGAGAAACCCCTTCTGCCAACCTCGAGGGGTCGAGCCACCACCTCAGGTGATTCTTGACAACAGGAGAGATCTTCAGGGTCTCCTCTAGATCCTCCTTGTCTATCCAGTTTTCTGCCAAGAAAAACTGGAGCGGTCTAAGATGAAGTCTTCCCAGGGAAACATACTTCTCCAGCAAGGAAATGGTCCCCAGCAAACTCATCCATTCCCTCACCGAGCATGTTTCCTTCCCCAGGAAGGATGAGACTTTTCTAAGCATTGCAACTGATGTTCCTGGGATGGAAAAGCTTGAAAAGCCACTGAATCCATCTGAATCCCCAGATAGACGATGGACTGCGTCGGGATCAGATGGGACTTTTCTTCGTTCACTAGAAGTCCTAGGGACTTTGTCAACTCTAAAGTCAATTCAGGTCCTCCAGACACTTTGACTGTGAAGAGGCTCAGATGAGCCAATCAGCCAGGTAAAGCGAGATACGAATACCCGCCAAGTGAAGCCATCTCGCCACATTTCTCATGATAATCGTGAAGATCATGGGAGCTGTGCTTAGCCCAAAGCAAAGAGCTCTGCATTGAAACACTCGTCCCCTAGTACAAACCTCAGGTACTTCCTCAACTGGGGATGTATGGGAACGTGGAAGTAAGCGTCCTGTAAGTCCAGAGAGACCATCCAATCTCCTGGTCTTAATGCTCCTAGAACAGACTGGGACGTCTCCATCTTGAACTTTTCCTTCACCACGAAGCGGTTCAGTCTGCTGACATCTAGGACTGGTCTCCATCCTCCCGACTGCTTCGGAACTAGGAACAGTCGGTTGTAGAATCCTGGGGAGTTCAGCTCCAGGACTTGCTCCACAGCTCTTTTTCGAGCATTTGCTCCAAAGCTCGAAAAGGATCTGTTGCTTCTCTTGATGGAATGAGGGTGACAGATCCCTGGGCGACGTGCACAGAAGTGGTGAGTCGAGAAAGGGGATCTTGTATCCTCTCTCGAGAACTTCAAGGGACCAGGTGTCTGCCCCTCTTGCTCTCAGGCTCCCGCAAACGAAAGAAGCCTGGCTCCCACAGGTGTCTGGAGGCACTGCAAATCACTTCTTGCCCCTAGGTTTTGGAGGGGGCTGCGCCTCTGAAAAACCTCTTCCTCGGGAGAAGAGTCTCGAGAAAGAAGCTCCTCCACGAAAGGGCTTCTTCTTCTTGAAGGTCTGACCCGACAACGACGTCAAAGGGACTGCTGGGCGCCTTGAAGAGTGGGCCAAGAGGTCTTGAGTGGCCTTCTCCTTCAAGCTGGAGGAGAGATCCTTGACTGGGGGAAGACTGGGGAACAGCAACAGAGAAACTGACTTTGCAAAAGTATGACGCCAAAGGCATCTGGTGTTCCCAGGCGGTCAACAAGTACACCAGACTGCCCTCTGATCGCACGGAGAAACGTGGTATGGCTGACTTAGGGCCAAGTAAAGTTACAGTACAAGGCCCTCTTCTTCAAGAGGCCCGCACAAAAGTGGGAAGCCAGTTCCTCTGAGCCATCCCTGACTGCCTTGTCCATGCAGTTCAACACGCTGGACAGCTCCCCAGGCAGATCGAGTCGGGACTTCTAATCCTGACGCCAAAGCTCCCAAACACCAGTCCAGGAAATTGAAGACCTCCATGGTTCAGAATAGTCCCTTCAAATGATGATCCGTCTCTGACATAGTCCAGGACACCTTGGCTGCAGACAGGAGGGACCTTCTAGGCGCGTCGACCAAGCTGGCGAAATCTCCTGGGACGACGAAGGAACTCTTGAGCCGACGTCCTCCCGGTCTCTTACCACATACCTGCCTTGCCGCTCAGCTTGGACGGAGGCAGGGCAAAAGAAGTCTTGCCTTGGGTCTTCCTTTCCTCCATCCAGGTGTTAACCTTCTTGAAGGCCTTCTTTCGTCGCAAGAGATGAAGTCATCTTAACAAACCCCGGCGCTCTCCTCGTCTTGGACGAAGCTAACTGCGAAGGAGGAGAGAGAGGGGCCGAGGGTTTGAAACTTGTCACCAAACAAGTCCTTAAGAAGACCGGCCAACACCTGGTAGTCCGTAGACGAGGAAGGGGGGAGGTTGTTCAAGATCTGCAGGCTCCGACTCACAAGAAACTTCTCCCTCTTCAATGGGAGAAACAAAGTCTCCCAAGACCTTGGGCGAACGAAGGCCTTGTCCAACATGCAGAGGGATCTTCTCTTCCCGCAGTCTTTGATTGCTCTGGAAGCGTCACAGCAAGCAACCAAAGAGGCGTCCTGAGAGTCCATCCGGGCGTCCTGCCTACGGCCAGCCGAAGGCGTCCAGCTGAGCGTCCTGCACGAGCAGCTACAGAAGCGTCTGGATAGCTGCTACTGAGGCGTCCAGGATGGCTGCCAGCCGGCGTCACACTGCCGGCAATGTCGATGGCGATGCTGTGAGCAGCTGAGAACGAAGAGTCCAGGATAGCTGGTGACGGAGCGGCAAAAAGGGCGGGAGAGCCGACTTTCTGGGCCTCAAGAGGCAGCCTCCTGACGAGCAGCTCAGAGAGCCCAGGATAGCTGCATATCCAGCAGGATTTTCTTGGAGGGGCCGAGGTCTCCTTCTCAGGAGAGAGTTGATCCTGTGAGAAGACGAGGGGCAGCGCCTTCTTCCTCCTCACAGGAGCTAAAACAGCTCTCCCCTGGAGCGACTGGGGCGCTCAAAAACGTCCTCCTCCAGCGTCCTGGTCCTCTTCTGTGGCGGGAAAGCGTCAAAACATGACGGTGAAGAAATGCCTGGAGTCAATATAGGGTGAAATAGGCCTCTTCTCTGGGAAGCTCAACTCTTCAGCTTAGCCTACGAGTCCTTCCGAGAATTTGGCCACCCCTGCGCGGGAGGGCGCCTAGATATAAAGCAGTCTCTTAAGATAAAACCTATTCGCGATCGATTTTAGCTAAAAAGGTAGGTTATCAGGTCCTGCACCCTGACTAAAACCAGATCAGTTTGATAGCCCCTGAGTAAATTATGGCACTTTAACGCTGCCCTCTCCCTGAGTCCTGGGAGTCTGGCAGAGGCCCAGGCCTAGTCCCGCGTTATGGGGCCGATCTGATCTCCAAAAACACAACACTTATCACTACACTTCACTGCACTTTGAAGCGACATCATTTTTGATTCCAGAGCACGGATGGTGTTCATAATCTCCGTCAGGGCCATACCCTCCGCAGACACAACCTCAGGGCCCGAAGGCAAAACCACAGGGATTGAAACTATGTCTACAATATTGTTATCAGGAGAGGAATTATCGCTGACTCTTACAAACACTCCTGGAGGAGGACCTCCTGATTTTGTCACGCTCAACTTGCAGAACAAAGGAATCATAAACCTTCCAGCTTGCAATCCTGAACAAAAATCTCACACTGGGAGCAAAGCGATCATTTATCAAGCAAACATGCCCCCTACACCTCATGCAAACAGAGTGAGGATCTACCAAACTTTCGGTAGCCTCACCTTAAATCATTCACACAACATACTCTAAAGCTAGCAGAACTAGATCCAGACATCATCAAAGAGCAATCAAAATCAAAAACAGTCCACAAAAAGCGTATGCCAATCCACAATCCAAAGACAAAAACCAAAAGTCAAATAGAATACTTAAGTGGAAACAAACGAGTTAACGAAATCCAAAGACGGAGGTACTGAAAACAGATGTTGACAGTACCGGCAACAGAGAAAATCTGAATAGAAAATGGGAATGGTTCCCGATACCCGCCTCCCAGCGGCGGGAATGGGTACTAACCACCTGGCCACACTGCGTGTGCCACGAGTTTTGAAATTCTGTCGGATTCGGAGAATACAGCTATATATATATCTGACAGGTAAGTCTCATGAACAAAATATCTTTTTAAGTTCAGTATACAAAAAACAAATTGTCCTTTTCTTGCACACTTGCAATTTTTTCTACCACCCTATTTTTTTAGGGACCTTTTAATAAAAACTCATGTCCAAAAACTAAGGAAATGTTTGCTCAAAACACTGATTCATATGTCATTGCTGGGTTTCACCAACTTATTTGCAAAGTTTGTTTACAAATTAACAAGGGTCAATTTCCAGAATTTGATCAGATAACATCAAAACTTAGATCCCATCAAAATTTAAGAGCTCTGATATCAGTTTCTGGTACAACTAGGCTTTTACTGTAATAAATAATTTAGTGCCAATAAAAATCCTTTCATAATGAGTCACCCATTTATTATCTTTATGGAAATCTGCACTGCATAATCACAATGACACATTCTCATAACAGCATCATGTGAACAGTTGTTCTTTTTTGTACTGGTTCATGTAATACAATACTTACGTATAATTTTCGTTTAAAAATTTACTAACATTTTACAGAAAATGTAACATGAAAGCATATTCTATGATGAGACTGGAAAAAAACTAGAGCACCATGATCAAGGTTCACATTTCTTTTCCCATCCTGGGGTAACAGTAAACCAAATTGGATTTTATAATTTAATGTTAAAATAAAAAATAATCTGTGTTTAAAAATATAAAAATAAAGGCCAGATTATTTTACATAAGTGCAAAAGCATAAGTAAAAACTGTCTGTAACTGATTTAAATATTTTTGTTAAGCAACAGAAAATATTTTGTATGTTTTTGAGAGCAATTTTAAGCATTTTCTGAAAGGAATGATGTGAAAAACATTTAATTGAATTATAAAATACTGGTGATAAGCAAACCCACTTTAGATCTTCAGTGAATAAGAATGTAACTGGTTTCATAAGGAGCCTAAGTATTGTACAGGCAAAAAAGAAACAACAGAACAATTTTGTTAGGTGCTGGAGGTGGCAGGCCTCCCAACTGTCTGTTGGGATGTTTCTGTATAAGTATGAGCTATTCCCTTTCTTCTGAAATCTTTTGCTCTTTTAGTGAATTACTGTTACACAAAGGAATTGAAACTTTTTCTCTTAGGAACTTTTGAGGGTGACATTAATATTTAATGTATGTTTGGGGATCCCACTTCCAAGAAGGGGTGGATGTTTGGAAGAACAAGAAAGACAAAAAATTGCTCCCAACAATGGGAGTAAGAGTTTAACTGCTGTTTTTTCAACCCAGTGTGATGAAAGCTTGTTCCACCATGTTGATCTAATCATTCAAAACTGTCTTTAAACTAGGTGAGGAACTAGTAACTGTCAAAATTTGAGTTAGAAGATTTGAGTATTCATTCTTACAATTATCATGTAATCAGCTATGAATATTATACTGGACCTAACACTGGGGAGTTGAAGAGGTAACTGATGGTATTCTTCTAAGCTATTAGCTACTACTACTTGTAACTTGCATTGTTCTCTAGATGTCATCAAGTTGCTAGAAACAGAACCTTTTGATCATCAAGGATGATGATGATAAAAATATGGATATTTGAAGATAAAATCTACTAGCAACCTTTTCTTGGATCATTTGCTGAACTGAAGTTCTGATCCCTGAACTACTTGGACATCAGAGTTTCTGTGGTTCACTAGAAGATTTCTTGAGCTTGAAGACTAAGCCAGATGAAGTGACAAGTAGCACTAAAAACCTTGAGGAATTCAAGAAGTTAGGTGTGTTGTCACTATTATAACCTAACCTGATGCTGATAAAATTTCATTATCTTTAATATCAATTTTCCAATCAAATATAAATGTATGTACACAAAATAGTTTTTAAAATTTTATTAAAATAAGGGAAAATCATTTGGCCTAAAATCGAAAAAAAAATAAAAATTATGACTTCCATTAACTGGAATGGATTTGGCTGAAATAAGAATAAAATACAGTTCACACTTTGTTTTTTTCAGCACTTTTATGAAGGACCTTCAGAAATAAGTGTTAATTGACATTTTTATAACAGCATATTAATTTTAACTTGTAAGACCATCTACATTTGTTGTTTTCTCTATTCTGATTTATAACAATACTGTATATTACATTACAGTATTAATTATAATTTATTTAAACCAATTCAGTAAAGTGTTATTTTGAAGACATGTATAATTTAAACATAAAAACTGGAAATCTGAAAGTTAACCAAAATAAACAAAATGGAAAAAATTTGCAAATATAATACATTCAGAGAATAAAATTAACAACAAGCCAGAATAAATAGAAATAAAATAAAAATAAACTGATGAAACTTTACAGTCAACTAAAGTCAAATTACAAAAATTCTTTTGTCCATCTGTTTCTTTTTTACAACTTTGAACTGAAATATTTTTTTTTAATTGGCAGTGTTGTTGCTTGAATCTTACAAATAGAATGAAGGGCATTATTTGTTCAGTTTCATTTATTAAAACTACTATAACAAGCAGATTCAAAGGCCTCTACTGCTGAGATTTCATACATCAACAAAGGCTAAAATGCAATGCTATTACTTCACTTCACTGCTATCAACCCAGTATATATTGGTTATAAATTTCACCCTCTTTCTTTGAACTGGCCACTATTAATAATAAAATTTTTGTAAATTTTTGTAGAGCATCAACCTAATAAAAATGAGAAAATGGGTTAATTTCCTCAACTTTACTGGATAAATAGAAATACTATAAAATCACATCAATTCTGTGAGAAAGTCTGGAAGCCCAAGATTCCATCACACAGAATTACAATAAAGACAAAGACAATAGAACTATTTATATGGCCTTAAATCTTTAAATACAATACTTTTACACAATCCTCTAACCTAATCTATGCCTGAAGAAAAAATAAGAGTGTCAAAGACATAACCATTTATAAAAGTTCAGTTGGAGTACAGCCAGGACAAAATAGAATGCTGCAGTACTGTGGTTATGGGAACAAAGTAAATAGGGATCTATCAGATATTCCATTTATGAAATTAGCTAATCAGGTACAGCTAGAGCATTTAAAGCAAATCTGATAAAAAGATTACCCTTCAAACAGTTATGTAAACAAAACTGAAATGTTAAAAAAATATTGATTCAGAAACATATCATAGTAAGTCCCTAATTTTTATTTAGGACAAAAAGGTCACCTTCCTGTCTTTTTAACTGAATCTTCTGAAATAAAAATCAATTTTTACTCCCATATCTAACATGGTAAAATAGCCACCACCTTTAAAATATCCTTCAACATTCTGGAAACCAACTGGCACTCTTGTGTCACTGCAAAGTGAACTAAGTGTTTACAAACTTTCTATGATGTACGTTGCATAAATATTCATACATTTTACTGTTTAGCGAAGCACTGCAAAAGCTTCCCTTAAAATTCCTTATAATCAAGTTCCCAATTCTAAGATTGAAGGCCAAAACTATAAAAATAGGGCTACTGATTGGATTTCAATATCATCAAACTCAATGATAATAGTTTTAAGCACCAACTTGCTGTAGAGACCATGTGTACTGTGAATAGCTCCAGCAATACTTCCATGAACATGGATCCTTACCATTAACTGACCACTAATCTGAGAACTGCTCTCAAGAGGAAATGTTTGACTTTAATTCTGGCAGAACTGGTTAATTCATGCCAAAAGCTTGAAATTTTGACAAAACTTGAAAAGATTATAACGAGAAATGACTTTATATCACCAGCTAATAAATTCCTCTAATTATCTTGGTAAATACATTTCATTCATATCGTTTTATTCTGATCATCAGGAGAGCTTAACTACTGGGGCATGAAAATTCATCATCATATGTTGCATGTTTATATCTAAAATTTACTATTACAGATAAACAACTAGCTGGCTAGTGTACATGGTTTGATTATTTGTTTATCCTTTTGATGAAGAATTTGACTTTCATAATTTTCCTGGAGAAAAAGTTTCAGACCTTAAAAATTTAATTTTTTGATATTAAAATGCAATAAACTATTCATAAGTTATTATTTAAATATATTTAGTGTTGCAGCATGAGGTTATCCAAATATTCAATAAAGAAACTACTGTCATCTGACTCTACAATCACTGAGCACTTATGTAAAATCACTGAAGGTGCACCTTCCAAGATCTGAAAAGATGGGGAGAAATGTGTGTGTGTGTCAAATCAATGTTTGTGTGTGTTCCTGTCACCTCTGTGTGTAAAGTGTGACTGTGTGTGTGTGGCTAAGTGTTATAATGTGCAGTTTGTTATCAAGTGATAAGCAAAGCCAATGTTCTTCAAGTAACTGAAAATGCACAAAAGTGAAAATTTTAACAAATGTTATTCTAATATTTTTGTTAAATGTGGTTATTTCTTCAGACCAGCAGGTGCAGTCAGCATGATCAGTGGACAGTTTGGCATGACCCAGATGACTATAAGAGCTCACCTGTTCTTATTTGTGTTTTAGCACACCATCAAAATTGAAAACTTGACAACCCAGCAACCTTCCCAGAATTTGATAGTGTTCTACTTTGTGGAACAAATTATGATATACAAAAAACAAGATCATTATAAAATGAAATTTTTTGGAGTAAATCTTACCTACTATTAAAGATAGCTGATTCCAGGAATTGAGAGAGGGATGATAAAATTAATGGGAGCCTGAAGAAGAACTCTGCCCTGTGTTGTCTAAAGATTTCTTACATGAAACTCCAAAACATTCTAACCTGAGTTAAGAAACATTTCAGGATAGTAATTTTGGCAGAAGTTGGAATAAGGCTCTCTGGTATCAGACAAGGATCTGCTAATTTGCAAAATGATTAATAGCCCCTCTAAGAGGCTTTATAATCTGAGTGTACTATAATTACCATTACACAGCATAAAAGTGTATCTATCTCATTACCTGTCAGGTTCAAAAAAAGAATGCTGTCATCATTTAAAAACCATGAAGGGGAAGTGCCTTAAGGAAAGTTCTGCTCAGAAAAAGAATCTGAACAGAAGATGGAAAAGAACAAAGACTTAAACCTGACCATGACTGCAAAGAAAAGGAAACTTATCTAAAAACAGAGAAAGTAGTCTTATTCTTTCAAAGAACTGAGGTGTCACCATCACTTTGAAAAGAGTTTAAGACAGGCTGGTTTCATGCTTGAAAGAGGCCATTTCTTTCTCATGGTAACTGACCAAGACAAAATTCTCAAGTCAATAACCATTACAAAGGCATTTTCATAAATTCCAGATTCATCAGGTGTAAAATGCTATTTCCTCAGTGTTATTTGTTCTCACTGAGTATCCATCAATATCCCATGAGGTGAAATCTGTCTTCTTACCCCATCCCAAACATGCCTTGGTTCCTGACAGAGAGAAGATTTGTCATTGGCAGTCCAAAGGTTCTGGGTCTAAAAGGCTTTATTTATTTTCTGTTAGAGAACTGGAAAAAGGGCACACACTTTCCAGTGATCCATTAGATTTGAAACCAAAATGATAACTCAAACCCATGTGGTTTTTGAGAATAAGACTAACATCCTTTCTACTTTCAGAACTTTTATAACTTTCCTGAGCAAAGGGGATTTATAACACTAGAGATACTGGATAACTTAGACTGGATGAGCCATTTACACATCAATTCTGCTTTATGCATATAAACTACTTGCTCTGAGTTGTTAGTGAAACATATTTTTAAACTCATTTACAAATATGTCATTTCATATTGTTTACATCAGTTACTTCTTTCCCATCGGAATATGCTGATGAAATTGGGTATCCTTTCTAACTGAAGTCTAAAAAACTTTCAACTCAGTGGTTTTAAGATACATCTCTTTTTACTGCCTTCTTAAAACTATAGTAATACAGTACTGTATTTGAATTTTCCAAACATACCAAATGTTAACTTAGGTTTAAATATCATTTGAATGTAATAAAATACTTATAAACTGATATATAGTATTTTTACTTTGTTTTAATATTGTTTCCATAGTACTGTTCTTTGTTACAGTTCAAGTTGGACTTACAAACAAATCAAGATTAACACAAGAATTTTTTTATCTGTCTATAGGAAAAAAACAGGATTTTGCCTTTCTATCATGAAAGATAACAGTCCTGAAAACCTTTCTTTTTCTGTATCCTAAATTTTGTCTGAAGACACCCTAAGCTCAGATAAACAGAAAAGTTACTGAAAAAACAGCCATTTTGGGTAATCACAGACTTTCCAATCCTGGACTTGTTTTCTTTGATGCAATGCTAAAATATTCAAACAGGTGGTTTCCTGTACAGATGCACTAAACAGTCATATTACATAAGAGCAATTTTTTTTATTTTGACAGAAACTGTCTTGCATCAAATCAGGTATACAGATGTAGCTTAATTCAAAAGCTGCAAGGTTTATTAATTACCCTCCTATTCTCTGTAAAAATGATATTTTAATGATAAAATAAAGTTTGTTCATACTTACCTGGCAGATATATATATAGCTGTATTCTCCGGTCCGACAGAATTTCAAATTTTCGGCTACACACGAGTGGCCGGTCAGGTGGTTAGTACCCATTCCCGCCGCTGGGAGGCGGGTATCAGGAACCATTCCCATTTTCTATTCAGATTTTCTAACGCCACTGTCTCCTGAGGGGAGGAGGGAGGGCAATATAAATATATATATCTGCCAGGTAAGTATGAACAAACTTTATTTTATCATTAAAATATCATTTTGTTCATGAGACTTACCTGCCAGATATATATATAGCTGAATACCACCTTTGGAGGGGGTAGAGACAGCCAAGAAATAGGAAAAAACCAATTATTGGTAAAATTATTTTGGTTCCTTATCTGATAGCGTAGCTGACTGAGTGGTTACTGTCACTCTAGTCTGCTTCTGCTTTACTAGAGACCCCAGCGAGGTAGTGACCTATATAGCTGGCGACTTCTAGATGATCTGTCAACGGGGCGTGACCACAATGTGACTAGATCATAGCCCATACAAAGAGGACAAAAGAGCATTACTAACCACCTAACCAACACCTAAAGCGTTAGTTTGCAAAGGATTGGGAAGACTGCCTCCAGTAGTCGACCCAACAACCACAAAAACACAATTAAAAAGGATAGGATCAGAGTTACCCCTTGTCCCCAAGGTTGCTGAAGCAGCAATGTATGGTCCCAGCGAAAAGCAATTTTCATATGCTACCTAAACATCTTGCCAAGAGTGTGAGGCAAACACCGAATTGACTTCGCCAAAATGTGGCACTAAAAATGTCACTGAGTACCATATTTTTCTTGAACGCCATGGAGGTAGCAACTGCCCTCACCTCGTGAGCGTTAACTCTCAACAACTTGAAGTTGGAGTCGTCACAACTAGAGTGTGCGCCCTTAATGACGTCCCTAATGAAGAATGCCAGTGCATTCTTCGACATAGGTTTAACTGGTTGCCTCACAGAACACCATAAAACATCCAATGGACCACGAGTGTCCTGTGTTCTTTTAAGGTAGTACTTGAGAGCTCTAACTGGACATAGAACTCCCTCAGGTTCCTGTCCAATAAGGTCTGCTAAACCTTTAATTTCAAAGTGTCTAGGCCAAGGGTTAGAAGACCTATCATTCTTAGCCAAGAACTTAGGGCTTAAAGAATAGACAGCATTGTGTTCCTTGAAGCCCACATGACGACCTCGAACTTCTCTCACTCTCTTCAGCCTCGCAAGAGAGGAATGCCGTTTTCGAGTAACATCCTTAAGAGATGCAGAGTGGAGAGGCTCAAAAGGACTAAACATCAAAAACTTGAGCATTACGTCCAAGTTCCAAGCAGGGGAAATCAGCTGAGGAACCTTGGACGTCTTGAAAGAGCTCGTAAGATCGTGGAGGTCCTTATTGTCAGACAAAGCTAATCCTCTGTGTCTGAATACAATCGAAAGCATGCTCCGATAACACTTGATAGTCGGAACTGCTATATCGAGTTTTTCTCTTAAGTAAAGGAGAAAATCCGCAACCTGGCTCACAGTGATAGAGGAAGAGGAAAAGCCCTTCTTTCTACACCAACCTTTGAAGGTTGCTCACTTCGCTAGATATATCCTTTTAGATGAAGAACTTCTGGCTCTAGCGATGGCCCGTGCCACCTGGCCAGAAAAACCCCTTCGCTCTGACCAAGTTTCGATAGTCTGAAAGCAGTCAGGTTCAGAGCGGGAGATTCAAAGATATCTCGTGAAGTGGGTTTGTATGAGCAGGTCTGCTCTCATAGGAAGGGTCCTCGGAACGCCTACCAACCAGAAGAGAAACTCCGAGAACCAGTGGTTCAAGGCCAAAACATGGGGATGAGAGTCATCCTCATCCCTTGTGAGGCCGCGAACTTGCGTATGACTTCTCCCAGAATTTAGAACGGGGAAAAGGCGTAAACATCTATTCCCGTCAATCCCAGGGAAGAGCAACTATCGCAACTGCCCCAGGGTCGAGTACAGATGAGCTTTACAGAGGGAGCCTCGCTGTTCTTGAGGTCGTGAAAATATCCACAAGATGGCGACCCCAAAATTTCCAAAAATCTTGGCAAACCTCCTGATGAAGGGTCCATTCCTTCGGCAGGAGTTGATGGCGCCAACAGAGCAGGTCTGCTCGAACATTTTCGACCTCTGCCACAAAACTTGTGAGAATCGAAATGTTGCGAGCATAGGCTCAAAGAATAATCTCTCTTGCAAGGCTGAACAGGGAACAAGTATTGTCCGAGTTTGCTAGAACTACACGATTGCAAACTTGGACCTCAAGAATTGGCGAGCTAAAAGATAGCCGCCAAATCTTTGAAAGTCGATGTGCCAGGACACCTGTTCCTCTCTCCAGGTTCCTAACACTTTCTCTCCCTCTAGTGTTGCCCCCAACCTGTTGACGACCCGTCGGAAAAACAACACTAGGTTGGGGTTCAGAAGCTTGAGGGAGATCCCTTTCTGCAATTCCGTTGGATCGAGCCACCACCACAGATCCTCTTTATATAAGGAAGAATTCTCAATTCCTCTTTCAAGTCTTCCTTGCTTTGTCAGTTCTCCAACAAAAGAACTGAAGAGGCCTGAGATGCAGACTCCCCAAAACAAACTTCTCCAGCGAGGAAATGGTCCCCAGCAGACTCATTCCTTCCTTCACCTAGCATGTTTCCTTTTCCAAGAAGGCCCTCAAACTTTTTCGTACATAGAAGTTGCCGTTCTTGCGACGGAGACGCTATAAAAGCCGCTGAATAGATCTGAATTCCCAGACACAATGGACAGTGAGGGGATCAGCTGCGACTTCTCCACAGACCAGAAGTCCCAGGGACTTCACGAGTTGCAGAGTCAACTGAAGGTCCTCCAGATACCTTAGTTTCGCCGACGGCGCTCGAATCAACCAGTCGTCCAAGTAGCGTGAGATCCTGACGTGCGACAGATGCAACTGCATCGCAACGTTTTTCATGAGACGTGTAAACACCCTCGGAGCAAAATGTGACGCCAACAGCATCTGGTGTTCCCAGGCGGTCAACCATCCAAGTACTGACCAGACCCAACGTTGCTTAACTTCGCTGATCGGACGAAGCGGTGTTTTCAACGTGGTATGGCCGTTGTGCAGAGTCCAAAGCAGAGAGCCCTGAACTGGTACGTCTAGTCCCCAAGACAACCTGAGATACTTCACCGAACGTGGATGAATTGGGGCGTGAAGATAAGTATCTTGGAGATCCAAAGATACCATCCAATCCCGGGATGAAGGGCTCCTAGTATTGACTGCGAGTCTCCATCTTGAACTTTTCCTTCCAGACCAAGTTGTTCGACCTGTTGACGCCAAGACGGGTCTCCAGCCTACTGAAAGTTTCGGGACTAGAAACAATCTGTAGTAAAATCCCGGGAACACCGAGTCCAATATCTGTTCCACTGCTCTCCGCTCGAACATCTGTTCGAGCAGGTCAAACAATTTTCTGTTTGACAGGAAGGCAGTTGGGAAACAAAAACAAAAGAGGAGACAGGAAGGGAATCAAGTAACCTCTCTCTAACAGTAGGAGGGACCAAACGTCTGCCCCTCACTCTTTCCAGGCTTGTGCAAAATGAAGCCTGGTTGCAAAGGGAGTCTGGAGATGAAGGAGTCACTTGCTACCTCTCTTGAAGTGACATTCCTTCGGGAAAAAACTCTTTCTCGTGGTGCGGGTCTCGTGTTGCTTCCCATGGAAGCCCCTTTGTTATGCAAACATTTAGCTTTCGTTTACTTTTTGTATCTGAGATCGGTGCAAGCGTTATGAAGGAGATGCAGTTTGAATGTCGATAACTTTAGTTTTGAGAAAAACGATATTTTTGCTTCTCTGTGTATTTATTTGCTTGCCGTTACACAGTTTGATGTTTTTATGACATAATGAAAAGCCAAAAATAGACCTGCAAAGTAATATAACTTCGCTAAATGAAGCTAAATGAAGCGAGTGTCAAACACGGCTGAGGTTGGCCAGCGACGTTTTACTTAGTCAAGCTCTGAGCTGCTACTGACTGACTGCCACTGACTGCCCTGCGGCATTCCTGTCTTTAGCTGATGCGTACTATGTCCACAGGGTTGCCATAGATCGCATTAGATATTATTTCATAGCTAAAAGGAAATTACCACCGATATACTGACAATATCATTACATTATATGAAAAATGTAATTTGACTATGATAGGTTACTGTTTTGTTTATAACTTCTAACTGTGGCGAACTTTTAAATAAAACTTTCTGAGAAGATAGTCAGGATATGTATGATGCCATATATAAAATATCCCAGAAAATTTTATTTCCGATTTTTTCACAAACGCTCCCCTTAAGACAAAGACAACTGCGAAGGTGGAGAGAGAGGAGCCGACGGGTTGAAAAGTCTCAGGAAACAGATCCTTAAGAAAAAAGCCAGAGTCTGATAATCAGAGGAAGAAGAAGACGAAAGAAGTTTCTCTTCATACAAAGGCTGTGACGAAAGAGGATGTTCTTCCGCAGCTGGTGGGTCTTGAGTGAGTGGTGAAAGTAGTTCCGATTCGCCGACACGTGGCGGGAACTCCCGCGAACGAAGAAGTCGTCAACTAGAGTCGTGATAGTAAACATAAAAAATGTGGAACGCTTCACGATTAGCGTGTCATCCTTGCGCAAGAGCCATGCTAATCTTCTCTGTATCGTTCCAATTAGTATATGTACTGCCGAAGCAAGTACTGGCTAAATTAAGAAGGACATCAGATGTTGAAGCGGGTAGTTGTGCGACATGATGAACAACTGGAGCGGTGTCAACACAAGACTTGAAGCTATACGGGCGGCGAGCGCGGAGCGTCATGGCGTGACGCGCGAGAGGCTCCGTGGCAAGTACTAGAAGAGAGTCACAGCGTGGCGCGCGGCGTCATGGCTAGCGCGCCCGGCGCGAAAGGCAAGGTGAGGAGCGTGAAGCGTGAGAAGCGCACGAAGAGCAAGACGCGCTCCTGGCGCGAGACAAGAGAAAAGGCCAACACCTCAACTCGGGAAGACGAATAGGAAGCCACTAAACACTCTCTCTAGACGACAGACGCTCTGTATCGTTCAGGAAAGAGCAAAGCAGGAGACGAAGGTGAAAGTCTGTACCTCTTAACAGGCAGATTCGAATCTTGAAAGGTTCATGAGAGCATCCAGCTGTTGTTGCAAACCCAACAAAATCTTACGCGTTGGAGAAGCCACTCTCTCGGGAGAAGGGGCTGAACCTGAGAGAAGGAAAGGGGCGAGAGATTGTATACTTCCTTCCACAGGGAAGAAGCTCTAGCCCTTGCCTTAGCGCGACAGGGGGTCGAGTAGAGTGATCATTCGAAAAACACTTTATTCTCTTCTGCAGAGGAATATCCACGCAACTTTCGGGGAAGAGTACAAACGTCTAGAGGAAGAGGGCGTGGCGTCCTCTCCTCTAAGCTTCTCTTAAGAGGGCGAGAGTCCAACCGAGAGCTCCAACCCCGAGGCGGGGGAGGGCGTGTCGGAGGACGAAAGCAATCCTTCAGGATGCGTGCCTGAGCACGATCCCTGGCAGCCTGGGTAGCGTCATCAGGACCTGCCGAAGGGACGCCAGATCGGTGGGAAGCCCCGTAACCCTCATGCGGCTTTCGACATGCCCCCTCCCTGGTCCTGGGAGTTCGACAGAGGTCCAGGCCTAGAGGCATTATAGGGCCGATCTGACGCCCCCTCCACAACACTAGGGGCACTAGCACTAACACTATGCGTTTGAATTGCATTCACTTTAGTTTCAAGAGCACGCATTGACTCCACACGAGAGCCAGGGAATTACCTTCTGCAGCAACAAACTACACAGGGTTAGTAATAAATTTACTACAGGGTTACTAGTAGGAGAAAACCCTGACTGTCCAACTAAGGATGCACTCTAGGAGGAAGATTTCCTCAGCCTATCACGCTCCAATTTAAGCATATAGGCTTCATATTTCTTCCACTCACCCTCAGACAATCCCACACATTCATTACCGATTATCATAGAGCATTGAACACCCTTACATATCATACATAAAGAGTGAGGAACTATCAAAGTCTTCGATAGCCTCACCTTACATTCACCCAAGCTACAGACTCGATAGCTAGAGGTAAGACATCTTAATTATAAGAAAAGTCAAAAGCAAAATCAAAAACGGTCCACAAAGAGCGTATGCCAAGTCACAGATCCAGTCGAATACCAAAAACAACCAAAATACTTAAGTGACAACAAATTTCCCGAAATCCAAAGGCGGAGGAACTGACAACAGGTGTTGACAGTCCGGCGACAGAGAAAATCTGAATAGAAAATGGGAATGGTTCCTGATACCCGCCTCCCAGCGGCTGGGTACTAACCACCTGACCTGGCCACTGCAGAAATTTGAAATTCTGTCGGACCTGTGGTACTAACCACCTGACCAGCCACTGCGTGGGTATTAAAACCAATTTTGAAATTCTGTCGGACCTTCGAGAATACAGCTATATATATATCTGGCAGGTAAGTCTCACTGACACTGCCGATAAGCGAGAACTGCCGGTACTACATTTCCTGCCAGTGATGGCAATACAGGGTAGTATTTGATTTACAACAATAAACATAACACGCTATACTTGAAATAATATTCACAATTAAACTGATATCATTGATGATCAGAAATAATCAGTATAAAAATTATTGTGAGAAAAAACTTTATTCAACAGCGACACGGGAACTTCACATAATTATGAGTGTGTAATGCCATAGTAGTTACTAGTACTGAAAAAAAAAAAACTAACCATTATGAACAATGCATGCTAATACATAAACAAAAAAATTAAATGGGGATATTGGAGATATGACTAAACATTAAAGACTTACTCAAACTTTTATTAGACTATACACCACAGTTTTTCACTAAAACAATCTGGCCCCAACAAGCAATTTCTCTGAACTTCACATCTGTCAGAGGTACCGGAGAAGCTAATACAAAAAAATCAAACAAACAGCTGAAGACACAAAACTATCAGTGATGATAACATACAAGCATCCATCTGCCTACAAATCTGTTAAGGGGAGAAGGCTAATGACAAAAAATCACTACTGCACTACTGGCTCTATTGCTAACCCAAAATCACTGGGACATCTTTATCCAATGATGCAATGAATTTAACAAATGCACTTCAATACCTAAGTTGACAAACACTTATTGTGAGAAAAGTACAGTATTACTTAGTAGTAAAATGAAGGTTCTCCCTGACATCATAAAGACTTACCAAAGAGTGTTACTTTAGAATTGTCTCATTTATTGCTGAGACTAAGGTTTTGTACATAAGCATGATTAAGTACAGTATGTGACCCACAATAGAAAAAATAGAAATATATACAAACTTGAGCTGTTGATAAATATAGTTTAACTTAACCAATGCACCATCCTTTTAGATAGCATTGGGCCAGTAATATGCTTTTAAATGATGTGTGATGATTGCAGCCCATAAAAGTGAAAGTTGAACACTGGTGATAAGATATTAAAAGGAATGATTACAGAAACAATAGAAATAAGCGTTCTTTCCCCCTAAATGGATCTACTCTCTCTGCAAGAAGCAAATAAGTTTCAGTACATTACTAAGGCCCATATTCATGCATATTCAATGCTCATCAATAAATATACATTACTAACCTCTTTCTGAAGTTCTTCAATTGTTGCAAGAATTCTTGCTTCTTTGGCTAGAGCTTCATCTGCAGCTTTGACTGCCTTAGATATCCTATCAGGGGCTTCAGTTGTAGCAAACCTCAGCTGAAAAAAGTGAAAGGAAATCTGAACCGTGAAAGGAAATCTGAACCTTTCTGTCAGTACTTCAATGAAATTTCAGGTTCTCTACAGACATATTTTTTGTGATATAAATACAAGAATCTACAATAATAAACAAACATGACATACAAAAGTTTTCTTTCTGTACTTACTCTCTTTTCCAGTTCATCTTTGCTTTTAGTCAACTCCTCAACAAGATCTTTAACTTTATGTAGATTCTTGATATCCTTCCCAAATATAGCATTGAGCTGTTGCACCACTTTATAATTGATCTCATCTTGGTCCACTAGTGAGTGAAAGCTTGCGTCAAGCGGCAAGGAACTCATGGTGCATCAACGAAACGTATGTTATCACAGAGTACAGCTGAATTTCCTTCTTCAAGATATAGGTCTGTGGTGAATTCTAAAAGTTTGGCCTTCCACAAAAAAAAAAGAAAATGTACACTGTATGTAGATCTTTACACTATCAAAAACCTAAATCTGTTTAGTGCATGTACAGTTCTTATCACACGGTTTGCAATGTAGCCTTTTACCTGTATCTTTGAGAGGGGTGTTCTAGCTCTCCAAAAACATGAATGAAACTCTCCAAATTTGTAATTCCACCAAATCTCAGGCTTAGGTAATGTGAATTATTAGGCTCTGAGTACCTACGTACTCGAACATAAATGTCCCGTAAGTACTCTGTTGTGTCAGAAATTGGCACCAAGTCCTCCCGAGGTACAATGATATCTTGACGTCTCCCCCAGAATGTTAGGTGTGAAATCTTTACCAAATTCTTTTGTGAGCAGTAATATATATGGCCAATAACTTTACGGAATAACTCTCCCATAACAAAAAGCATGAAAAGTGCTAACCCACTGATGGACAATGTAATATTGAGATCCTGGGTAGTTAGTGTACCCAGATGAGTCAAGTAACTCACAGCTGGAAGAGCAACTAAAGTTGCTGCAGACTGATAGATTTTTAGTCTACAAATTCCCCTAACAAGTGAAATATATGGGAACTTGTAGATAATTTCAAATTCACCATTTCCTTTTAAAGAGTTTACATTCTTTTCAGATTCATATTTCTTAGGAGGATAACTGGAAGAACTTGAAGCTCTTGGAGGTCTCGATGGGCCTTGTGTACAAGGAAAAATATTCCCCAGCTGAATATTTCTTTTAGGTGACCATCTAGTACACAGTACTCTCAGCATTGCATAAGGATAAATCTGAAAGAATAATAATCATACATCAATATTCAATAATACAAAATTCAAGAAAATTTCTTTCCAATTGGGTATTTAAAACAATCAGTATGAATTTTAGTTGAGTATGATTTCAAATTTACAAACTGTTTACAAGAAATAAAATTTCTTATAGTTTTTCCTTATGAATTCTGATACCATACACTAAACCAAGGACACAAGCCTACTTGGCAAAAGATTTTACCATTTCTAATTAATGGACGCTGCCTCTTACCTAACAAGGGGAAGGGGGGTTGCTGCTGCTTTTATACACAATCAATCTACATAACCTTGCCTAGGATTCAACCATAAGAAGGCATTGCAAGCCTACATTGAAAGAATAATGATCAGCAATTCCTTTACAGTTCAACACAGATAACTACTACAAACATTCAAACCTAAAGACCAACAGTTGGGAAAATACAAACTTCATGTTCTTGACAAGAAATTAACTTGTGAAATTTCTATTTCTATGTTTTATTTTATAATAATATAACCATAGCCTATCATGGAACTCAATTTTTGTTGCCTTAAAAACAAAAAACAACAATCTTGGTAGAAGCTACTTTGAAACCAATATTTTAGTTGGAAAGTAAACCATGATTTTTAAGATAGTTTTGGGATGGTGCTGATCATTTTGACATTTCCTTCTGTCATAAATGTCTTATTAACTCTTTAATCTTCCATAAATAATTAGGAACACACTGAAAAAAAGAGCTTTATGAAATTAATGAATGTACACGATGCATAAATGACATACAAAAATTACATTTTTATAATAAAATAAAGTTTTATATATACTTACCCAGTAATTACATAGCTATTAGTTTCTTTTAACCAGGAGCAAAAAATTTTGAAATTGCAGGTCTGCTAGTTTGTTATGGTATGGCGATGTGCCCTGCCAACTTTCGGGTGTAAGAGAAGGTACAACATAGCAAAGAGCTTCAATTTGTTTATGCCCTTATGTCCAAGTGAGGGGAGGCGGGTGGGCTCCGATTATGCAATTACTGGGTAAGTATATATAAAATTTATTTTATTATAAAAATGTCATTTTTATATAATTACATAGCTGATTCCCACAGGGAATGGAGGTGGAAATGTTGGACATATCTACCCCAAAACATTATTAATAGTAATGAGTTTGAGAATAGAAATTTGCTAACATTGAATCAGTGTTGTTGAACCTTACCTGATAAGAGAGCTGCTACAGGAAGATACTGCCTCTGGTTGGCACTCATCTTATCCAGTAGAGGTGAGGCCGTAAAGCCTTGAGGGCCTACTACTACAGTGGGTGCTTTGTAGCGATGGACTAAATTCCGAGGGCGAGCAAAGTACAAGATGATGCCCCTGCCCAGGGCGCAGTACCACACAAAATAACCAAAGTAAATAGTCACCATAACCACCAAAATTCAAATTATAAACACCAATACCCAACCATAAAACCAAAAAACTGGAGGGTACTCAAAGTACATAGTACTCCAAGGCTTCCCAAAACTCAACACCCTAAGCATGGCAAAGAGATTAAATAAAGGACGTTGCTTTCTACATTTCCTTCCCCAACACCAGTCCAGCCACGTAAACCGGACCCAAGGTACTGCACTGATCGTAAGTCATCTCTGACAAGTTCTTGATCGTAAAATAACAAGGCCATGATTTAATGGTGATTCGTTCTTAGCCAGAAAGCCTAGGGAAAACGAGCAAACTGCATTCCCCTGAGAAAATCCTATGTTTCTGTCTAAGGCATGGATTTCTCTGGACCTCTTAGTGGTGGCCAAGGTGACCAGAAAAAGAGTTTTCCTGGTTAGATCCCTTAAAGAGATAGATTGCATGGGCTCAAAACGTGAACTGGAAAGCCACTTAAGGACCACGTCTAAGTTCCAGGACACCAAAGGTTTTTCTTTAGGTTTTGCAGTGTCAAAGGACTTAATAAGGTCAGACAAATCCTGGTTCACAATAAGTCCATTTCTTTATGGCGGAAAACTGAGCTAAGCGTAGCTCTGTATCCTTTAATGGTAGAGGTGGAAAAGTCCTTTAGCGGAGTGTAGGAGCAGAAAAAAGTCCACTATTTCTGCTGCAGAGGTCTTAGAAGAGGACACGTTATTTTGTCCGCACCAGGACCTGAAGATGGACCATTTTGCCTGGTAGACATTATCTGAAGACTGTCTTCTCACTTCACAATTGTGTCTGCAGCCGTTCTTGAAAAGCCCTTCTTTCGGAGCATTCGTCTAACACTTTGAACCCTGTTAGGGCCAGAGAAGACAAGTTTTGGTGGAACCCATGGAAGTGAGGTTGCCTATGAAGTTGTTGCTTCTGTGGTAGCAGTCTAGGGAAGTCCACAAGAAGTTCTAGTAGATCCGGGAACCACTCTTTTGTTGGCCAGAAGGGAGCTATCAAGATCATGGATAGGTTTTGATGAGACCAGAATTTGTTGATGACTTGCCTCACTAAACCGAATGGGGGAAAGGCATACAGATCTCTGCTGGACCAAACCCGCAACACTGCATCGGTCGCCCATGCCATGGGATCTGGAACTGGTGAGCAGAAGAGAGGAAGTCGGTGTTTTCTGGAGGATGCGCACAAATCTATCATTGGTTTCCCCAGAGCTTCCACAGATCCAGACAAACCAACGGGTCTAATGTCCATTCTGTGGAAAGGATCTGTCTTTGACGACTCAATCATCCGCGAGAACATTGAGTCTCCCCTGAATAAAACGTGTTGTCACTTGAGTTTCGTTCTGGTGCAACCAAAGAAGGTCGCTTGCCACTTCGTACAGGGAGAAAAAGTGGGTTCCTCTTTGTTTGTTTCTAGATGTATGCCAGTGCTGTCGTGTTGTCTGAATGCACTGCTACTGTCCTCCCCCATATTTCTGAAGCGAAGCACTGTAGGCCCAGAAATGTCGCCTGTAATTCCTTTACGTTGATGTGGCAATTTTGCTGTTCCTGGGACCAGGTTCCTGACACTTCTTTTAATCCCAAAAGCGCTCCCCAACCTAGGTTCGGGGTTCAGAGGATGAAGAGATTTCCCTTCTGATAGTCTCTTCCTGGAATTCCACCAACAAAGATCCTCCTTGATTTCCATCGTTATCGGGAACACGAACGAGTCCAGAGACTTTTTCCTATTCCAGCTGGCTCTGAGGAAGAACTGGAGGTCTCAGGTGAAGTCTTCCCAGAGTGATGAATTGTTCCATGGATGAGAGGGTACCTAAAAGACTCATCCACTGATTAGCCGAGCAACAGTTTAGATTTATACATTCTTCCACTGTCTGGAGACACCTTTCTATTCTCTTCGGGACTGGAAAAACCCAAAAATCCCAAGAATTGATCGTCATCCCTAAATAAGGAATCTCCTGAGAAGATGTCAGGAAGGACTTGTCTCAACTGATGAGGAGGCCCAATTCTTGAGCCAAGAGAAGGGTCATGCAAATGTCCTCCGTACATTGCACTTTCGAGAGGGAACATAGTAGCCAGTCGTCTAGATATAGGGAGATCTTTATTTCCATCAAATGAAGCCATTTTGCTAGGGGAGCCAATACTCCAGTGAACACTTGCGGTGCTGTTGAGAGGCCGAAGCAGAGAGCCCGAAATTGGAACACCTTGCCCTGAAACATAACCTGAGGTACTTTCTTGAAGTTGGATGTACTGGAATGTGAAAGTATGCGTCCTGCATATCGATGGATGCCATCCATTCTCCCTAGCGAATGGATGCAAGGACCAAATGGTTTATTTCCATCTTGAATGATGTCTTTTTGACAGGGACATTTAGAGCACTTATGTCCAAAACGGGTCTCCAGCCCCCTGATGACTTGGGCACCACAAAGAGATGGTTGTAGAATCCTGGAGAATGAATGTCCTCTACTAGCTCTATAGCCTCTTTCTGAACAAGGGACTCCATCTCTAACAAGAGAGCGGCAAATCTCTCTGAGCCTGGAGAGTAAGCTGTCAATTCGACAGGCTTGCAGATTAGAGGAGGTTTGTTCAAAAAGGGGATAGTGTAGCCCTCCTTCAGGACAGACACTATCCAAGATTCCATTCCCTTTTGTTCCCACCTTTCCCAAAAGTGAAGGAGCCGCGCTCCTATCTGAGTACGGAGGACTATGTTTTCATTTCTTGGAGTGAGACTTTGAAAAGGACTTCTTGATGGAACGCTCTGGGAAACAGGTATAAGTTCTTGTCCTAGTTTTGGATCTAGAATGGGAGCTCCAAAAAGGAGCAGGTTGCAGCGGAGACGAAGATCTGGTAGGAAGAGCTGAAAAATCCTTGGGGCGTCTTGTAGATTGGGTGAGCAGGTCCTGAGTGTTCTTTTTCTGCAGGTCAGAGGCGATGTTCAGTACTGTAGCCTGTGGAAAAAGATACGTCTTGTCCAAGGGGGAGAATAGGAGGGCCGATCTCTGAGACGGAGTGACACCTTTCGAAGTAAAGGAGCACCAAAGCTCCCTCTTCTTAGGAATACTCATGGCGTACAGACTGGCTAACTCCTGCGTACTATCACGAACGCCTCTGTCAATACAGGAAAGTGCTCCCAAGAGATCCGACAAGATCTCTTGAGGTAACAAAGAGCACTCTCTAAGTTTGCGCGCCAGAGCGCCCACCGCCCAGTCAAGGAAGCGCATCACTTCAAACACGTTAAAAATATTTTTAAGAAGATGCGCAAGTTTCCAGGCTGAGAACATAATTTTGGCTGAGGAGAAAGCTGATCTCCTAGTCGAGTTGATAAGGCTGGGCAGTCTCCCTGAGAGGAAGCAGAGACTCCCAGGGAAGGAACTTCTCCAGTTGCATAAAACCTGTAGCTCGACCTGGACAATTTGGAAGGAGGGAAACAAAAAACTGCTTTGCCTTGTTCCCTCTTCTTAGAAAACCACCCCTCTACTTCATCCAGTGCCTTCTTTGCTGAAGAGGAAAGAACCAAATTCGGTAATTTTGAAGAACCGACAGAGGGGGCTTCCATAAAGAAAATCGAAGCAGGAACGGAGGGAGTAGCTGGCGAAAAGAAGCTTGGATAAGTTGCTAGCAGGAACCTTACAGCGCAGAGTGCACCGACAAAGGAGCATCTTCCTCTGGAAGAACCTCTTCCTCAGAAGAGACAGGAGAAAGCGATAAGTCCGCTGTCGTCTGAGCTGTAGGAGGAGCCTTCTGAAGCAAACTGAGAATCTTATCCAGTTTGCTCTGAATCGGATCAACTGGAGGAGGAACAATGTCCGAGACGACACTACTAAGAAGTGGTGGAGGAGTGGGCGCCAATGGGCGCTCAGGGAGGCACTGTGGAGATGGGAGCCAGTAGCGAAACTTGTTGGTGAATGGGCGCCAGTGGGAGCTCAACCGCAAACGGGAGTTTGGGCACTTCGTTGCTAGTTGCTGGTGCTGATTGTAGAGATAAAGGTGCTGGGTGCACAACTCCTGATGCAGTAGCTCCTTTATTTGACGATGAACATCTCCGCACCACAAGGCGCTTAGGCACCAATTTACGACTGTCGCCAGAAGCAGAAGAGAAATGTTCCTGGGTAACCCAGTGGCTACATGATGGGCGCGCTGAATCCTTGCCCTTCTTACAAGGTACAGGGAAAGAAATCTCAAATTCAACTGCACGCTGCTTTAGCAGGCATGACTTGTCCACATAGCACCGTGCGCGCCTGGGACTAAAATCTTCGGAGCTGGAGGACATACAGTGAGCACTCACTTGAAGGCCTTTCCAATGGCCTCTGGTTGCAGTCTGGGATTCATCAACAGACTGAACTGAGGGGGCGACTGCTTGGGGGCAGACCCCACCGACCTCCCTTAGGCTGCCAGTTTGACTCCTCCCAGGTGCTGGGGAGTATGTCAGGGACCTTGGCCTAGGAGAATCGGCGAGCTGAACAGCCACCTCCTCCACTACCACTGCACTTGCACTGGGCGCCACGAGGCACTCTGACTCACTTTTATCCATAAGCACTTTCACCGATGACACTAATTTAGTGATCGATTGCACAATCAATTCAAAGCGGGTGTCAATTTTCGACTCCAGACTGGCAATGGTGTTGGGTCGGAAACATGAGAGCCAGGTAAAGGAGAGGGTTGCACAAGTGGAGGAGAAGGAATGGGATCGGAAGACATTACAGGTGTAATTGCATCCGACTTAGTGCAATAGCTTTCCTCTTCCTATCTCTAGCTAGTTTCTTGAGATGTGCATCTAAAGTCTTCCACTTCTTAATATCTCAGTCATTACACTCCTCACAACGTAAATCTACTGAACATGTTTGTCCCCTACATGGAATACAAACAGTGTGCGATTCGTAAGATTCTTTAGTTAGTCTAGTATTGCAGCCTTTGCTGCAATATCTAATGCTAGCACTACTAGTGTCAGACATCCTAGAAAAGTCTAATACAAGTCCAAAAAACAGGCAAAGAGCCATCAATCAATGATCAAAATTCGCCTAACCCTATCTTAATTATGCCGAAAGGCTATGAAATTAAATACTTCACCAATTGAAGATAAGTCAAACAACCAGCAAAGTATAAATTCCAAAATTCGAGCTGCTGCCAACCACAGTCCTTCAACCCCAGTGGACAGAAACAAATTGAAGCTCTTTGCTATGTTGTACCTTCTCTTACACCCAAAAGTGGGCGGGGCATGTCGTCATAACCATAACAAACTAGCGGACCCACAATTTCAAAATTTTGAGCTGCCGGTTAAAAGAAACTAATAGCTACGTAATTACTGGGTAAGTTACTTATATAAAACCATAGTTTAACATGCAAAGCAAACCAACTTGGCCCTTTACCTACATCTAAAAATCTGAAAAAAAATTGAAAATAAGTGAATAACACCTACTGCAATGGTAAAAAGCCCTTTTAGCAAAGCACAACAGCAGCTGAAAAATACTGTATATATGGTTCATATATGCGCTCACTTATTGTTGGAAAATACTCTACATCACAAATTTTCAAAGTAATTGTACTTTTCTCACATATACAAACTGAACACTTTTAGAACAAGCTGGAATCAGTTGCTGAAACTAGGTAACATGTGATTAATTGGAGTCTAAAGGAGGTTGGGGGTGGATACCCTCACACACCTACCATCACTGGATGAATTTTCCTTCTAGCATCAGGGACAGTGGGTGGTTGAGGTGGGAAATATGATACAGTTTGTGTACCTAAGAAAAATATAAATCACTTTAAAAATCTGTGATTTGTTACCATGGGAATATAAACCATTGCCTTTTATGTAGGATATACATCTTTGGTGGGAGGTCATCTCTCTCACCGACTGGACAGTTGAAGCTTGCCCAAAACTGTCAAGTTCCTGGTCAAGTACTGTGAGCAGGTAAGAGTGATGACTCCTGTAACCTCCTACTTGGTCTGTCATAGGGAAGCCAGAGTAGTAGGGCCCTGCCCTGAGCAAGAATGGATTCTTGCTAAATTAAGGAAATTCTTGGAGAACCAGGTCTGACCACAAGATGGACAACAGCTAAATCTGGCCAATACATATCATGGGTTCAGATTAGATGTATTGCTGCTCAACTCCCTTCTTAAAAGGATGAGTGGAGGATGTCTCATCTTATCTGCCAAAGCTCCACGATTGGTTGCTCAAATGAGTAGGCAGAATGAAGTAAAGGCGGTCTGTGTCACCAGGCACAGAGACCACTCATCTGGACCATCAGCAAGGTCCCAAAGATAGAAAAATGAAAGTTCTTATATCTCTAACCATAAACTGACAAGAGTGAAAGAGTTCCTATACATCCTAGTACCAGCCGAGAAGACTGTTACTAATGGCTAAGGTGGTTTTGAATGGAAGATCATGGTCCAAGGCCTCCCTCAAGGGCTTGTACCATACCCAATTTAGGCTGACGAGGATAAAATTTATCTGCCCTCCACCTCTGGAGGCCAAAGCCCCTACACAGGTGGGCATCACTGTTCAAAGCTCCTTGAGGGCACAGACAGTTCAGCCACAAGAGAGATCTATGTCTTACAGTCTGAAGGCCAGAGTAAAGGCAGCTATAGCCTTTCGCCATAGAGACTGAGAGGAGTTTGTCTCGATGAAGGAGCTACCAGGGCATTCTGAGCCCTAGTGATCAACATGGTTGATCACTCAGTAGTTTCAAGAGAGCAGAGGAAAGATACAGGCATCCATATTGTCCCAGGGGTGCTGGAAAGTATCCTCCAAGAGCTTACTGTTTAGATGTGTGACACACGGGGTGATCAGCAGTGATTCTTAGACGGTACAAGGAGAGAATGGCAAGCCATTAATTCATACACCTACTTCACTAACTGATAGGTGAAAGGAAACTATCCCCCAACTCTGCTTTTTGACATAAGCCACTTCAGTCATGTTATCAGTAATCAATACTACAGAGTGATTGATCATACAATCTTGGAATATTTGCAGTGCTATCATAGCAACCTGCATTTCCAAAAGGATTTTGAACTGATGAGGTTTGTCCTTTGCCTATACACCCGAGATGAACTAACAATTCAGGTGTGTGTGTGTGTGTAATGATGGAAATCCTTCCTTTACATTAATAGTAATACCCTTCATAATTGGTGGACTGGAAATGTGAATTGGTTGTCATTTTATCAAGACGTTAACTTAACCACTCGAAGTTGAGGTTGTCTATGAGATTGTGCGTACATAAGTGTGTAAATGTAACTAAGTGCATAGTAAATTAACCTCAAATCACACTGCTCAAGATGTGTACAACGCCACAAGAGGAGAAAGGAATGTAGGTCCCCTTGTTTTCCATTTGAAATGCCATATTTCTGCCTTGTAAAAAGCATGCATTTGTCATAACACTTATAGTGTTCTTTGTATTTTAACCTTGATGTAACAGCAAATTACCAAGAATTGTTATGATAATGTTGCATAAGTTGCACAATGTTGAGCTTGCATGTGGTTGCAACTGTACCACTGCCCGTAGGCTAAGATGTATGATATTCTTCCACAAGTTATGAAAATGTCAATTCTTGAGTTAAAATGATATTTTTATGATAAAATAAAGTTTTATATATACTTACCAAGTAATTACATAACTATTGGTTCCCTAACCTACGGCAGCTTAAAAATTCAAAATTCATGCTGTGGCACTGTTACCGTTAGTGTTTAGGTGACAAGGTCCCGCCCACCATCCTGGACTCGAGGAAACAACCCAGCGGAGAGCCCAATTCGTTTTATGCTCTAACATCCATGCAAGGGGAGGAGTGCGGGCTCCAATCATGTAATTACTTGGTAAGTATATACATAAAACTTTATCATAAAAATGTCATGTTTATATAAGTAACTTACCAAGTAATTACATAGCTGATTCCACATTGTTAGGAGGTGGAAAAGAGCATGGACATATTCTACTCCAAAGCAAAAAATGTTTGTTGTTTCCTTACCTGTTGAGAGAGCTGCTGCAGGTAGGTACTGCCTCTCATCAGCGCTTCTCTCAACTTGTAGTGGACATGGCAGTATAGCCAAGGGTCATCACTACATTAGTGGGAACTTTGCAGCGGAGGAAGTACACCATGTGCTGACAAAGTTTTAAAAGATGCCCTCGCCCTGGGCGAAGGCCAGAATACAAAAGACAACACTATCACCTACACCACAGAATAAAACCGAAACCCAACTGTTATCAATAATAAAATATGAACTGGTGCGTACTCCAGGTACAGTGTACCCCCAGGCTTCCCAACGACTCAAAACCTCAAGTCAAGGCGAGCGGATAGCAAAGAAACAGAGAGAGTCCCTATACTTCCTCTCCCAGCACTATGTCAGCCACAGATAAAGGTCCTAAAGTGCTGCAATTTTCAAACAGTTTCTATGTCCTTGAGGTAGTGTGAGGCGAATATAGACTTGCAACTCCAGAACGTTGACTGTAGGATCGAGAAAAGAGACAAATTGAGTTTAAAAGCGAGGGAAGTTGCAAATGCCCTAATTTCAGGAGCTTTAACCATAAGTAATGGAAAGGCTTCTTCCTGGATCTGAGAGTGGGCTTCTAATATTAACTCTCTCAGTAAAAATGATATGGCATTTTTGGAGAGCGGGTGAACTGGGTTTCTTACAGAGCACCAGAGGTTGCTCAAAGGTCCTCTAATCTTTTCCGTCCTCTGAGGATAGTACCTCAGACAACTCACTGGACAGAGGAGTCTTTCTTCTTCCTCAGGTCCTAAGATATCCATAAGGTTCTTGATGACGAAGGATCTAGGCTAGGATTTAGAAGGGTCCTCGTTCTTTGCAAGGAAACCAAGAGAAAGAGAGCAGACTGTTCCTCTTGTGCAAAAGCTGTTCTCTTATCTATTACCTGTAACTCGCTAATACGTTTAGCAGTAGCAAGAGCCACTAAAAAGAGTCTTTTTCATGAGATTCCTGAAGGAAACAGAACGAAGAGGTTCGAATTGAAGACCTGAAAGCCACTTCAGTATGTCTAAGTTCCAAGAGACTTTGGGAGAACTTTCTTTCTTGGACGTATCAAAGGATTTGATCAAGTCGATGATATCTTGATTAGAAGACTGGTCCATTTGTCTATGCTTAAAAACTGAGCTGAGCATCGACCTATACCCTTTGATGGTAGAGATCGATAGCTTCCTGACGGACTTTAGGAATACCAAAAAGTCGGCTATTTGGCTTATAGATGTCTCAGAAGAAGAGACCTTATGGCAGCTGTACCACCTTCTGAAGACTGCCCATTTTGATTGGTAGAGCTTTGTGGAAGAAGCTTGTCTGAGTCTCACAACTGCCTCTGCAGCCTGTCTCAAAAACCCTTTTGCTCTGACAAGGCACTTGACAGTCTGAAGCCTGTCAAGGCCAGAGCGGATAACCCTTGGTGGAATCTGATAAAGTGGGGTTGTCGGAGCAGATACCATTTTTGTGGAAGGAGTCTTGGGTAGTCTACCAGGAGTTGAATCAAGTCTGGAAATCATTCCTTGTTCGGCCAAAATGGAGCTACTAGGGTCATGGAGGTGTTCTAATACGTCGACAGCTTGTTGATTACTTCCCTGATCATTCCGAAAGGAGGGAAGGTGTACATATCTAAGTCTGTCCAGTCCAAAAGCATGGAGTCCGTGCTCCATGCTTGAGGATTTGGGACCGGAGAGCAAATGAGGGGAGGACGCTGGTTTCTCAACGTTGCAAAAAGATCCACTGTGGGTTTGCCCCACGGTTTCCACAGGTTGTCACAGACTATCAGATCTAAGGTCCATTCGGTTGGAAGGACCTGTTTGAGGCAGCTTAATTCATCCACAATCACATTCATTCTCCCTTGAATGAACTGGGTGACAAGAGAGACTTGGTTCTCCTCCGCCCACAGAAGGAGATCCCTCGCCGTCTTGTACAGAGAGAAGGAATGAGTGCCCCCTTTGCAAATGTAAGCAAGAGCCGTGGTGTTGTCCGTGTGTACTACAACCTTCTTGCCCTGGACCAGATCTGAGACAGACTGAAGGCCCAGGTGAATTGCTCTCAGTTCCTTTATGTTGATGTGAGAATTCTGTTGTACCGTAGCCCATGTTCCAGAGACTTCCCAGTCATCCAGAAGGGAGCCCCAGGTTAAGTCGGAGGCATCTGAATAAAATAGAAGGTCTGGGTGTACTGGGAGAAGAGACTTCCCTTCCTGAAGTCTTTCTCCGCATGTCCACCACCGGAGATCCTCTATGATTTCCGATGTAATCAGGAAGATGAAAGAGTCTGGTTGGGTTTTCTGCACCAATTCGCTTTGAGGAAAAATTGAAGGGGTCTCATGTGCAGTCTGCCTAGATTTACAAACTGATCTACTGAAGCGAGGGTCCCAAGAAGACTCACCCACTGCACTGCCGAGCAGGAAGGAAGAGCAAGGAACTGACTGACAATTTGAAGACAGTTCTCGATGCTTTTGGGCGACAGAAAACCCTGAAAAGTCCAAGAGTTCAGTATCATCCCTAAACAGAGAATCTCCTGAGTCAGTGTCAGAAGAGATTTCTTGATTATGAGAATGCCTAACTCATGTGTCAAGCGAAGAGTTCTTCTCAAGTCCTCCGTGCACTTTTCCTCCTCCGACGAGTGGAGAAGCCAATCGTCTAGATATAGGTTGATGCTGATTTCCAGAAGGTGAAGCCAATTCCCCAGAGGAGCAAGGATTCGTGTGAAAACTTGAGGAGCCATTGATAAGCCGAAGCATAAGGCCCGGAACTGTAGTATCTTGTCCTGAAAAACGAAGTGTAGAAATTTTCGTGAGTCGGGATGAACAGGGATGTGAAAATACGCATCCTGCATATCCAGGGTGACCATCCAGTCCCCCTGTTGTACTGAGGACATGGCTGAGCGAACAGTCTCCATATTAAACTTCGTCTTCAGTACAAACACATCCAAGGCGCTGACATCCAGAACGGGCCTCCAGCCCCCCGAGGCCTTCGGAACCACGAAAAGGCGATTGTAGAAACCCTCTGAATGGGGATCTAGCACTTCTTCCACTACTCCTTTGGAAAGAAGGAATTCGACTTCTTGAGAGAGAGCCAAAAACTTTGTGGAACCTTTTGAATACGCTGTCAAGGCGATTGGAGATGTAACTAAAGGAATGGAGTAGCCCTCCTTGAGAACCTTTATCACCCAGGGGTCTGCTCCTCTGCTCTCCCATTCTTTCCAATAAAGTAGAAGTCTGACTCCTACCTGGGCGAGGAGGATAACTTCTCACTTCTTGGGGTTGGATTCGTAGGAGGTCGCAAGTTTGATCTAGGTCGAGGCTGGGTCTTAGCTCTCCCTCCACAAAAGGGTTGAGACTAAAGAGGGGAGAATGATCTTGATGTGGAAGGCAGGGCTCTTTTGGACATCTAGTGGACTGTGCCAACAAGTCAGTGGTGGACTTACTCTGCAAGTCCAAAAGAATGTCCTTCACTATGTTTTGAGGAAAAAGGTGAGACTTGTCTAAAGGAGCAAAAAGTAGAGCTGACTTCTGAGTCGGTGAGACTCCTTTCGAGGTAAACAAACACCAAAGCTCCCTCATCTTAAGGACGCCCATAGAAAATAGGAAGGCAAGTTCTAAAGAGCCATCTCTAATTGCTCTGCCCGAGCATGAAAGAACTCCTAGCCAATCGGAGGCAAAATCTTCAGCTAGATCAGGGCAGTCTTCATTCTTCCTCGCTAGCACCCTGATGGCCCAATTGAGGAAACTAAATATCTCAAACACCTTAAATACATTCTTGATAAGATGATTCAGTTCAGCTGAGGAAAATGTTATCTTGGCCGACAAAAAAGCCATTCTACGGGATGAATCCACCATACCAGAGAAGTCCCCTTGGGAGGAGGCAGGAACTCCCAAGGAAGGAGCTTCCCCAGTGGCATAGTAAGAGTACCTCATCTTCAACAATTTGCTAGGAGGAAAAGCAAATGTCACTTTGTCCTGTTCTCTCTTAGCGGCCAGCCAGGCATGAACTTCTTTGAGAGCCTTCTTCGAGGAGGAGGAGGAAAGAACTAGCTTGGGTAACCTGGTACCTTCTGATGAATGCTTTTTCATGAGGAAGGTAGAAGCTGGAGAAGTAGGTGAAGCAGGCATGTAGAAATCAGGGAAATTATCCAGGAGGAAACAAAGAAGAGACGAGTAAGAGAAGAGGGAACCGTATCCTGAACAATCTCTTCCTCTTCCAAAGACATAGGAGACAATGATTTATCCTTGGACTCTGCAGCAGAAGAGGATTTCTTTAAAAAACCCATAAGCTCAGTCAATTGGCACTTGAGTAGGGCTAAAGAATCTTCCTGGACCAATGAAGAAGACCGAATAACAGAAGAAGGTGTATGGGCTCCAGAAGCAGAAGCCGGGAGTTCGGCTGTTGGCATCGGAAATTTGGGAGTTGGTGCCAGGCTCTCTAGAGCGGAAGTCTGGCGCAAGACGGCGGGCACTAGGCGCTCATCAGCGGTATTCTGGCAGCACGAGACGGCAGGTGCCGGGCGCTCATCAGCGGTAGTCTGGCGTGAGGCAGTGGGCGCTCATCAGCAGAAGTCTGGCGCGAGTCAGTGGGCACTTGGCGCTTGGAAGAAGTCGGAAGAAATCGGATGCTTGGAAGAAGTCAGGCGCTTAGAATGCTTATAGCGCTCAGGACTGTCTCTGAACAAATGACGACGATGAGCAGGAGAATCAGGCTGGACTTGAAAACTACAGGAAGGTTGTGGGCTAGACTCCCTGTACCTCTTGACAGCCAGGGGAGAAGAGTCGCTAACATCCACACGTCTCTTGAGTGGGCATGAAGATGTAGAGTAGCGATATGGGAGCTTCTTGTGCAGACTGGAAGATTCTGAATCAGAAGAAAGTTGATGCAAAGGAACGCCTTTCCAATGGCATTTAGTCGAAGCCTGGGAGTGCACGACAGGCTCGACAGAGGGGGTGACTGCCCATGGGCAAACCCCACCAGCCTCCCTTGGACTTCCGGTATGTCTTCTCCCCGGTGCGGGGGAGCGGGACAGTGACCTTCATCTAGGAGCACTGGTGGGACAGACAGCCACCTCCTCAATATACACAGCACTCTCACTTCTCATTCCACTGTCAATACTTAAATTTTTTCCATTAGAGATTTAATAGCTGATCCCATTTCCATAATAGTACTAGATAATACACTAAATTTCTGATCAAACCTAGATTCGAGGCTGGCAATGGCACTAAGAGCAGAATCATGGAAACCTGGAACAGGAGTAGATGGTAAAGTAGGAGGACTTAGAATAGGAGGAGGAGGAGGAATTGGAGGAGTGATAGTTCTGTCATCCCCTACACTTTCCAATGGAATGGGATCTACATTGGCCCTACTTTCAGCCCTAATGGCTGCTTTCCTCGTTTTATCTCTTTCTAATTTCTCTAGCTGAGATTTCAAGGTTTTCCATTTCTTATCCTCCCAAACCTGACACTGTATGCAAGTATTATCCGTCCTACATTCTTGCCCCCTACATTTAGTGCATTTTGTATGAGAATCGTAAGAAAGCTTAGTTAGCCTAGTTCTCCAACCCTCAGAACAAAAGCGAATACTAGATGAACTGGAATCCGACATCGTTAACTAAATAACACCTCGAACAACAATTCGACAATGGTAGCAAGCCACAAAGCAACAAATTCTGAATACTTCACCAAATTCATGCAAAGAAAATCTGAAAAGCGAAGAAGCAGCTGCATGAAAACTTCTGATGTTAACTGGAGCCGGCAGAAAATAAACTGAGCTCTCCACTGGGTTGTTTCCTCGAGTCCTGGATGGTGGGCAGGACCTTATCACCTACACACTAACGATAACAGCACCACCGCGCGAATTTTGAATTTTTAAGCTCCCGTAGGTTAGTGAACCAATAACTATGCAATTACTTGGTAAGTTACTTATATAAAATGCCACTTATTAAGTTCCAATGTAAGAATGTGTAGGCTAAAAACATGCATTTAACAGTTAAGTTAGGCATGAGTACAGTATAGCCTAGGCTAACCAACAAAATTGATGCTGTTTGACAAAGACTCTGTCCTAAATGAACGTTTGTATTACAAGGAACCAATATACTTTCACAATGTACACATCTACTGTTAAAAAGCAAGAAACATTAAAGAAACTGCGGGAGTCAGACTTTCCATTCCTCAACTTTAACCTCAAGATGAAGATTTGTCCATCTTTGACATCTAGTATCAGTTCCAAAGGAATGACAAGATTATGGATCTTGGTACAAAAAATTAGGCTATGGAAGATTGACTTGTTATGTATAGTCTTAGTTAATTGTCTCAAAATGAATGGTAGCCTCCGAATGTAGGCTAAATCACAACAATTGACATACCAATACTGTATACAGTAGCCATAAGTAGTAATAACATTATTTTTTTTATTCAAAACCTAAACAATGTGTCCAGTTGAAAATTTATTTTCATGATAAAATTAAGTTTGCATCAAACTGTAATGGGTAATTTCATAAAATAGTTTCAACTCACTTGGCAGCTTAAATTTTAAAAATTGGTAATATTTTTGTTTTCATGAAGAAAACCCACTACAGTATCAGGGAACATAAAAACAACATTGCTGAAGACTCAATTCATTTGTGCCCTTACATCCATGAGAGGGGAGGAGGGAGGGCTCCGATTCTGTAATTACTTGGTAAGTATATATGAAACTTAATTTTATCATGAAAATAACATTTTCAAATAAGTAACTTACCAAGTAATTACATAGCTGAATCCCACACTGATAGGTGGTATACATGGACAGATTCTACTCCAAAACATTCAGTAATTGAAATGAATTTGAAATAGAAAAGTTGCTAGCATTGATACAATGCATGTTGTTTCCTTACCTGGTAAGAGAGCTACTGCAGGTAGATACTGCCACTGGTTGCTGCTCATCTTAACCTCTAGTGGCGTGGCAGTATAGCTGTGGAGTGTCTCTACTTTAGGTGAGAGCTTTGGAGCGAAGGACATGTCTGATGTCTCGCTAAGCATCAATAAGTGCCTTTGCCCTGGGTGCAATACCACAATAAAAACAACCAGACAATGCTGTCACCTACACTGAAATAAAAAACCACCACCCATCCACTAAAAACTGGTGATTTAGAAAGGTACATGATACCTCCAGGCTCCCAAGACTCAAACCCTATATCAAGGAGAAGACATAAAGGATAGAAGGAATGCTTCCTATGCCCATTTTTCAATACCATGCCAGCCACTGACAAATTGAGATTATGAAATAATGCTTTGTTGGTATAAAACTAAAAACATCAAATAAATAATGCGTTGCAAAAATCAATTTACACCTCCAATAAGTGGACTGTAAAAAGGAAGAGATAGACAAAATATGTCTAAAAGCTAACAAGGTAGTTACTGCTCTGATCTCATGAGCTTTAACCTTAACTGAGATCAATAAATCAATTCAAAGTGCACTTAAGCTAATAAGGTCCCTTAGAAAGAATAACAATGCGTTCTTAGAAAGGGGTTGGGAAAGATTCTTCACAGAGCACCAGAGTAGCTAGAAGGTCCTCTGATTTTCTCAGTTCTGTCTAAGTAATATCTTAAGGCTCTCACAAGGTACAGAGTTCTTTCCTCCATCAACTTTTTAGTGGTAAAAGAATGGGCCAGGGCTTGGACATCACCTCATTCTTGGCCAGAAAACTGACTAGTAAATGAACAGACAAAACCTTGTGAAAATCAAACCCTTTTATCAATAGCAGTTTTCACTGACCCATTAAATTGCTAAAATTTTAATAAGAAACGGAGCTCAAACCCTAATTGAACCAGAAGCCACTTTAAAACAACAAAATATCCCATTCCAGGCAACAAACTAGTTCTTATTTTCTTGTGTCGAAGGATTTGTTAAAGTGAAAGATCCTGGAATTCAAAAGTCAGATCCAAACCTGTGTCAAAAATACAGAAACCAGCAGTAATTATGTAACCTCTAATGGTATTAAGATTAGACCCTAGAGGATCTCAAATAGGCAGAAAATCTGCAATCTGCAACTGAGGTATGAAAAGATCAGATGTATGTCTTTGCACCAGCTAGTATCCACTTGGCTTGGTAGACCTTGCAAGAAGACTGATGTCTACATCTTGCAATAGCCTCTGCAACTGGTCTTGAAAAACCTTTTGCTCTGATGAGTTTCCCGACAGTTTGAAGCCTGTCAGGGCAAGAGCAGATAGTCCTTGATGAAATCGTCTGAAATGAGGCTGTCTGAGAAGACTTGGTCTTTGTGGAAGTAGCCTCTGGAAGTCTACTAGCAGCTTGAGGAAGTATGGGAACCACTTCTTCAGAGGCCAGAATGGAATTACTAAAGTCATTGACAGATTATGATGGGTTAGAAATCTATTTAAAACTTCCCTGACCATGTTGAATAGAGGGAATGCATATAGGTCCAAGTTCAACCAATTCTGGAGCATGGCATCCATCGGCCATGCCAGAGGGTCCAGGGCTGGAGAACAGAACAGTGGAAGGTGATAATTCCTTGATGTTGTAAAATAAGTCTTCATGTTCAATTTCCCAGTTTCCATAGGTTAGAGGAGAGACTATTCAAACCTGTGAATGTAGACTCCATTCTGTGGGAAGGACCTGTTTTGTTGCTGAAGCAGCTGTTTGTCCATCTACAAAAGGAGGTTTCAACTTGCCAGCATGAACCAAAACAGACTGATCTTGGTCTGATTCTGTTCTGCCCACAGAAGAAGGTCCCTTGTTGCCTCACAGAGGGAGAAGAAGTGAGTCCCACCTCGCTTCCTGGCGTAAGACAGAGCAGTGGTGTTGTCCAAGTGGAACACCACTGTCTTGTTGAAAGTCACAGTCGAGAAGGATTGAAGGCCTAAATGGACTGCCTTCAATTCTCTGATGTTGATATGAAGCTTTCTCTGGACCATGTCCTGGAAACTTCCATGTTCCCCAGAAGGGATCCCCAACCTAGATACAATGTGTCTGAGTAGAAGTCTAGGTCAGGGCTCAGAGGAAGAAGAGACTTTCCTTCCAAAAGTCTTCTTTCAGACAACCACCATTGCAGGTCCGTCTTGATCTCAGTTGCTACGGGAAAAACAAATGAATTTGGGTGAGTTCTCCTGTCCCAGCTGGCTTTTAAAAGAATTAAGCACACTCACATGGAGTCTTCCTAACCTGACAAACTGCTTGATGGAGGCTAGAGTTCCTAACAGGCTCATCCACTGGTTGGCCGAACAAGACGTAAGAGAGACAAAGCTGCATACCTTCTGAAGACAGGATTCGATTCTCTTGAGGGACGGAAGAGCCAAAAACTCCGAGAGTTGATTGTCATCCCCAAATTAAGAATTTCTGTACCAACAGAATCAACAAAAACATTAATGAAGATTGATGATTAATCCTAGATCTTTTATCAAAATATGTTTTCTAGGTCCAATCAGCCATTTCCTTTGAGGGGATCAAAGATGTTTCATCCAAATGCTGGTGTCCCCAGTTAACCTCAGGTTTACCAGTTAAAACACATTCATTTGTTAACAGTGTTTGGTTTTTATGGTGAATCAACAAAAACGTTAATAAAGATTTTCAGTTGCCAGTAAGAGGTTTATCATGCCAATATATCCATTTAATATTATTAAGATCATACTCACTTTTGGTGTTGTATATGCCTTTAATTTGGTTAACAGCAATTTTCAACCAATAAACGAACCTCCGCCGTTAACCAGGGACTGCCTGTACAGGGAGATGTTTATTCCCATAAAGTGGAGCCACGTTTTGCAAGAGGGCAAGTCTGTAAACACTTGAGGAATGCCGATGATCCGCTGAAGCACAAGCTAATGATATTAACACTTTTAATGGAAAATACCGATAATAACTTCCTGGAGTCCAGATGGATTATAACATCGCAGTATGTGTAATTCATGTTGATGGTAATCATCCAGTCACCCTGGTGAATGGATGACAAGACTGTCTAGTTCGTTTCCATCCTGAATTTTGTCTTCTGGACGAAGAAATTTAAAGCCCTAACATCGAGAACAGGTCTCCAACCCCCAGATGACTTGGGGACTACAATTAGATGGTTGTAAAAACCCTCTGTTTTGACATCCTTGACCACCTCTACAGTTCTTCCTGATAAGGGAAGCAACTTCTTCTGAAAGGGCCAAATACTTCTCTGAACCTACTGAAAGTAGGCAGTCAATACGATGGGCGTATTGACTAAAGGAGGTTTCTCTCTGAACAGAACCTTTACAATACTACCCATTGTCTGCTTTGGTAGACTCTCCATTTCTGCCAGAAATGGAGAAACCTTCTGGCTCCTCCTGGTGCACAGGATTGAGTCTTCACTTCCAAGAAGAAAAAGAGAGTGGAGACTAGCTTGATTACCCTGGCCGAGAAATGCACTTTGTCCTTCAGGACTTTTAGCCACCCCTAAAAGAACAGATTCACTAACAATTGATTTTCTGGTCAAACTGATTTGAGACCCAATGGGATTGTAGGAACAATGCCATGCAAAGGAGTATTTTACAGGAGGGGGCTGGTGATTCTCCAAGAGAAACAGGAATCTAACTTAACATTATCAACCAATAAGAGACTTAGGCTAAGGTCTCTTCTAAATCAAACCATTTTATGAGCGGACTCTGACACCATTTCCAGGGCTCACATTCTCCTAATCCGGCTGCCTTTCTCCTGGAGAAGGAAAAAATCACAAACTTGATTCATGAGAAACTTGAGAAAAGAACTTGGGTCAGATCACTGAGACCCTTGGTTCAAACCATAAAATGAATAATAATCTTCTTCTACAGTATTCAAGAGTCTCCCCACCAAAAGCTGGATCTGTGCTTGATAAGAAGTTGGTACAATGAAAGGTTAACAAAAATGGGCCAGTGTACCAAACACAAATGGGAAAAAGAAAAATGGAACTTCAAAGTTTGGCATCAATCAAGCAGTCAATCGCATCAGTTAAAGGCCAAATATCAAAAACTGTTTGCAACAGATTCTGTATTGGGCAATAAAGAAAATTATAATTTGGAGAGCTGGTTTTTAGGGAAAAGAAAGGAAAGATCAAAAACCACCAACAAATGTGGACATATTCCCATATTTTCTCTCTACAGTCAAATTTCACTTTTTAAAGAAATGAAATTTAAAAACAAAGTTTTACAACAGTGAAGCAAAAACCTTCCATTTGCCCTGGCTGCACATAACTGTCATTTCGTAGTGCTGAGGAAATGTAAATCATATATACTTGTGGCACCATTCAAATCATGTTTAACTAGGAGTTTAAACTACCCTTTCTCTTTATCGTATAATCCCATAATTGAAGAGGTCAAACCAGGTGGAAAAATGGTCAGAATTTTACACAAATCCCAAACAGGGCTCGAGTCTAGTAAGGAAAACGGTTATACAGAACAAACTATAGAAGATAAATAGCACAAAAAAAATCATTATATACTTTCTCTTTCTGTCTCTTTCAAGTTTATCTTAATGTGAAAAAAACCTTTTTTTCTCTCTTCCCAGACCCCTGCATTCAAACAAGAAGTACTAAATCTTTCATGTTGACACTTGTTTAACTGGTAGCAAAAATGTTAGGAATCATAAGATGCTTATGTATTCTCGTCATCAGGTTCACTGCAATACTCTAATGTTGATAAACTTTATGCTTTTAACAATTAAAATGATATTTTAATGATAAAATAAAGTTTGTTCATACTTACCTGGCAGATATATATAGCTGTATTTCTCTGAATCCGACAGAATTTCAAAACTTTCGGCACACGCAGTGGGAGATCAGGTGGTTAGTACTCATTCCCGCCGCTGGGAGGCGGGAATCAGGAACCATTCCCATTTTCTATTCAGATTTTCTAGTGCCACTGTCTCCTGAGGGGAGGTGGGTGGGCACTATGAATATATATATCTGCCAGGTAAGTATGAACAAACTTTATTTTATCATTAAAATATCATTTTGTTCATGAAACTTACCTGTCAGATATATATATAGCTGAATCCCACCATTGGAGGTGGGACAGACAGAATAGGATTTAGGAAACAAACACAAATGTAGGTGATTGACGCCTTGGTTCCTTACCTGTTAGCATAGCTGACTTCAAGTGATTACTGTCACCCAAGTCTGCTTCTGCTTTACTAGAGTCTCCAGCAAGGTAGGGACCTATAAAGCTGGTGAGTTCTAGATGACCTGTCAACGGGGCGTGACCACAATGGGACTAGACCATATTGACCATACAAGAGGGCAAAAGGAGCAAAACCAACCACCTGACCAAGCCTAACTAAGCCATTGAACCTAACATAAACTAAAGCTAACAATTGGGAAGTCCACCATCAATGGCCACCCAACAACCAAAAATACAAAACAAGATTAAAAATACCAACCTTCTAAAGGATAGGATGAGTGTCATCTCTTCCCCCAACATTGTGTCTGCGGAAACGTATGGTCCCAGCGAAGAGCAGTCTTCAATGTCGTCTTCACATCCATCAGGTAGTGTGAAGCGAACACTGAGTTACTTCCACCAAAAAGGTGGCACCCAGAATGATCATTGAGTGACATATTCTTCTGAAAAGCCACTGAAGTCGCAATGGCTCTCACTTCATGAGCATTGACTTTCAGAAGTCTCAAATCACCATCTTGACAGGATGAATGGGCCTCTTTGATCGTGTTCTTAAAAAGAATGCCAGAGCATTCTTGGACATAGGTAAGTCAGGTCTTCTTCAACTGAACACCACAGATTGTCCGAGGGGCCTCGACTTTCTTTCGTCTTGCTAAGTAGAATTTGAGAGCCCTGACAGGGCACAGGACTCTCTCTGATTGTTGTCCAGAATCTCAGCCAAACCTTTGATTTCAAAACTCTTGGGCCAAGGGTTTGAAGGGCTTTCATTTTTGGCTAGGAACAAAGGGCTTAGGAGCAAACAGCATTATGTCCTTTAAAGCCAATATGCTTACTAAAGGCTTGAACTTCACTAACCCTCTTTGCCGTCGCCAGAGCAGTTAGGAAAATAGCCTTTCTAGTAATGTTCTTGAATGAAGCAGAAGACAGAGGTTCAAAAGAACTGGACATAAGGAACCAGGACAACATCCAAATTCCAAGAAGGAGTCCTGGGCTGAGGCACCTTGACAGTCTCAAAGGATCTCAAGAGATCGTGAAGGTCCTTGTTGTTAGAAGATCCAGGCCTCTGTGCCTAAAAACTGCCGACAGCATACTTTATAGCCCTTAATAGTCGAGACTGCCAGTTTATCCTTCACCCTCAGATAAGAGGAAGTCTGCTATCTGGGGCACAGAGGTCGTGGTGGAGGAAATGCCCTTGCTTTCTGCACCATCTCCTAAAACGGTCCACTTGGATTGATAGACAAATTGCTGGAAGAGGTCTCCTGGCACTGGCAATAGCTTTGCCACTGGTCTCGAAAACCTCTCGCTCTGGCCAGCTTCTCATAGTCTGAATGCAGTCAGACTCAGAGCGGGAGGTTTTTGTGGTACCTTTCGAAATGGGGCTGTCTGAGAAGATCCACCCTCATGGGCAGAGTTCTTGGGAAGTCCACTAGGAAGGACATGACCTCTGTGAACCAATCCGCTGCTGGCCAAAAGGGGGCTATTAACGTCATCCTCGTTCCTTCCGACGCTGCAGAAACTTCCTGATGACTTCTCCCAGGATTCTTGAAGGGAGGAAAGGCGTAAAGATCATCCCTTTCCAATCCCAGAGAAGAGCATCTACTGAGATTGCTCCTGGATCTAGAACAGGGGAGCAGTAAAGAGGAGCCTCTTTGTTCTGGAAGTTGCAAAGAGATCCACCAGGGGACGTCCCCATAGCCTCCACAGTCCTTGACACACCTCTTGGTGATGGGTCCATTCGGTCGGTAGCAGTTGATGCTGCCGACTGAGAAGATCCGCACGGATATTCTCCACGCCTGCAATGAACCTCGTGAGGATCGTGATCCCCGTGCCTGGGTCCAAGCAGGATCTCCTTTGCTAAAGGATGAACAGGGACCGAGAGTGAGTTCCCCCCTGTTTCTTGAGGTATGCTAGGGCTGTGGTGTTGTCCGAATTGATCTGGACAACCCGACCTGAAACTCGGCTCCTCGAAGAAAAGAAGGGCCAGCAGGATAGCCCCAATTCTTTGAGATTTATGTGCCAGGACACCTGTTCCCCTCTCCAGGTGCCTGACACTTCTTCCCCCTCCCAGTGTTGCTCCCCATCCCGAAATGGACGCGTCGGAAAACAACACTAGGTCGGGGCTCTGAAGGTTGAAGAGAAAGGCCTTCTGCCAACTTCAGAGGATCGAGCCACCACCTCAGGTGATTCTTGACAAAGGGAGAGATCTTCAGAGAAACTCTTCCAGATCCTCCTTGTCCATCCAGTTCTCTGCAAGGAAAAACTGGAGCGGTCTGAGATGAAGTCTTCCCAGGGAAACAAACTTCTCCAGTGATGAAATGGTCCCCAGCAAACTCATCCATTCCCTCACCGAGCATGTTTCTTTCCCTAGAAAGGCTGAAACTTTTTCTAAACACTGCTGTTGTCTTTCTTGAGATGGAAAAGCTCGAAAAGCCACTGAATCCATCTGAATCCCCAGATAAACGATGGACTGAGTCGGGATCAGATGGGACTTTTCTTCGTTCACCAGAAGTCCTAGGGACTTCGTCAAATCCAAAGTCAAATGAAGGTCCTCCAGACACCTTAATTGAGAAGAGGCTCGGATGAGCCAATCGTCCAAATAAAGAGAGACTCTATTCCTCCAAATGAAGCCACCTTGCAACATTCCTCATGATAACCCGTGAAGACCATAGGGAGCTGTGCTGAGTCCGAAGCAAAGAGCTCTGAACTGAAATACCTGTCCCCCAGGACAAACCTCAGGTACTTCCTTGACTGAGGATGTATAGGGAACGTGAAAGTAGGCATCCTGTAAGATCCAGAGAAACCATCCAGTCTCCTGGTCTTAAAGGCTCCGAGAACAGACTGGGACGTTTCCATCTTGAACTTTTCTTTTAAAAACGAAATGGTTCAACTTGCTGACGTCCAGGACTGGTCTCCATCCTCCCGACTGTTTCGGGACTAGAAACAGCCTGTTGTAAAACCCCGGGATTGTAAATCCGAGACTTGCTCCACAGCTCTTTTCTCGAGCATTTGCTCCAAGAGGTCTAAAAGAATCTGTTGCTTCTCCTGATGATAGGATGGCGACAGATCCCTGGGCGAAGTGCACAATGGAGGCAATACGAGGAAAAGGGATCTTGTATCCTTTCTCTATGACTTCTTGGGACCAGCTGTCCGTCCCTCTCTCTCTCCAGGCTCCCGCAAAAGAAAGAAGCCTGGCTCCTACAGGTGTCTGGAGGTCGTTTGAGAGTCACTTTTTGCCCCTGGTTTTAGAAGGGGCTGCTCCTCTGGAAACCTCTTCCTCGAAAGGACGATCTAGAGGAAGAAGCTCCTCCACGAAAGGGCTTCTTCTTCTTGGAAGACAGAACCAAGGAAGAAGTCGAAGGGACTGCAGGACGTCTAGAAGAATGGGCCAGGAGGTCTTGAGTGGCCTTCTCTTGCAATGTGGAGGCCATCCTTGACTAAAGACTGGGGAAAAGATGATGCTAGAAACAGAGGCGAACAATAATTCTGCCCTCTGAGACAGGAGAGACCGACTTGGAGGTGAAGTTGCAGTACAAGGCCCTCTTCTTTAAAGGCCCGTACAAAAATGGGCAGCCAGTTCTTCTGAGCCATCCCTGACAGCCTTGTCCATGCAATTTAAAGGACACTGGACAAGCTCCCCAGGCTAATGGAGTCAGGGCTTCTAAGCCTGCAAGTCTAAGCTCCCAGGCACCAGTCCAAGAAATTAAAAACTTCCATGGTGCTGAAAAGTCCTTTCAGATGATGATCTGTCTCAGACAAAGACCAAGAAACCTTAGCAGCAGACAGAGGAGGGACCTTCTGGGAGCGTCGACAAGGCTGGCAAAATCTCCTTGAGATGAAGAGGAAGGTACTCTAGAGCCAACCTCCTCTCCTGTCTCACTACCACATACCTGCCTTGCCACTAATCTTGATGGAGGCAGGGCAAAAGAAGTCTTGCACTTGGGCCTTCCTTCCTCCATCCAGGTGTTAACCTTGCTTGAAAGCCCTCTTGTGTGAGAGAGATGAAGTCATCTTCACAAAACCAGAAGAAATTGTGTTTTGGACGAAGCTAACTGTGAAGGAGGAGGGAGAGAGCCGAGGGTTGAAACTTGTCACCGAACAAGACCTTAAGAAGCCTAGTTAACACTTGGTAGTCTGAAGAAGAGGAAGCAGAAGATGCTGATGTCAACTGCAGGCTCCGAAGTCGCCAGAGACTTCTCCTCATCAATGGGCGAAGGGGCAGAGAGTCACCCAAAACCTTTGGAGAAACGAAATGGGACTTGAGGTCCGATGTGAAGGAGGGAATCTTCTCTTCCCTGCAGATACCTTAAAGCTCTGGAGCGTCCCGACAAGTCCTGGCGAAAGGCGCGCCTGTGTTGGCAAGAAGGCGACCCTGAAGAGCGTCCATCCGGGCGTCCAGCCTGATGTCCAGCCGGAAATTTATATTTTGCCGAGCATCCTGCAGCATGAGCGTCAGAGCAGAGAAGCGTCCTGACGCATGCGGCTTTCCGAGGCGTCCTGGGAAACTGCATGCGAATTTCAAGCGCGCCTGGCGTTGAACGTCACCATGGGGAACTGAGCCCTGAGGAGACCAGGCGAATGCTGAGAAGCAGGACTAAGGTGATGAAGAAAAAGGAGCAGGAGAAGGGGACTTCCTGGACTTCTTGATGGGCAGCTTCAATCCTTGCGACGACGACACGCATTCTGCATCCCTTCTGCAAGAAGAGAAGTCAACTGCGCTGCATCTCCAGCAAAAGCTTCTTGGATGGAGAAGATCTCATATCTGGGGAAGAGCTGATCCTGTGGGAAGACAAGGGCGAGGGGACGCCTTCTTCTTCCTCACAGGAGCTAAAACAGCTCTCTTTCTTGGAGCGACTGGGAGCGCCAAACGCGTCCTCATCTGATGACGTCCTGGTCCTCTTCTGTGGATGGAAAGCTTCAAAATACTCCAAAGACGGTGAAAACTGACGTGAAGTGTCCTCTTCTCTGAAGCTCCTCTTCAGAGGGCGAGAGTCCTTCGAGATTTCCACCCGTCGCCTTTAGGAGGACGCCTCGGGGAAGAAAAGCAGTCCTTGGTTGAATTTGTGCCGAGAGCATGATCCTTGGCAGCCTGGGAAGCGACAACAGGACCTGCCCACGCCAGATCGGTGGGGGGCCCCGTAACCCTCTTATCGGCTTTGACATGCCTTCTCCCTGAGTCCTGGGAGTCTGACAGAGGTCCAGGCCTAGAAGCATTATGGGGCCGATCTGACACCCCTCCAAAACACTAGGGGAACACTACACTTCACAGCACTTTGAAGGCGATGTCAGTTTATTTTCCAGAGCACCAAGGATGGTGTTCATGATCTCCGCCAGGGCCAAACCCTCCGTCAGACACAACCTCAGGGATAAGGCAAAACCACAGGGACAGGTGCAACAATGTCTACATTAGGGTTATCAGGAGAGGAATTAGTACCCTGACTCTTACACACACTCCTGGAGGAAGACCTCTTGATCCTGTCACGCTCCAACTTACAAACATAAGAATCATACAATTTCCAGCTCGCATCAGACAAAGGCTCACACTCCTTGCAGCGATCATTGATCAAACAAATATGCCCCCTACACCTCATGCAAACCGAGTGAGGGTCTACCGAAGCTTTCGGTAGCCTCACCTTACAATCACTCACACAACATACACGAAAGCTAGCAGAACTAGTTCCAGACATATTCAAAGAGCAGTCATAAGCAAAATCAAAACAGTCCACAAAAAAGCGTGTGCCAATCCACAATCCAAAAACCAAAAGTCAAGAGAATACTTAATTGGAAAACTAGTAAGTTAATGAAATCCAGAGACGGAGGTACTGAAAACAGATGTTGACAGTACCGGCGACAGAGAAAATCTGAATAGAAAATGGAATGGTTCCTGATTCCCGCCTCCCAGCGGCAGGAATGAGTACTAACCACCTGGCCATACTGCATGTGCCACACTAGTTTTGAAATTCTGTCGGATTCAGAGAAATACAGCTATATATATATCTGTCAGGTAAGTGTCATGAACAAAACAAAGGTTCAAAAAACCTAAACTAGCACTAACTAGCTCGAAGGCTACCAAAGGTAAGAATACTTCACCAATCTTGGAGAAAATCTCTACCAGAAAGCGATACTAAGTCAAAATAAGCTGCTTCCAACAACTGTGTTCAGTTGTAAGCCGGCAGAAATGAATTGAGCTCTTCAGCTATGTTGTCCCTCTTATTCCCCGATAGCGGGTGAAGCGCTACTGCCATTTTTAATATTTAAGCTGTTGCTATGTAATTACAATACTTAAGTTATATGAAAAGACCCTTTTTAGGAGGCAGAGAGTTCAGGGAATTCCTATGAGGTTCCAGCCATCCAACCACCACACAAGATCCTCTCTGATCGCCCCTCTCAAGGGAACGAGTGGAGAGAGAGGATGGTTTGGAGTTAATCAGTGCCACTTAGGTTGCCAGTGAAATAAACACAAAAGGAGTTGCCCTTGCACAACAAGCTTTCCCAATGATGAAAAGTGGCCATGAGCTCATTGTTCCTATTGAGAAGTAACTGTGCTGTAACCTCCCATAGCTAGCTAACATGCTTTGGGATGATATCTGACTTCTCCCAGTGTATCACCACCCTCTAGGTAGTGACAAAATACAAATAGGCAAGGTAGTCTATTTTAGGTCAGGAACCTGTTCCTTAAACTACTACTATAGCCAGTTCTCACACTGGAAATTCACTCTTTCTTTGGAAGCTATGGTTCTGAGTACAAAAATATGGGGGTATGTATATGTATAATTTACTTGTAAACAAATGAACTTAAAAATTATTTTAAAAATCTACTTAACCAAAATAAACCTAAAAAACTTGAAATTTTAGCGAAAATTCAGTTAAATCAAGCACAGTACTTACCTTCCACAAAAAATTCTCATACTGTGCACACACATGTATTGCAGTCACTGGCCATGCTCAACTCTTCATACAGTCATTCTGACACTCTTGGCAGAATAATTATTTACTAGAACTTTATTTCAATCTTGGCTAAATTTTCCATAGCAGTCAACTTTTTCTTCTATCCTTCAAGGACAAATTCCTGTTTTGAAGATTTGCATGTTGTCACAATAGTTTCATACTTCTTCCTGATAACTGTTTCTGACACTGAAAAAGTTTACTTCTTAAAATAGCAGGTCTTTAAATAGGAAGAACTGAATCAACAACTGGGGAAATATCACCAGAATATGTAAAAAAACAACAGGGGTTGTAAATCTCACCTAAATCTTGGTATGAACACAGCCACAAAAAAAAAGTCAGCAACTTGACTAAAGGTGTTGTCGCATGCATGTGGATATGTTTTCTGGCAGTATTTAGTTTTCACTATTATGACAGCTTTGTCTGTCTATCCGTACTTTTTTCTGTCCAACCTCAGATCTTAAAAACTACAGAGGCTGGAGGGCTTTGCAAATTAGTATGTTGATCATCCACCCTCAATCATCAAACATCTTTCTCCATTAAAAATGGAACAAACCCACAAAAAAATGGACCATTACAAACCTTCATGAGTTGCAGCCCTGAAAATCAGTAGTTTTTATTTTTTTTAATTTAAAACATGCTATAATTGTGCATCTGGCAATGATATTTCTACCACCAGTAGCCATGGTTAAAGTTTCATAGGCTCTGGCTCATACAGTTATTGATCAAGACCACCGAAAAATAGATCTAAATTTTCGTGGCCTTTTATACTATATTTCCTCAATTGAGCTGAAGAAACTTTGGCACATTTTTTACTTGTTTTATCTTGATAACAGAGTTTGCTCAAAGAATCTCATTACACCAAAAAATGGACACTGAAGAGGTAGTTGGACAGTTCACTTTCGAATGCAGTCTAAAATAGAAATAAGAGGTAGACAGATTTCATAAAGAACTACAGTTATGAAAAACAAACAATAAATAACAAATGACAAGTGCTTCAATCTTTTCATTTTTACTGAAGTGTTTTCTGTGGTGAAGCAACTGGGTCTCTCAGAACTTGGGGACTAAACAGTCATCCACATAATGCAGCACAAATACACCCTGTAAATGGGCTTTCTCCCACACAAGCAACTTACTCTTCCAAGAAAAGATAGTGAGGGGGTCACTCAACTTCCTCTGCATATACTCCCTGGACCAAGACAGAGCAGTATTTATGAAAGGAGCTGGGTAAAAGACGGTCAGGGCTGGGAGGAGGGAAGTACAAGGGTTCAGGGTTCAGTGATATCACTGGGGGAGTGTTCCTTCCTGATGATGCTTGCAAATGCTTCTTACTATTTTTCATCACATCACTCCCAAATTTGCCCCAGCCTTGCAAGAAAGAACCAAGACTGCAAATACACAAGGCCATGCCCCTCACAAAGACACTGTTCAGGTTTTCCTCTATCTTGAACAAAAATCACAAAAACCAGCAAAACACTGTCACTAGCTGGTACTCAACCAACAAAATGCTGGTAATGGCAGATGAGTGGGGAATTCCTCCCCCCTCACTCCCCTACCACCAGTTAACTACCTTAATACCATTTCAACCACCCTTTTCAGCTCACACTGAAGAATGAAAAGTGATGGTTTGTACTTCTCGAGGAACATTGATAAAACAAAATACAAGACTTTTATGTGCACTCTATTTGAGCAATTACTAATTTGATGAAAAATGACAAGGTTATTTGTGTAGAGCATAAATAAAAACGACGAACCCCAAAGACTGACTAACTTTAGTGGATCTTTTACCACTCAACGCTCACATAGTACTCCATTCAAGTAGGTTAACCAAGCATTTCCAATAGAAAAAAAAAAGATTCAACGAGCATAAAAAAATAATCAGAAAACTATTTCAGCAGTCTCAGAATGAAGTGTTATTATAATTATTTACCACTACAGCTACTTTTGGTAGCCTTATGGTTAAAAGCAACCACTAGCTCAACCAATCCTAATTTCACCTCTGGTTGTTTCATAATGCTCAAGTTTTGTAACTAGACCTAGTAAAAGTGCAACGTTATTAACACAATAGGCTGTTTCCATGGGTCACTGACCGAAAATACACTAAAATTTCTTAATCTAGTATATTTGTAATTAGCTTAGAACCAAATCAAAAACATGTTTCAACTAGGAAAAATCTAACGTTTCTTAACTTCACATGACCTAATGAGGGAGGGTGATTGGTATTTTTTATTATGACACCCATCACCCTTTGGAGGTGAAATTTATGTTATTCAAGGTTTTTACGAGTGTTTTGAATGATCTGACCTTCAAAACCATTGGAAATTATTTGTCTTTTAGGTAAAATTCCTCTGCAGCCATCAGTCAGTAGCACCCTGGTGGGAACCATGAGCTTTTTGGGAGGGGATCATAAAAAAACAATGGTTTTGAAGGTCAGACTTGTCATGTTAGCTTGTAATCCTGTTCATTTTTATTTACAAAGGCCTACATTAGTTTAGGTGGGGAGTTTATGGGGCAGGCAAAGCATCCTTACCAGGTAAAGATTTGGCACTCTGAGGTTAGATTACGTTAGACATGGTTAGGTTAGCTTACAACCCTACTTATCTTAATCTACAGTGCCCTAGGTTAGGTTAGATGGGGGTTCAGGAGGGCAAAACCCTCCCTCTTTCCCCAGCCACGTAAGAACACAGCACCCTAGGTGAAGCTAATAAAAACACATCCTTGAAGTTCACAAGTTATGTGTTTTCCACAAGATTTTTGGGTAAAGCTTTATTTTAAACCATTATCACATTTTAACTTGAAAACATTTTCCTATGTTTTAATGTGTCCTTTGAATGGTTCCGACATTTGCTCCTTTCCCTGTAAAGTGTTACTATACTTTAAAGCTAGCACCACTCCCATGAGTGCCGTGTTCAGTACCAGCGCCATTAGAATGAATAATTGGTAATACATAAACATAAGACAGTATATATTTTGGACACAGTGAGTTTGCAATAGATTTGAGCACAAGTTTTGTACCAATCATGTTAAGGAGACTTAAGAGTACAGCATAAAAAAAATATCAAATAATAGTTTAAAGTAAAATAATACCAGTTTTCGATGTGTTGAAAATGAATCTGACCTTCAAAACCTTTGTAAATTATGCTAATCTTTTTTTGTGGTTCCACCATCCAAAAACTCCTGGTTTCCACCTGGATCCTTGAGACTGGAGGCTAGAGAGTAGTTAACTAAAAACCAAATGATTTCCAGTGATTTTGAAGGTCAGAATCATTCAAAACATACAAAAAGAAGGCATAAACTTCACCTCCAGGGAGATAGGTGTAGGCTCATACTGTAGTAAAAATCCAACCAATCAGAACAAATAAAAACAGTATGATTCATAAACCAGTGCTCTGATCTAGATGTAACCATTCTTTAATTTCTATCATCCCAAGTGGAAGCATGTGACATGAATGTTTGTTACAACATGTGATGAATTTTATGTCACAGAAACTACACTGTTCAGAATCTGTATATGAAGGGTGTTTCGTATAAAATTCTGCCGTTTCTTGAAATAATTAAACATGTTCATCTGCTCTACAGCCATCAAACACTGCCTCCCAAACGCATTTTACCATCCTGACCGAATACAACACAACCTGGTTCTAGCACTTCCACAGTCAAACCCCAAACACTTAGAGAAGACTACAAATGATTTTTAATATGGTAAGCAGTTCATTTGTAGTTTTCGATAAATTAGTACGACGAAACTCGAGAACTTAAACCTACTCCCACAAAGAGGTATTCTAGGCCAGTCCATGTGCTCAATGTTAAGTGTTACTTGGGGACCACGTAAGGGCACAACGCCCTAAGTCGGGTTAGGAAGGTAAGTTCTATTAAGTCTGGGCATGAAGCCCTTAGACAGGTTAGGTTAAGGTTGTCTTAATTAGGTCTGGCCAGTGCCAGACCATGTGTCTGAATGAAAACTTAGTCCCGCAGATGTTTCCGATTTTCAGTGTCCCTTGGGGCAGTCCAATGGGGACGAAGCCTCCCCAGCCAGGTTAGGGCATGGCACACTAAGCCAGGCTAAAAGGTTAAGGTCTAATTAGGTCAAGACACAGCATTCTAGGAAAGGTTAGGTTTGGACCCTATTCTGCATCCACTCCCTCAAGCTTAGCCTCATCAACATGATAACACCTTGTGAATGAAAACCATCTGTGTGCAACTAGGCCTATTCTACATTAAGTTACCATATTTGGTTGATTGCCTGTGACTAGCCTACTATAGGTACCACCTTGACAGCGACACCGAATTATATTTCACAACTAGGCCTAATCCTAGCCTAGTCTAACTTTGGTAATCCTACAGTTTAGGGGTCCAAATTCACCGCATTACATAAAGTCAATGTCAGTACACAGATTTATCAAATATTTATTGAATCATGGAAAACAATGATAAATTAGCAGTTTACCTGCTTGCAGAGGCAGAGACTAAAAAAAACAAAAGGAATAAAGGGGGAACATAAATAAACAAAAACATGTCTTGGGGATACTGACACACACAATTGAGAAAATCGTAAATCTTTGCTTCTGTAAGCAGATAAGCTGCTAACTTTTTCAGATTTATCAAAAAGTGGCTCCTGAAGAGCAAGAGCCTGTGCCGGGTTCCTATCTGGTTCCTGGTTCCAAAGCATGCACTCCACAAAGACAGTTAGGCTATGGGCACACTACACTATTTGCTTGAAGTGCATAGCTTTATTCCCTTTGTTTTTTGTTTACAATCAAGCAGATAAACAGCTCATTTTTTAGTAAACAGGCTGCTTCTGTTTGCAGATCTGTTGAAAGACGAAACTGAAAATAGGAAAGAAAACTTAAAAACACAAATGGGAGCAGTGAATTTGGACCACTAAACTGCAGGATTAACCTAACTTAATCTAACAGAGCCTAAACAACCTCACCATGAAGGCGTCCCGGTCCCCTGCGTGTAGTCTGAGGCAGAGTCCCAGAGGCAAACCCACCTCTCAGTCAGCGTAAACAAACCTTAACTGTAGCTTGTAAATTTCGCAACAAGCCCAGTCTTGACCAGCTTCTCAACCTTGCGTACTGGTTACAGTAAATGGAAATAAGAGTTTACAAATGACATATAAGTGCCTATACAATTACCTATTTAGTGGTTCATCGACCCTTCCCGTGAATGATGGCAATGTTGTGTATTTGGTGGTTGTGATCCGTACCTCCGAGGACATTAACGCAAACAGCTGATTTGTCCATCGGCTAAATATATAATGTCTAGGTATCTTACTTAAATGCACATTCTATGTTACCAGATACGCCGTATTCTGTACTAGTTTCTTCAGATTTTCTTTGGAAAAATACATCTCACTGTATGTTTCTTCTCTTGACTACGTATTTCCTTTACTAATACTTTTCAATATTTTCTCTTCTCGTGGCTATGCTACCTCGCTCGGGTGGAAGGTGTCGACGGTGCTCGTGTCACGTAGGAGGCACATCGGAGGGAGGGACAAGGAATTGGTATCAACTGATCCAAGTAATGTTGCTTTATTTTGTTCCTTTTCATTTTCTGGCTTCCACGCCCTTTTGCGATAGCTTCTGTTTACTCTAACCTTTTTCTTGGGTAGTGGCATAATAACAGCAAGGAAGGAATACACACAAACTAGAATATAAAAACAATATAAATTATATAATATATAAAATTTACATATAAAACAATATAAATTAATATATATATATATATATATATATATATATATATATATATATATATATATGTGTGTGTGTGTGTGTGTGTATGTATATATACATATGTGTGTATGTGTGGCTGCTGTGGCAGAATGAAACGTTGGTACGTGAACAAAAGGAAAACAAATAATCAGTAGAAATATTTTAAACAAATGCCCAAAAAAACGGGGATTTTCAATGCTTGCTCAAAGGAGGCATTTAACTCCTTGTACTTGGTTGCGAATAATATATTAGTGTAATAAGTTTTATGTAATGTATCCAATTATATCGTTATGACAAAATATCTACGCGAATTAAAAGTTATTCATCAAAGTGAAGAAAGCAAATATGCGACAGGCATATGCTACAAATTATTTCTCTTCTTCTTCTTCTTTTAACGTGCTTTCTTCCCATTTGTATGGGGTAAGCACGATGACTTCTTTTGAAGGACTTTGATTTGACTTTGGGGGAGACTTTGTAGTCTCGATCGGCTGGCCTGCCTGTCATCGCTTAGACCCCGGTATGCTGCAAATTATTTCTGTGAGCCCTCAAAAAAATCACGAGTTACGCTCCGGAAAATCTATTCATCATGTGCTGTATTTCAAACTTCCATGAAAGACAAGTAAAAGAGGGGAGTAGGAAATAAAATACTTGCAAAATTAGCGATTTCAAGGATATCTATAGATCGCAATCCTAAAAGCAAGACACTACTAAGACTTTAGAGCCCTTGGCAAGTTGGCAAATGACAACATCGTTGAGTTGGGACATTTGAACCCTCGGACCTTCAACTGTAATATTGTTCTGGATGGTAGACGTTCAACAGGAGTTTGCTAAGTAATCCTTTTTCCCTCAGGAGTGGCGTATTCAATTCCCCCTTAATTTATCGTAGTGTAATTGGTCCTGTTGTGAAGTTTTTACGAAAAAACCGTTTACCACGCGACTCGACTACAATTGGCGGTTGAGATTTCCCTCGGTTGTTGTCACTTCGTTGGTTAAGTTATAATAAATCCCGATCTTCTACAAGGTAACATTGGGACTTGACTATATTATTGCTAATACTGTATATTTGTTCTGGGAATTTTCGAATCTTACTACGTGTTTAGTCTCGTACAAATCTTTGGTAGTCACTAGTCATTATAACTATTTCTGTGGGCGTTTACTCATAATCTGACGTGAGAAACGCCCAAAATTTACAAGATTTAGAGTAAGTTAAGCACAGCTCAAAAGACTTTTCATTTCCAGGTTGTTTTTGGTACGAGTTTGACCTTGAGTTCCTGTTCTAATGGTACAGCTTCACGTATGGTATAGCTGCTCTGTCTAGCTATAGGCCTACCATGGGTGACTTTTATAAACTAAAGATTCTGTTCCACCAAACTATGAGAAGTTTCAATCCCGTCACCTCACAAATTTCATTCATGATGCTTGCAGCTGAGAATGCTATTCGATTTAGAGGACAAGAGGCCCACGGATTCTTTCTTCCATCTTACTTTCCACCCTTTCCTAACAATGCTTCAACTGCGAGATTTTCCTCCTGTTACAATTTTAAACCTCTTTCTCTCAATTTTCCTTTCAGCGCTGAATGACCACATAGGTCCCAGCGCTTGACCTCCGGCCTAAATTGCATATTCTATCGCTATCTGTAAGATCGCTAGGGTGTCGCCAGGTAGAGAAAGTAGCTCAGCTGGTCTGTTTAGCATTTTAAATTTTTGCCCTCTCGTTAATCCATTGTTTATGGTTCTGCCTGAGACCTGGTATTTACTGTACTTCGATTTCTTAAGAAATGTCTTGGAGGATATTTCGCTTATTGTACTTCTTTTTTTTTCTCATTGCAGTGCTTTTGGAAATTATAATACTAATGATGTGTTTTAATGCATACTCACGCAAAAAACAATCGAGTTTTATGTGGATCTGTGTACAATGATATTTCTTCAAGCAATTTTAATATCTAATTTCCCTTTAGCAGTTATATATATTGTTTACACTATTGCATTTCTCAGTTCCTCCTTTGCACAACTGTAATTGCGACGAATAGACATTTCCGAAAATTTTGTCTCTTTAACAGTGCAGCATCTTTTATAGGACCTTCTTGTTACTTATCTAAAATAATACGGCTGCTCTATGAACAACTATTATTAAGAGCCCGTGCTAGTATAGCGCCAGCTTAAGCAAATCAGCAACATCAACTAAAATGAAATTATTTAAAACGTTGTAAACAATTTCATTGACCTGAGAGTGGAAGTGTTTACGGTGGAAAGAGCCGTTTCCGCTTTGGCTTTCCACACTGCCCTAAGAAAATGGCAGTTTGAGCGTGATTGTTCTTTAAGGAGATTCAGCTGAGGGGCCTGGCTTGTGAAGCTTTATGGAGAATTATTTGGATCTGTGAAATTTTTCTCTGCTGATTTTTCCTTTTATTCAGTTTTCCTTCTATTGAGTTTTTGCAGTTGTGTTAATCCTTAATTTTCTGTTCTGCTCAACTATATATTCCTGATCTACTGCAGTCCTGATGAAGGTCGTGCATGAATTGATGAAACAGCTGTTGGAAGAAAAGAGTAAAATTGTGCAACACAACAATGATTTTTATCTTTTTCTGCTGAGTTTTGGCCCTGATGATTAGACAGAAGTCTCAGAATATTAGACAGGTGTTTTCTTGAAAAAGTGAACATCAACATGTGCATCATCATTCAGTGAGAATTTCTTTAGAGAAAAATTGGGTTCTAAAAGCATATTCAAAGGTGGAAAGGCATGGAAATCCTGGAGGAATGAAGAGAAACTACTCCATTGCAGACAGAAGGAAATCAAAGCAAGGCTGCGGCACCTGGATGAAAAAGAACAAAAGGTCGTTTTGGAAGATTTCTTTGTAGAAGCAACAAAACGCAAAGGACTTCCTTGAAAATCTTCAGCCAAGGGACCAACAAGCTGGGACAACAAGGCATGCAAAGAAGCTAATGATTCATGTTGGGCCAGCAAGTAATGTAGAGCACCAGGAAAGTTATGTGAACCTGGCAGCTATCGACCTCACGGAAACCTATAAGACACTTTTAAATTTGGGCCCCTCGCTGCCACTACATGAAGAAGCCCCATTCAGAAGCAAAAAAGATTAAAACAGGGATACTTACTGATGTGCCTGTACACAGGGGTGGGTGAGAGTCTGGAGACTGGCTGCAAGTCACAACCTCTTAAGTCATCTTCAGTTACGAGCAAACCGATTAAGAAAGGAATTCCATTTGCAACCTTAAGTTCAGGGGGTAAGATGTGTCTAGAGGAAATCATGTTGAAACTAGCAGCCTCATGGAAAAAGCCTCTGATGTTGTTGGCCAGGTGTGTGTGTGTGTGTGTGTGTGTGTGTGTGTGTGTGTGTAAACATGTATACCTTCGAGAATGAGCAAAACATGTTACGCTGAATGAAGGGGATCGAAGCATGGTAGATTCATTGAATGGGAACAAAGACAATTTCTCCGAGGTGTTTGTCAATAATGTTAGATTTCTCAAAGAAGCAATGAAAACAAAAACGACATGAGATGTAATGTCACAAGACCCATTCTTCAAGTTCAAAAACATTTATGGTCCACCTTCATTGCCGACAAGGTCTTGAACACCCTTTATAATGGTGGGAAAGCGATTCGTGAACGACTAACTACATGACTCACAAGACGCAAGTTACGGGCTAGCGTTTTTAGGCAAACTTTCTTCAGTATTTACCCTATCAGTTCGTGAAAAACGAAGGAGTTGACTTGATTATGACACCATTCTTGCACTATGGGTAATCCTACAGTTTTGAGGTCAAAATTTACTGCTCCCTTGTGTGTGTGTGTTTAAGTTTCTTTCCTATTTTCAATTTCTTCTTTCGACAGATCTGCAAAAAGAAGTATATGCCTGTTTACTGAAAAAATTAGCAGTTTATCTGCTTACAGAAGCAGAGATTGTAAAAAAACAAAGGGAATAAATCTATGCACCTCACGTGTATAGTATCGTGTGCCTGTAATTGAGTTTGTGGAGTGAGCGCTAGCAACCAGGTAGGAACCCAGCACGGGCTCTTGCTTTTCAGGAGCCACTTATTTTTATAAATCTGAAAAAATGAGCAGTTTATCTGCTTACAGAAGCAGAGATTTACGATTTCATCAAAATTCTATTGGCCTGTATCTCCTAAGATATGTTTTTGTTCATTCATGTTCCCCCTTCATTCTCTTTTTATTTATTTATTTATTTTTTTTACAATCTCTGCTTCTGTGCTTATATAAACTGCTCACATTTTCATTGTTTTCCATGAATCAATAAATATTTGATAAATCTGTGTGCCGATCTTGACTTTACGTTATGTAGTGAATTTGGACTCCTAAACTGTAGGATTACCCAAATGAGTATATTAAACAAGATATTTACATAATTTTACCTTCCCCTTAGTAGGGCTCCATCAAACAGCGCTGCTTATTGCATTTATGCACAGATTAACTTAGTTTATGTAGATGATTGTGAAAATTACGCTATCAAAATTATACAATTTCTTTGACTTTTCTGTACATACGTCATAACAAAGACAAACATAAAATGGTGTGGCATTTTATACATACTATAGTGGCAATGTTATCGATATAAACGTGTACCCCAAAATTATCAGAATAACGTTTTCTTTGAATGCTGAGACCGTTTTCTAAGAATGACTTCGTTCTAAATTATTTGGCAGGTACTAAATGAAATCATTTGTTTTTCGAAGCTGTCGAATGTGGATTATTCACCATGTTATGAAACACAAACATGAAGATGCATGTGTGCGGAATGTATGAATACCCAGCATGTGTGGACTTACCACTGCATCTTTCGAGTATTAGCAAAGAAAGCTTGAACCCGGCAAACAAGTCCATAAATGCTGGGTATTCATACATTCTGCACACATGCATCTTCATGTTTGTATTTCATAACATGTTAAATAATCCACATTCGACAGCTTCGAAAAAACAATTTATTTCATTTAGTGCCTGCCAAATAATTTAGAACAAAGTCATTCTTAGAAAACGGTCTCAGTATTCAAAGAAAACGTTATTCTGATAATTTTGGGGCACACGTTTATATCGATAACATTGCCACTATAGTATGTACTGTATAAAATGCCACACCATTTTATGTTTGTCTTTGTTATGACTTATGTACAGAAAAGTCAAAGAAATTATATAACTTTGATAGCCCGAATTTGTTTACTTGAATACTTAACCAACATCCTTCGAATGTAGAATCTCAACACTGGCAAGCAAACGTTTATAATTTTCTTAAATTATTGACGGAATTTTTATTCCATTGTAGATTTAACCCTTATTTTTGGTTACGACGTATCCTAATGCATACGTTGTAATTATTTTCTATAGTGTTCTACTTAGCACTGCATATATATATATATATATATATATATATATATATATATATATATATATATATATATATATATATATATATACTATATATATATAATATATATAAATAAATAATATATAATATATATATATATATATATATATATATATATATAGTGTGTTTGTTATGTGTATATATATGTATATATATATATATATGTGTGTGTGCGTGTATGTGTGTGTATGTTACAGTAAGACTGTGAAACCAGGGAATTCACGAAATCCCTGAAATTTTCAGGGAATTCGTGAAATCACCGATTCACTTAGGGACATTTGATCCCCGAGAGGCTGGTACTAAACACGGCAAAACAGTGATTTGTAAAGTCCCCGCTCAACGCGTTCTCTGTAAAGAACATCTAGTTTTCTGCGGTGTCTTCATATTGACCTAAGGTCGATCAGAATATATATTTATCACCGTAATCGTAAATTGTATATATGTTGTCTTTCTAAACAATCATGCTTTATGTACAAGTAACGAGTTATTTATGTTATGTGTCAGACATTATTGATCACTATGGTTTCTGTATGAACCTGTCCTGTTTTTGTAAGAAATTAGTTTGACCTCAGGTCACATGTAAATCTTTGTACCAGCGGTCTCTGCGAATTATGCAGACGTCAGCATCCTGCTTTATAAGCAGCTGGCTTCATCAATAAACCAGCAGCACTTGTCTTCCTGCTTATTATTTTACACCTCTCTCACATTGGTGACCCCCGGAGTGGTTCCCAGAAGCCATTAACGGACCCAAACGGCGACTAAGTTTTGGCCCAATGAATCTAATACACACCCCTAGCGGACTAATGACAGCACTCTAACAAAGCGTTCATGCATTAATCGACCCTCGTCGGCAGTTCGCCAGCATAATCAGTGGACCCACACGGCACGCTCCCCCAGCATGTATTGGCGCGAGTATTCCCTCACACTCCAAGTGAGAATGCGAAATGAGCATGGACGCAGACATTACCAACCACATACAAATTATTGCGAACCTCTCGGAGGCAGACACCTCCCTCTTGCAACCCCCCTCCCGCACGCACCTCCACACCAGTACCGCTGCCCCACATGATGACCCCCCAACAGACCAACCAAAGACGGCCTTTAACATAAGGCTACCGCCATTCACCAGGGGGAACGCAGCGTCCTGGTTCTACAGGGTCGAGGGGCAATTCAGAATAGCAAGCCTAACGGACAAGATGTTGAAGGTGGACATCGCCATTAACGCCCTCCCAGAGGAGATATATAAGAAGATCGCCCCTTGGTTGATGACGATGTCGGGCCCTGCCACCTTCCAAGAACTGAAATCCACTCTCGTCGAGACCTGCTCCCTGCCGGTCTCCGAAAGAGCTGCCCACGCCCTCTTGGAAGTGTGGCATGCCATCCAGGATCTCCTCCTCCTCCCTGAGACTGACAGCAGCAGCAGGTGCAAAGAAATCAGCCTGTCAAGGGAGATCTTCCTGCAGCAGCTACTGCCGGAGGTCTGTGGCCAGATCACGGACACGTACACCCTGCTGGTCGAGGATCTAATCAGGTTGGCATAGTAGCTGACAGACTCCACGAAGGCAGCCAAGCGGGCGACCATGCTGGAGGACCCTACCACGGAGCCCGTCAACGCCATCGAGCAGGAAAGGCCGTCCCACCAGCAGAAGAGGGAAGGAGGGGCCAGGGCTTTGCTACTTCCACCGGAGTTTCGGGAGAGCTGCCCGGAGGTACAAAGCCCCTGCCCTTTCTTCCCTTCAAAAAACGGAGGAGGTGGCGGCCAACCCCACAGGCCGCCGTGGCAGCAGCAGCAAAAACACCCAGGGGCCCCCTACCATTAGGGTTTTACGTCTGCGACACAATCTCCGGCAGGATGATGTTGGTCAACACTGTAGCCATGCGTTCGGTGTTCCCTTCTTCAGGAGAGGTCCGCAGATGCTCGCCGGCCCCGACTGCCTGCCTGATGGCCGTAAATGGGTCCCCCATCCTCTCCTATGGCACCAAGCTCCCGTCAATCCTTGGCCGGATATACAGCTGTGAGTTCATCATCGCGGACGTCAGGACTGGACTCCTCGGGGTGGACTTCCTAGCCCACTTCAGTCTAGCAGTCGATGTCGGCTGCAAAAGCCTGCTAGACACCCAGTCCTGCCAGTCCCTGCCCTTATCGCCAGGGCCCAGGGAGCCCGCCATCTGTTCCATCGTGCCCCACCAGTAGAGTTCTCTCCTGAGGGAGTTCCCAGAGATCTTCAAACCCAAGCTCTGCCAGGTGCCCAGGGCTCCTGCCAAACACAGGATATACCACTACATCAAGACGAAGGGCCCCCCGACGCATGCGAAGTTCCGACGACTTTCCCCGCACCGCCTTCAGGAGACCAAAAAGGCCTTCGCTGAGATGGAACGGATGGGCATATGCAAAAAAGGCTCCCAGCCCATGGGCCTCCCCTCTTTACATGGTGCAGAAAGCAGACGGCACCTGGAGGCCCTGCGGCAACTACAAGCGGCTGAACCTGGCAACAGAGCCCGACCACTACCCCCTGCCGAACATGCAGGAACTGACGGCCTCTTTCCACAGGGCCAGAATATTCTCCAAAATGGACCTATTAAAGTCTTATTTTCAGGTACCAGTAGCGCTGGAGGACATCCCCAAAACCGCCAACATCACACCCTTCAGGTCCTATGTCTTTGCCTTCTCCACCTTCGGCCTGGGGAACACGGGCGCAACCTTCCAGAGATTGATGGACAGCATCCTGGGGGACCTGGACTTCTGTGTCTGCTACGTCGACGATATCCTAATCTTTTCCAGATTTCGGGAGGAATACCAGCACATAATCCTGGCCCAGCAGGATAATGGCCTCGTCGTCAGGTTTGACAAATGCACCTTCGGCATCGAGAAGGTGGAGTTCCTGGGCGACGAGGTATCCCCAGATGGTGTCTGCCCAATGTCGTCGAAGGTCGAAGCTGTCGAGAAGTTCCCCACCCCTACCTCCATCAGGGCCGTACAAGAATTCCTCAGGATGGTCAACTACTACAGAAGATTCATCCTGGGGATTGCTCACACCATGGCCCCCCTGACAGAGGTCCTCAAGGGACGTTCAAAGACCTTAGTGTGGGGCCCCGACCAGCAGAAGGCTTTCCCCCTGACAAAGGCCGCCCTCGCCAAAGCAACATCTTTGGCCCACCAGGACCCCAGCTTCTCCCCTCCAGCTGATGATGGACGTGTCGCCTACAGAGCAGTCCTGGAGCAGGTCATCAGAGGGACCCCTCAGCCCATCGCCTTCTTCAGTAGGAGGCTAAACCCCACCAAGTCCTGCTACAGCACCTTCGATCGGGAACTCTTCGCAGCATACCAGGTGGTACGACACTTCAAGTTCCTCCTGGAGGGGACGCCCTTCACAATTTGGACCGACCACCAGCCACTGGTCCACGCCTTCACGAAGCTGGGGGACGCATGGTTCTCTAGGCAGCAGTGGCACCTCGCAGCCATCGCGGAGTTCACCTGCACCATCAAATACCTCCCCAGCAGGAAGAACTCGGTAGCTGACGTCCTCTCGAGGATCGAGATCGATTCAGTACAGCTCGGGATCGACTTCGAGGACCTCGCCCGCGAACAAGCTGCTGACCCTGAGACCCCAGCCTACCGTACAGCCGTCACATCGCTGAAGTGGAAGGACGTGCCCTTCGGCTCAGGAGGATCAACATTACTGAGTGATGTGAGTACCGGATGCCCCCACCCCCTGCTACCTGCCTCCAGACATCAGCTGGTCTTCGACATCATCCACGGCCTATCCCACCCCTCTGGAAGGACAACAGCCAGGCTGCTGACGGAGAAGTTCGTCTGGCACGGCATACGGAAAGACGCGATGGCCTGGGCAAGACAGTGTATGCAGTGTCAGGCAAGCAAAGTGGTATGGCACACCAAATCGGGAGTGGGCGAATTCTCACAGCCTAAGAGACGCTTTTGGCACATCCACGTCAACATAGTGGATCCTCTTCCCCCACCAGGAGGAGCCAGATACCTTCTGACAGTCGTTGACTGCTCCACCAGGTGGCCCTAAGCTACACCCATGGAAGAAGCCACCTCAAGTGCATGCACGGAAGCCCTCCTCTCCAGCTGGATCAGCTGGTTCAGTGTCCCAGATGAAATAACAACAGACCGAGCTGTGGACCACCCTGGCAAGCCTAATGGGGACCACTCACCACAGCACCACCGCCTAAAACCCCCCAGCCAACGGAATGGTGGTAAGGTTCCATAGGTCTCTGAAGGCGTCCCTCATGGCTTGTTGCTCCTCCGAAAATTGGAAATACCAGCTGCTCTGGGTCCTCCTCAGGTTGAGGACCACCCCCAGAGCCAACGGCGACCCCTCCTCAGCGGAAAAAGTCTACAGGGAGACCTTGGTAGTCCCGGGGGAACTCATCGCAGAGGACAGGGACGACATAGGGATGCACAGGCTCCGTGACAGGGTTGGAAAGTTCACCCCCTGCCAAAGGACATTCATCTACAGGAAGTCCCCCTTCATGGCCCCCGGGCTGTCCTCCGCCACCCATGTCTTCGTCGGGGACGACGCTGTATGCCCACCCTTGACTAGACCCTACAGAGGACCTTTCCTTGTACTGGAAAGGAACAAGAAGGCATTCCGAATATCCGTCCATGGGTGGGAAGACTGGATATCATTAGATCGTCTCAAACCCGCATTCCTGGAGGAAGGCCACGGAGGCGGACCCCAAGACCTCCCGCAGGATGCGGCAGCCCCTCAGACAACCCCGGGTGCAGGAAGGAAGCGTGGGCGTCCCTGGAAAACCCAGAAACCGGACAGAGAGGCACCCCAACAAACCGCTGCAGAGGACACCAGGGAAGGCGACCACCCTCTCCAATTGACATCGCGAAAGCGAGGCCCCCTTCGTCGCCCCAGCAGATACCTAGTTTAATCAGACATTGCCTCCATCTTGGGGGAGGTAGTATTGTAAAGTCCCCGCTCAACGCATTCTCTGTGGAGAACATTCTGTTTTCTGTGGTGCCTTCACATTGACCTAAGGTCGATCAGAATATATATTTATCACCATAATTGTAAATTGTATATATGTTGTCTTTCTAAACAATCATACTTTATGTACAAGTAACGAGTTATTTATGTTATGTGTCAGACATTATTGATCACTATGTTTTCTGTATGAACCTGTCCTGTTTTTGTAAGAAATTAGTTTGACCTCAGGTCACCTGTAAATCTTTGTACCAGCGGTCTCTGCGAATTATGCAGACGTCCACATCCCACTTTATAAGCAGCTGGCTTCATCAATAAACCAGCAGCACTTGTCTTCCTGCTCATTATTTCGCACCTCTCTCACAGATTCATCTGCGCTGTTTCGCCATGTTTAGTACTAGCCCCTCGGCAATTATGCCTAAATGCATTTTATCATATTTGATCAACTAGGGCTAGTACTGAACATGGCAAAACACATTTGATACCCAAGGAGCTAGTACTAAACAGTGTAGATGAATCACTGTTTTGCCGTATTTAGTACTAGCCCCTCAGGGATCAAATGTTCCTAAGTGCATTGGTGAATCTTACAACATGCTTATATATAATATATATATATATATATATATATATATATATATATATATATATATATATATATATATATATATATATATATATATATATATATATATATATATATATAATATATATATATATATATATATATATGTGCATGTAAGTGTGTGTGTGTGGTTATGTGTGTGATGTGTCTTTTTTTTATAGTTACAACAATATGCATTAGCAAAATGTCATGTTATGTTCTTTGATGACTGTCCACATTACTCTTAGATATCTATCGCACATCGCACATTCAATGGATGTTTCCAGGCCATGAGTAATCAAGTTCCCTTTAGATTCATATTGACAGGGAAACGTTTGTCCAAGTGATGAGTATCACACACACACACATACATAATATATATATATATATATATATATATATATATATATATATATATATATATATATATATATGTGTGTGCTGTAACCATTGAGGATTTCATAAAAAGAGATAAATAAGTTAAGTTTTCTCCCGAGTGTTACTCATCACATAAACGTATAATATAGTCTAAAAGATTGATTACTGTGTGATGTGAATGTGTTATATATATATATGAGGATTATATATATATGCCCTTTCAAAATATTTAATTTTTATACTAAATAAGTTAAGTTTTCTCCATATGTTACTCACCACAAGGATAATATATTTCCACATTAATATGAGTCTAAAGATAACTTGATTACTCATGTATATATATATATATATATATATATATCCATATATATATATATATATATATATATATATATAATATATATATATATATATATATATATATATATATATATATATATATATATATATATATATATATATATATATATATATATATATATATATATATATATATATATATATATATATATATATATATATATATATATATATATATATATATATATAAAAAAGTCTGACTTTCTTATATATAGAAAACTGAAGAAATCATTGTAAAGAAATGTAGTTGTTGTTAACCACGGTTGACTAATGGCCACGTGGATGAGATTAAGAGGAAGACAGACACCCTTGCTGACTGGCTTAAGAACTTTTCCATTTATAAGTATTAGATTCTTTCAGAGCAGAACTGCAAATGTTTTCCCTCTCTGTGTCTTTCAGCAGGTTATTTAACAGAGGTACATTAAGCTTAGGAGCAGTGGTGATGACAATGCTAAGTTTAGCATCATCATCACCCCCACAATCTTCCAACAGTAATTTTCAATGTCCTGCTTGCCTCGCTGTTAATGGACTACGTTTACAACAACCCGACAGAGAGGAAACCCACCCGTATAGGCTGTCTTTTGGATTACACTTAAAGAGTCCTAATCAGTGAAACCCTTAGAACCAATGAGAGCCCTGATCTTCCTTAGGCCCTTCAAAGAACTTCACATAGGCCTAGACCAGAAAACACGATTTTTTTGCTATCATTTCTGCTTCCAAATCTGTTGTTTAATTTTTTTGCTCCGACGGGTCCGAAGTTATGTGCAAACACGATTTTTGCCGTATACACACGTTCCCACTGAACACTGGAACATTGTTGGGTGACTGACTGCTTGTCCTGAACATTCTGGGACATTTTTCTGACTGACCGGGACGCCGAGAATAAGGCCTCGAATCCGGGACGAGTCCCGGCCGAACCGGGACGTATGGTAACCCAAATCACATGTAATGTCCGAGTACAAAAATAACACTGCACTGTTTTTAATTGACACTGTTAAGCCTAAGACATCCACTTTTAATGTACGTAAAAAAGAACTGTATATATCTTTGCCTTTTTGCTCAACATACAAACATGTAAAACGATTACTCAGTCGTGCTTAGCATTTTGTATCCATACGTTAAATTTAATTTTATTTTCAAGAACTCCTTAAAAATCAGAAGTCTTTTTAAGTTCAAAGACACCCTACCGGAATTGATGCAGTCTTCAACGTGTATATATTCACTTGTCCCAAATGTAATTTGGGAACTTATGTGGGTAACTCCAGTCGGCTGTTGAAGGTTAGCATCGATTGTATCGGGGTGTCAGTCACCGGACGGGATTAGTTTTATTCAGGAAGGAAGGGCCCGGACCCCAATCGCGGAAAACCAGGAACTCACGGAACCCTCAATAACTTTCTCATTTGTGGAGATATTTTTTATATTAAAGCATTGTTGTAAAGGTAAAGTTCTCAGCTTTAATTTGATATATCATTTGTTGTTTTTTTTGAATAATCTGGAAAGTGTTGACTTCTTGCAAGTCGGATACGTAGTACAAACTGGAGGACTAACAGGAGGTGGTGCATATTTCAACTTTATTTCTAGCCACCTTTTAAAAGCATGGCTTCATCATCAGGGCTAAAATACAAGAGTAACAACAATTAAAATCATCATTATATAACAATCAGTAAAAATCACTAATAATAAAATATAGATAATAAAACCGAAACATAAAAGTTAAAACCAGGCTAACGCCTCAAAATAAGAAAACTGAGTGACCAAGAAGGGCACCAAAAGGACGAGGAAACTTCTTAAGCTATAAACAGAGGGGCAAAAGAAGACTGACTTCAATGGTGTAACCAGTTGCTTGATGGTTAACGACTCGACGATACGGAGAGAGGTTTCATCAGCAGCTTTCTCTACGATTTCAAAATCGTCATGGGAAATAAAAGATTTGCTATGTTTAGTATATTCCCTTATACAAGAAAAGTCCTTCTTACTCAAATTACACCCTGTTCTATGGCTAACGCCACGATGAGAGTCGATTCGCACTTTCAGCATTCTTCTGGTGGATCCGACGTAAGTCGCGAGATTACTTCTCGGGCAAGTAAGCTTATAAACTACCACAGAACACATAAGGTTGGGCACAGTACCTTTAAATCTAACAAGTGATCCAGTTGTTCTTAGATTCCTTAGAACAAATATAGGAGTAAGACAGTAAAAGCATTTCTTTAAAATCTGCCCTAATGTAGTTAAACATTTGTCATCATTCGTAAAGGGCAAACATGAAAATCAAGTTTAGGAATTGTAGGTCCTGGAATTTTTGGCTGAAATTTATTATTCAAGAATTTGTTGAGATATTTCTCAAATAACAGTCTGGGTGTAGTAGTAGTTTTCTAAAAATACTTTCAAAGGAACTCGACCTCATCATGAAAAGAGAGCCAGTCTGAAGAGAGAGGAAAGCCTCTGTGCAATAATGTAACGATGCTATTAAGCTTAATATTATATATATATATATATATATATATATATATATATATATATATATATATATATATATATATATATATATATATATATATATAAGGAGCCCATAAAAACACCAAAATGTAGAAATTTAATGCTATATTTCAGAGACCAACTGTCTCTCTTCAGGCAGGTAATGAATGAGAAGAGTTACAGAAGAGCGGTATTCATACCAAGAGATCCAGAGGTCAGCCGTTACGTCACTCCAGTTGACAATTTCACTTTAATCTTATTAATCGCTGGTTGGAGGAAGATTTTATCTATAATATCTGAGTCCCAAGCTCTCTTCTGAGAAGTTCATCGTATGTCTTTGTTTAATCAAAGCTGATCCTACCATCTGGCTTTTGAACCAACAACTGCTGCTATAAATTATACGTGACAAATTCCACTTCATTCTGTGATTATGGTTATTTATTTGGTTAAAAATAGCTGAGCTCTGTTGCCCATACCTAACTGAACATTTATGTTGTATTAATCTCTGGGGGAGTGATTTACCAGTAAAACCGATATAAGACTGGTCACAGTCGAGGCAAGGGGTTTCGTGTGCTCCTGTGCCTTAGGGGACTGGCTTTTGTTGGACATTAATTAGTGAGTTGGCTAAGGTATTTGGGTAGGTAAAAGCAAAAGGGTTAGAGTTTCCAAGTGTCTGTGTCAACATCTTAATCCTGTCCAGGTGTATGATTTTTATTTTATTGCTGGGCGTCTCTCTAGTCTTTGTTTTGAGGGGGACAGTAGATCGCTTTCTCAATTATATGGTCAGGGCACTTTAAAGATGACATCTGCTTACGGATTAGTTCAATTTTCTTTCCCAGGAAATCCAGGGAACAAATTTGCAAGGCTCTTAGGAATAAATTGCTGGCTACGCCAGTCTTGATAGAAATGTCATGATAACTAAAATAGTGAATGCATGAAAGTGAAAACGTTGGTTTTCTGTATATGGTAAATTTGTATTCTGTCGAGTCTCTAATTATTAAAGTATCAAGAAAAGGAATTTTGTTGTCTGGTTCCCACTCAACTTTAAATTTGATGCTAGGCATTTCATTTTGAAAGAAATTCGTTGAAACTGCCCCACCTTTTATCCCAAAATGTTAGGATATCATCTACATATCTCATCCACAGCATGTCTTTAGGTTTTATTGCATTTATTACTATAGTTTCAAAATATTCCATGTATAGATTGGCTAAAACAGGACTTAAAGGGCTGCCCATGCAGCACCAGAATTTTTGTTTATAGAATGACTCACCGAATAAAAAGACGTTATTTGATACACATAACAACTAACTTTAATATTTTATCTAGGGCTTGTGGAAAATTATCTGAATAGGGGGCTAATTTTTCTCTCAAAAATTGTACAACATCCTGTACTGGTACGTTTGTGAACAGGGAATCTACATCTAAGCTTGAAAGTTTTATGTTGTGAAGTGGTATATGGGCTTCTTTGAATTTGTGACAAATCTTCAGAATGTTTAACGTGACTGGGAGAAAATGTGCCTAAGAAAGGGGAAAGGAGGCCGGCTAACCACTTGGAAATTTTATAACTGAAAGCTCGGTACATGAGATAATAGGTCTGAATGGAAGATTATCTTTATAAGTTTTGGGAAGGCCATAAAAGTAAGGTAGATTTGGATTAATATTTTAACTGAAAATATTTCACAGTCATATACAATATATATATATATATATATATATATATATATATATATATATATATATATATATATATATATATATATAGACAGATATATATATATATATATATATATATATATATATATATATATACATATATATATATATGTGTGTGTGTATACATGTCTTTTGCTGTACGCTAACAGTACACTACGAAGATAAACAAATAAATCCCCATAAAAACATTATATTCACGTTGCAACCCTATATTTCGTATACTTCTTTATCCGCGGTCACTGGGATACAGAAGTATCCAAAATATATGGTTGGAACGTGCATCTTCATATATATACATACATACATACATACATACATATATATATATATATATATATATATATATATATATATATATATATATATATATATATATATATATATATATATATATATATATATATATATATATATATATATATATATATATATATATATATATATATATATATATATATATATATATATATATATATATATATAGTATATGAATATATATATATATATATATATATATATATATATATATATATATATATATATATATATATATATATATATATATATATATATATATATATAATATAATACTGTGTGTGAGCGCGCATGTAGTTACCATTTGTAACAAAGCCAGCGTAAAAAATTGTAAAATTATCTATGTATTTATATGAAAATGAACATTAAAAACTGTTTCATAATAGAAAAAAAAATAAAGAAGTCGCTTTACCTTCTTGTCGTCAAATCGGAAGGAAAAATTATCATGTGCTTTCTCATAATCCGCAATAAACGCATGACGCATCCCGCAGGAATCGAGTGTAACCGAAGCCGACGCAAGAGATAGTCTGAGCGACAATGACGTCAGAAATTACCGCGGCATTACTTCATGACGTCATGAGATTGTGTTCTGCTCTGTTTCCTTACCAATCTTAATTATGACTAACTATGCACTCTTTCATGTGAAAACTGATATGAAATCATATTGAAAATGTAGTATGACTTACTCAAGAAACCGACTTTGTTAGTTCATTCAACCCAAGTGGAGCTCTGAATCAAACCCGGGTTTTCCGAGAAGACGCTCGGGACACCGCTGACGTCACAAGACGCCACAGAAAGCCCAGCAGGTTATGCTGGGGGAAAGGTGCAGGAAGAAATATCGAAGAGTGCGGAATTGGCCCCAGTTAAGATGCGTCAGGATTTCTTAAGAATTTTCTACTTTTCTTAAAAGAAAGGAGCGGGATGTTACCTGCCATTTCTCGTGACTACAAATGGCATCTCTTTTACGTTGTGGTAACTCCAGTTCGTGAAAAAAGAAAGTAAATGAAGAATGCAAATTGCAAAAGTGATAAATATTTGTTCATTTATTGGTAATAAAAAATTATTAAATGGCAAAGATTCATCACTTCAAAGCAGCAAAACGGAAATATAACCATATCTGACTAAGCAGCACCCGACCCTTGCACTTGAAACAACAAAATCTTGTAAATGAATGCAAAGTTCGGCCATGGACGCAAATGGCAAGTCCAAACCAGCCTTGTTTTTTTCTTTTATCTCCTTGCTCCACACAGGCCGCTTAATCTAAGACAACCCACCAAAGCATCCTCAACCCAGTATAAAATAGAAGCAAAATGATCTCACTGCAATATTTTGATTATTTCATTTTGATATTTATCGCATGTATTATTTTCCTTTTACGATATTTGGACGCAGAAAATATTTATGAATATATTCTTACCCTAGGGATATTGCTTACAGCTATAACATATGCTTAGACTTGCCCGACTAGAATTTCATTCTAGAATAAGTATTTGAGTAGCGTGAATGGCTCTTCCATTCTGGATCGATATTAGTACAGAATTTCAGTGGTACCTTCCGTGTAGTGTAAATATTAGTGTACAAGGTGATAAGCCCATTGATTTTAGAACAACTATCACAAATGAATTTAAATGGCTTTCCTATAAGTCTTAGTGCTGAATGTAAATGGTTCCTACATTCCACAGAAGTATTCAATTGCAGGTCAATGGTTTCCTTATTCCCGAATGAACGTAAGTACAGAATGTCTACGGTCCCCTTTTGAAGGTCAACCTCCAGTTACGAAAAAGGCACTGACGTCCACCGCGCTGAACCAGTTCTGCGTTCACCTGAGGAACGTAATCGGGCAAAACCCAAGGTTTAGAGATAAGTAGGGGTCAAACCAGCGAGCATCCCATGCGGAAGTCTGTGACGTCACGCGCCAAACACGTCTGTATGGGTTGTCATTTAGACTCCGTATCTTTAGAGTTTGAAGTAATATCGACAGACATAGAATATGTTCATTTTGTATCTTTTTATCATGGAGCCTCTAACACTAGAGATCCTTGAATGAATAAAACAAGGATTATTTCGAGTGAGTTTTCATGAAATTATTATCATTATTAATAGTAGCTATAGTAGCCAGTAATAGATTTTTCTGGAATTATGAATGATTATAGTAGTAATAATATTAGAGAAAAACTTTTATCAAACACTTTATTTTCCTACCTCAAGCCCACAGGCGTCCAAACTGCTGTTTTGAAATTTCCTTAAGTAGTCAAACTTTCGATACAATGATATAAGTATCCACACAATATTCACAGTGTGGACCTTAAAGAAAGTAGTCAGTGATTCACACCTCTAACTAAAGCTCGGAAGCTCCGGAAACATGCAACGTGAAGCTTTATTCCAAAGATTCGAACGCGTGACCTCACCGGAAACAGAGGCAGATTTCGATATCATTTAGCTGGCCTTGGCCTTGGCAGGGCATCATCCACCAAGACTACTCTGCCTCTCCTAGAACAAACATCACAACCGCCCCCCACGCCCCGGCCCCGATGCCTCCAATCCCATCCCCTTCCTAATCCATAAATAGAAAGGCGGAATAAAGCTTGGAGTGACATGAATACTGCAATATCTATTCATTCTTTTGTCATGCTTTATGTCCTGCTTTTGTCAGTTACACATGACATACAATGATGTGTGAAATTTTCCCAGACTTAATATAATGGTGATATTCGTTGTTCGGTATTTTCCTACACATACAAAACACACACACACACACACACACACACACACACAATTGTAATCATTATTTTCATTCTACGATTTTCTTTTCAATAAGTGTATTCAGTTCCCAGGAAGTTCGCTTAGCAAATTAACGGCCTTTTTGCCTTTACCCAACAAAAGTGTAAACATTAAGAATAATAAAAGAACTAATAGCAATAAAAAAATAAGAGCAAAAGTAACAGCTATAGGACATTTAGCTTTAATTGCTCTGATAAGCTACAAAAAATTGAACCTGAAAAACGTCATTTGTCCCAATCGAAAATTATAGCCCTAGATTATTTCCCTCGGATGTTTGAAGATGACGTCATGCCAAAGCAATGCTAAGGAAGTGCGTGACGTCATAGTACGCATGAGCAGAACTATGTGCGCCATACACAACACACACACTATATATATATTTGCGTGCGTATGCGTGTACACACACACACACACACACACACACACACACACACATATATATATATATATATATATATATATATATATATATATATATATATATATATATATATATATATATATATCGTCTATCATGGGAATTCAACATGATATATATAAATCAAAATTATAAATTGTGTGTATCCAGGAGGAAAGTGAAACAAAGGAGTGGAAGATCTTTCTTTTTGACTATGAGGTATCTTCAAGCACACTACATACACTGGGAAAAATTATCACAAAGAAGACTCGGTTTAACAAAAAAAGAAGTGAGATTAAAGGCGTTTATAACCATTTCATGCATACAGAAGTCGTTACATTCGTGTTTGCTCGCTCTCCACGCGAGGAACAGCTGTACTGGATCAACTCAGGCAATGGATCAGCCAAGGAGAGGCTGAGACATTAGCAAGGATTTCTGAGAATCTTTAGTTTCTCTTTTAAATCTCCTTCGAGCATCTTTGGCAGAAGGGATCAAGAGTCTACAGACCTGGACTTAAATTGACATTATCATTTGTTAGCTGTATTAAGCCAGATTCTAAGAAACTTCTAGAAACATTGTTACGTTTTATCATTATACGCCCATGGAAGCAATCAGTCCTATCTAATTTTTTACTTTGGTGCACAAAAAGGCCATTATTCTTTTGGCAAATTCTATATCTATGTTGATTTATTCTGATATATAATTCCTTAGTTGTCTGGCCAAATAAAAGCAACCACAACCCCCGTATGGGATTTTATAAACAATGTACATTTAAGATTGTCAATGTTGTTTTGATAGACTGATTTAATAAGGCAAACAAAGGGTGTTCTTAGGCAATTGTCTTTCTGTCACTTTATTATTAAATTTCTCCACAGCTTTACTGTAGCAATCTCCAAAATATGAGCTGGATAACATTAATCCCTTCCTATTTCTTAATGTTCTGTAGTTCTTTATCCAGGAATTCAGGACTGACAACACCTAATGCTCGTAAGAGCACTGAAGAGAATACAGATTTTTATGTTAACTTGAGGCCCTGAAAAAATAATGCACATAAGTTAAATTATTTGTTATTTTTTAATAGACTGAATTTACGCTGAAAAGGTTCCCGCCTGATAACAATCTCTTTAAAAAGGGAAGCAGCCATCTTTCAACGTCTAGCGTGAATTTCATAGAGAGGACTTGTTCATTCAATTTTTCTAAGAGGTTATTTACATCTACGTCTTTGGGTATAATGGCCAAACTGTCATCTACATTCGGAAACCGTAGTACAGGTATCTGAATAATCTTGAGAATAAAATGTTTCTAAAAAGTAAAACATATGAGAGCACTTGCGAAACGAACGCTTGTTTATGCAATTATTTCAGTTGTGTATTTGAGATTGCGATTCCATTTACAATTGAAATTTCTATAAGCAAACGTTCGGAGTGGCAATGGGTAACCCTCTATCACCAGTTCTCTCATATGGACTCACGTCATATTTGGATATTTGCTACAATAATACTCTGAAGACAGTGACAACATTACCTTTGAACACCCTTTGCATTTTTTCATCGCCTTTGAGTCCATCCAGTCGATGTTAAAAACATTAAATATAACTGAAACCATTTAATTCTACAACACAAAATATACTTAGAGAGAAATATCTTCATCTGAGTAGCAAAATTGTTTAGAAAATCTCATGTATGGCGTGGACTGTAATTCCTGTTATTTGTGTCGAACGGAATAAATACAGATCAACATAAATATTCATTTCGAACCGGCCAAAAGCAAGCATAAGGCTCTTTCTGTGAACTAACAAATTTAATTAATTCATTCCGTAGTTGTCTGACGACAAGATGCAATATTTTTGTTGCATCAATACATCTGAAAAATGAAAAGAGTATCAACTCAAGTCCTGGTCCATACACTCTTGATCCCATTCTATCGAAGATGTTCGAAGGAGATTCGAAAGAAAAACTAAAGATTCTCAGTAATCGTTGCTAATGTCCTTTGCCTATCCTTGGTTAATCCATTACCTGAATTAATCCAATGCAGCTGTTCACAAAGCGAAAATCAACCTCAAATGTAACGACTTTTACAAGCATTAAAATGAAGTTTCCTTGAGAAGGCCTCAGAGTAAAGACGAAAGATATTGCGCTCCTTTGTTGTTCTCTCTCTCTCTCTCTCTCTCTCTCTCTCTCTCTCTCTCTAAGGTTCACATACTCCATTGCCAATATCATCCTTAATTTTACGTTACAGCCTATTTATATTATCTCTTGTTTAACAATATCTGATGTTATCATGTCTCCAGCTACTCTAAATTAGAGATTTCCGAAATAATAAGCTCTGTTTTATATATGAAGTCCACTGTGTTCGTAACAATACCCCCATCTGGTCTAGATACAACTACATTTTTTTTATTCTCAAGTTAGGATTGTCTAATATTTTTACTTTTTCTGAGAATAGCATCATTATCTCTCAAAATTGACTAAAAGACCGATGTACAGTAACTGAGACCTCACGAAGAGAACGCATTATCAAAATTAAGATTATTGAGAATGTTGTACCTCCTGATACCCTTGCATAATTTTCTAACATTGCAACAAAGATCTATATAATTAACATGCCTACATTTACGGCAAAAAGTTAATCCCAAGCACAAAACGCTCTCGAGTTCGATTCTCGGATCGGGCGAGGAGGGACGAACGAGTGCGATCCCTCAAATCTATATAGTGTCGCTATTGACCTAAGTAGCAGAATATGTATCTAGTTATTAGTCGACTGCTGTGGAGAGAGAAGAGGAATAAAACTCTAGACGTGAATATTCATTGCTCTGTCAAAACATATACCATCAAAACGGGACGCCTTCGAAGATATATTGTTCTCTCTCTCTCTCTCTCTCTCTCTCTCTCTCTCTATTTATATATATATACAGTATATATATATATATATATATATAATATAAATTTTATATATATAAATTTTATATATATATATATATATATATATATATATATATATATATATATATATATATATATATATTGTGCCCCAGGTTATATTTCAGGTTCTCAGCATACATTTTTGCGATGATGTTGCTAGCCCTATTCACTTTTCCACCGTGACTGTGGTCGACCACAGCCAGCTGATTAGCCACCAGCTACCTGTTAAATTGAACAGAGGCACGCTACTCAATCCCCATCATCCCTCGGGAATCGAACCCTAGTTCTCTTGCTGATGAGGCTAGTGTCCTGAGCACTCCACAACGCGAACGTCAGGCAGGTATATACAGCAGACAGCGGAAACAGCAAATAAACAGGACGATGAGTCATTCCTCAGCCACATCAAACAACAGGAAAGCCCTTTTCCCGAAATCCCTAAAGTCACGGCAAAGAAAGAATCGCCAGCCTGAGTTCTCCCGTGTGACGTCATGGGTGGCGTTTTCCTATGGCGACAGTGAGTCATCGGATGTTAAGCAGAAATGAGGAAAATAAGCAGGCAAGGTTGAGTATTATGTATCACGTGCAGTGTAAGTGGGCACAGGATAGGTAAAAGTCACGATAAAGAGACGGATATTATTGTCTGTTTAACATGCAATGCACATTTCCCATTATCAAGGTTGATTATCAAGAATTTTACAAAAATGGCAATGGAATGATATGGTCACAATACTTACTGTCTTATATCGTATGACAATTAGAACATGACTTATGCAGGTAAAATTCCATAGTTTAAACACAGTATCTGAAAAGGGCGAAATAAAAATTGCAGATATTTTAGCCTTTGCACTAAATGGCAAGGCCGATCTATGTGGAATCATTCCTACTTGACATCATCAGCGTTAATTATTTGAAAATTTGACAAAAATGTAGATGTTCCTTTCTTACTGGTTACAAACATTTTGTCAGCATTTTTAATATTCCTTTTACATCGTTTCGGAAGTGTTTGCCTTTTCCTGCGGAAGTAATGTTCTAATTGTCATATAATATGTATGTATATATATATATATATATATATATATATATATATATATATATATATATATATATATATATATATATATATATATGTGTGTGTGTGTGTGTGTGTGTGTGTGTGTGTATATACACACACGTCCATAACACGGATGACTTCCCGTTGAACAATAACGTCGACATTAAAAATGCACATTAATTATTTCGAGTATATTACCGAAAACATACTTTACGCAATAATGCAAAAAGAAAAACTCGACAGTCCTGCTGAGGGAACTGTTTCTGGCTTCAGTTTGAAAAGCTTATTAACCTTATCATTATACTTAGACATCTTGCAAGGCTAAATGCAAATAATTCTACGTATGCAACTGCGCCCATGTAATAGGTTACACTACTAAATAAACATTTGCATTTCCATTCAATTTCTGTTCATTATTTATTCCTGTTCACAATAAAGAAAGTGGATCATAAAAAACAGAACCTAATGAAAAAGCATACTAAATAATGAATACGGAAATCGAGGCCAATAAGAGCGAAAAAGGTTGGTATATGACAGAACATTTTGGGGTAAAGCAGCAAACACTCTTTGCATTAACTTCACAACGGTTGTTTTGAAATTAATGCAGAGAAAAAGGTTAATGACCAATGGATCTTAGAATAAGAGGAGAATACACTAATGCCACCTTTACACAAGGCAGTCGCGGGGCGACTCGGAAAATATTTTGAATTGTTGAATGTGGTGGGTAGAAGAGGGGTAGAATGTAGTATGAAGAAGTCGAAGAGATTTTAAGTCCAAGGTGAGAATGCTTTAAAAGTGGATGTTTGAGAAGTAAGTAATGTTGGTAAGTATGAGCTGAAAAATGAAAAAGGCACAATTAACGCACTGATGGGATGACAAGATAGTGAGACTGTGGTACGATGGTGAAAGTGGAACTGAATGGCAGCTAGAATGAGTAAGTTTATGTGTGAGTATGTGCGTGTAGGGCGTTCGACGTACTGCTGATGAGTCTTCTGTGCTGATGTACGAAATGGCTGATGTTGTGGACATTTTCTGGACAACGAGTTCATCCTTGAGTCAACAGTTAAAGGATGAACGTAACAATAAATTCCAGTTTTCTCTTATAGGTACATTTGCATTATTTAAACCTTATTAACTATGATACAAATTTACGTATAAAAGGATGCTGTGTTATAGTTTATGATAATGTGAGTTATATGGGTATGTCATACGGTGCACATTCTAAGCTACATACAGTACGTTACAATATTTTGAGTGTGACAACTTACGTGCGTGTACACACACACACACACACACACACAGACGGACACACAGAGGATCGTTATAGTAATCTTGTTTTCTATTTGATATCAGACCGTAGTCCTCTCTTTATAAAACTAATATCACAATCAGGAAAACACTTGTTTTTCACCCACGACCATCGATTCTTCGAGGACAGGGAAGAGGAAGAATGACATTCTAAAAGAAAATACGAATCATGATACTGCCATCCTTGTACTCATCGGCCCATTCTTTTGTTAACAACTTCATGTGAAGATAACAGACTCCCAAGATAATAATTATACGTTGGTGGCTGTGTGGAATTTCTACAGTAAAGGACCTATGTGTTTAAGTCATTCGTCCAAGCAGAGAACTAATTGTGTGCGTTATTCATTGCATAACATCGTTGCCGGTTTTTTAACTGCCGCCGTCAAGTAGGATTAGTTTAAGTCTCTCTCTCTCTCTTTCTCCCCACAGAAACGAACCGTTTGAAGGCTATTTCTAGTGGGTCCTGTTTCTATAAGACCTTTCTGGTAACTACCGTGGCTGGACCTTGTGGGTGGGTCTACCTGGGACCGTTCAAAAGCTCCTATCACCTATACTTCTGGTGCTTCGACTTACTGGAGTTTTTCAGTGATTTTTTTTTATTTAAAGTCTCATTATTAATTATAATGTTAAACATTACATATTACATTTAAATAACTAATTATTTCAACAAAATATTCGTTTAATTGTTTTCGATTGTCCATAATGTTTTTGAAAGATTTCACTTTGTTTTCTTAGCCCAGCTTAGGTAACGAGCGATTTGGTGCCATACATAGTTCCTGCCTTCTCATTTGAAGACCCTTGTCATGTTTGCCTAGTCAGGGAGGGTTCCTCGACCATAACGGGCTAATAAGGAAGTAAAACCCTATATTTTTTTTACCTCTTCTTTTTTTTTAAAGGAATGTAGATAGATCTTTGTTCCACCGAAGGCCATCCAACTGTTTCGCACCTTTTCTGCCTGACTTGAGTGTACTCTCTCTCTCTCTCTCTCTCTCTCTCTCTCTCTCTCTCTCTCTCTCTCTCTTACAGATCGATTAACTATTTTTTATTATCTATATTAAATGCTTAATTGAAATTAGTTGAACCATACTTCAGAAACAAAATAATAATAATAATAATAAATAATAATAACAATAATAACTCTCGCACCCAATTTAAACCTTGATGCCTAATTAGTTTCCCATTTCAGACCCTTTTTTTCGTAATTATGTTATTAGACAAAGACGTTACACCTTGTAGCTACAATTTATAGCAAGAAACAATTATCACATAGTTAGTAAGGCATATGAAAAATACTGTTGTAATCAACGATTTTTTCAGCCTGGCGGAGAGGCGTGACCACACACGAAAAACAATGACTGATATAAAAACAAATATAAAAACGTATATTTCTTTAATGCTGAGGAGACCATACTCACTGTATATAACATCGTTTCTGAGCTTATGAAAAATGTTAATTACCAAGCACTCATAATTTTATCATAAAATACTTAGTCAAATTCAGCAGATGAGCTTATCTTGTCTGGTCAAATTGCACGCCAGACACTAAGTTTAGCTTCAAGAATTGGAAAGTAGCTAGTACTTATTAGCCTTCTAAATAAATTCAACTACGGCCGAGTTAAACATCTAGAGGATTTTCCCAAGCATATCCATATACTGGGAAACGTACAATTTTTAAAATTTAGGATGCAAAAACCCCTGTACACACGATACCACCCGGTGGAATTGAGAGAGAGAGAGAGAGAGAGAGAGAGAGAGAGAGAGAGAGAGAGAGAGAGAGAGAGAGAGAGAGAGAGAGAGAGAGAGAGAGAGATTGTTGGAAAACGCTAATAATATTCAGAGAATTTTGCATTTGAAGTTAAGTTCTTAACTGAATAAGGACATCATCTGCATAAGCAATAGTGGTTCCTCTGGGCAGCTTGGCACTAACAATAATATGCGAAACCCACGAAGCTGGGCATGTGTCAGAATGAAGAGAGTGAGTGTCCCGAGAGATATAAACACTCTGCTATCAAAGCCTTCATCAGAAGAGCTCTGTACTGCTCCCCTTGGAAGGACACATGCGCAGAGTTGGAACACGTTGCCCAGTTTCTCATCAATAACGGACATACAAATCGGGACGCAGACGAGAGAGAGAGAGAGAGAGAGAGAGAGAGAGAGAGAGAGAGAGAGAGAGAGAGAGAGAGATATTGTTGGAAAACGTTCAAACAAAACAATGGAATTATTTCTTTTAGGACCCTAAATATCTAAATACATAAAAAGAGCATATGAAGAATCAATACATAGAAAATGACACAACTGAGACCATTTTCGGAAGGGTAACCGGAATGCGAAAGGTTCTTTACGAAATTAGAAAAAATTTAAAGGTTGAAATGAATAACATAAGTTTTAAGAAAAAGTAAGCTCCCATGGATTTCAAACGGTTTTTGTAATGCTTATAAACACGAACTGGCATATCGGACTTAGTGCTAGGTGTGTATGTCTTTTGATCAGAACAATTTATCATTATTTTCTTCAGTAAAAAAATATATATAATATAATATAATAAGGTGTTTTCAACACCAAAGAAGTCCTTGGCTGTTGCGCCGCCAGTTTTTATCTTTCAAAAACGAAGAGATCTTGAAAAGTGTTAGGAGACATTATGTGATAGTTTTAAATAGTTTCAGTTCTAACCACGCGAGAAACATGCCACAAAATCGAAATAACTTTCAAAACACCATAAAAGTAACACTGACATATTTCCAAAGTGTGTAGGTACAATTTATGAGCTATCCTAGAACATGTGAGCTGAAATGCATTCACATTCATAAGAATGTTGTACAAAAATGGGCATAAACTGTATAGGTATATTCATTAACAATATATAGGATATACTGCGCCACAAAAAACAAATCCTAAATATATATTATTAAGAAGATAAACAACACAAACACACACATATATATGTATATATATTACATATGTAATATATGTATTTATCATACGCATATATATACAGTATATATATCTATATACATATATATTGGTGTGAGGGCGAGGCTATTCCTCAGCAAAATACACAAGAAGGCACTAAAGCAGGCAGCTTGGTACATGGGTTTTCCTTTATTCTTCACGGCCTACGTTTCGAGATCCTTGTCTCATCCCCAAGGCTAAAAGTACAAAGCAAATGTACCAAGATGCCTGCTTTAGTGCCTTCTTGTGTATATACATGTATGTGTGTATTTATATATATAGTGTATATATATATATATATATATATATATATATATATATATATATATATATATATATATATATATATATATATATATATGTAAACAGTAGAGTAAGCCATACTTGTATTTATTCCCCCCAACACGATAAATCAACTCACATTACACACATGTAGATGTGTATATACACACTGCGCGTGTGAATGTACAAGTGGCGATCGGAAACAAGTGAATCCTATTACGAAAGATCACACCTCAGGTGTTCATCCATAAGGTCTGTGTGTGGGAAACCAGGTGTGGAAACGTAGCGTAGGTCGCATGTACCTGTACCAGTGATGATACACAGTACCATAGTACATAATAATCTATCACTGTACACGAAAAATTTGCAAAATAAGGAGACTTATATTCTATGTTTTCATTCAGTCAAAGAGGTTTTCAATCCTGTTTCCTGTATCCGTGGACACTGGCAACGCAAGTTTTAAACACAATAATAATAATAATAATAATAATAATAATAATAATAATAATAATAATAATAATAATAATAATAATAATAATAATAATGCAGAAAAGTGTGCTACTAGAAACAGTACACATAGTGAGGAAAGTGATGGATTTCTATGAAGACAGGATGCAACCCGGAGCCCCACACTATAAAACCACCGAATAGGATGACTGTGATAGACCGAAAAAAATAAATAATAATAATAATAATAATAATAATAATAATAATAATAATAATAATAATAATAATAATAATAATAATAATAACCTGTTGTCAATATTAACAGTCCATAATTTTATTGGAATCAGGCTTTTGAGATTGATCTCTTGAAAATTATGCTTCAGTTTACCAAAACAAACAAGAATATTAGATCTAGCTAATTCATTAATCTTATTATAATTTCAATTATGCATAACCCTTTAATGTTTTATAATGCACAGTTGTTACAAAGAGCACTATCAAAATTATTATTAAAAATGGGCAACAGATATTTTCTCCACCAAAGAGGATTTGAAAGGGATATTTTACCCTAATATTTGTGACAGAATGTACAAAACAATTAGCTAAGATGTTACCAGAACGTTCCTCAAGACTTTTTCAATATTGGTAATAAAGACTAATCATGATCAACGAAATTATTAACCAAATATTCATTCCTTTAGTTATTTATTTTGTCATTGTTACTATAAGTAATATCTTTTTGGTTCGTTTTCTTCATTTATTAGTCCGTTAGTTATAATGCTAACGCAAAGGTTAAGTGAGGATTTTGACGAAAACTTGATCCAAGGATGGTCTCATTACTGGCAACTGGTGAATCAATTCTGAGAGATAGGAATGTAACTTTTGAGAAGGATGGGCCTTTGGTGCGCAAGGGTTCTAAGAATTGCACAAAGGATAGTAGAGATCTGTCTTTGACAAGCATGTCGCTTACGGTAACGAATAATATTGTGTACTGCTTTACTTGTTAGTCGATCAAGTAAAAACGGTATCTGAATAGTTTTTAACACTTGACTTTATTACATTCTCGGAAAAATGTATGATAAACACTTTCAAGGCAAAAAAAAAAAACCTACAAACAGAGAAAATCACAAATAAATATAAAATAGAGGAAATTATCCTTGGTTTATTTTCTTTTACGTCTCACGTCACTTCATCCATAAAAATATTACTCATCAGTCAGTCACTACCCATGCCCTTGTCTGAGACCCACTTATACACAAAACCAGCCGCTCTCCCATCTGCTTCCTCTAACACGAGCTTTGCTGTCATCATAAAGCTCAAAATAATTTTTAACCATTACCGTCTATGCCACGCAACATTGATTTCGCTGGTTCCATGTATAGCATAATATCTCATTTGCCTCTTAGCTTCAAACCTCTTGTGCAACTGTTTCACAGCACCGCTGAATTCAGATACCCTTTTCCTCGTCTAAAGTTGCTCTTCCTTTATCATTCCTTCTCATATCTGGCTTAATTGTACATTCAAAAACCAGCATTACATTTTCCCTTGTATATTACAGATGTTATACCTCTGAAATGCTTGCGATTAACACTGTCATCTTTCTTCACGCATACAGATACAATTAGCCCTCTTGCTAAGTCCCTTAGAACCTTTCTCTCCTCCAGGCATACCTTACATATCCCGGTCAGCCACCTAATTACACTAACACCAAAAATTATATCTCATTAGTGAGCCTGTTAATTTTCAGTACCTCTGTGTAATCACTGAAGTTAAGCAATTTAGGGTCCAGTCAGCTCTTGGAAGGGTAACCAACAAGAAAATCCAAGTACTCTTGGTATACAAGCCTCTTGAGCAGCCATGGGATAGGGAGTGTGGCTAGCATCCTCATTCCAAAAATACTTACTGAATGCTAAAGGGGTAATACCTGGAACCAACCCTCTAAAGTGAAAATAGTGTACGTTAAAAAAATATATACTAACAAATAATGTGCATCAATGCACATTGTGTGTGTGTGTGTGTGAATGTGTAAGTGTCCATATAAAACAAATCTATTTCAGACCTAGGCAGAATAAGGAAGGACATGTGATCCCGGAAAGGAATGGTTAGATCGAGACCACGACTCGTTTTCCGCTACTTTAATTGGAATTTGTGCCCAGTGGCACAGGTCCCGTGCAACGGACACCATGCTGGTACTTGTGCTTCCGCGTTTTAGAAGGCATATTTTAGTCCTTCCTTGTCCAGCTTCAAACTGGTGCAAAACGCGACCTTGAAATTTCGTTACTGTATCAGCACTCGTGTTCCCTCGATGCACATCGTATCGGTCTATGTCCCTACGAAATCGCAGCTTTCGTTCACCTCTGTTAGGAAAAGGCGCTGAACTGAAGATGAACCGTTGTGGGAGGAGGCGGAAGGAAGAGAATAGCAACACGGAGCCATAGTACACTTCCTCTTCCTGGCTCTCGCTCCCTCTAGCGCTCGAGTTGCCAAAAAAAAGTTTTAATCATTTTGACAACTTACAATTTTCGTCTGCTAAGACTATCGGTGGTTTCGTATGATTTTTCATATAGTATAGCAATTTCACGATGGTGCTTCTGAGAGAAATGAATCCAGCAAAAAAAGAATTGATTTATACCCTGCAAAAAATGGAATTAATCCAGTTATATTTCTACTTGCTGGTTACCCACTGGCCGTTGCTTCAGAGCTTCCTGGATTACATCATAATGTGGCACTCTCTCAACACCATTATCTCGTATTTCCCGACATTACATAGGCTATGGCATTTTTCTAAGTAAGACATTATTGACGAATGTCCTAGCAAACTCTTGTTCTGATTTGAAATAGCCTGGTAAGAAAACGGTCTCGTGGCACTCTGCATCGTACGCTGGCAACGCCGCTGCAAAAAAAGAGATGCTGTTGTACCCTTTCAGGGTCTCAGGGTCATCCACTAGTCTCCACTGCCTGCATGGTGAGTCGGTGATACCGGTAATTTTTTGTTGTTGTGACAACCTACGAAAAAAGGAAGCGTTGGAGTTTTCTAAAAGGCAAAATATGATAAAAGATATGACTATTTTAATGGAAATGATCAAGGGAACGGTCAAGAAGGCAGTAAGAAGAAGAATCCAATGTTCTGTGGTTTCTTTCGTCAAGTATCCGCCTTCCTCTTCCTGGTGCACTGTAGGGAGTAGGTGTCTGTTTGAATATTCAGAGCTCTTTTTTTTTTTTTTTTTTTTGAAAGACCTCTGTCTCACATCAGCACTGTGTTTTTCATTATTCACTGATTTGAAGAATGAATATCTATAACTTTTATAATGAAAGTTTTATTTGGTATTCAAGTTGATTGTATCAGTTAATTCCTCTTAGTTCGTCGTCGTTGCTTCTTGACCTGTGGCGCCATTGGCATATATTAGATCAAATCGACTGTTTGTGATTCAATAATCACCATTATGTCCTATTGTTATGTTTCACTTTTAATAAAATTATTGTTCTGAACGATAATGAGACGCTAACAAATCATAATCATCCTGTTTTATGAAAATGCTCCTAGATGAAAATTATCTTCAGTTTTGCTACCGGAAATAACATTCTAAGAGCGATCAAAAGAACCTTGAAATGTACTGGATTTGTTCTTTAAGAAAACAGTATAAATAAAACGTTTGCCCCAATCCCTCAACAACAAAATGGAGTTCTAAAGAAATCAAGGTTACGATAATCACAAAAAATAACAATAAATCATCAATTTCTTACTAAATGCCTTAAATTAGAGTGGAAATAAAATCTTACGAAATCGTCCTACCGCATTTAGGCCAGCATCGAATCTTTGCTGGTGACAATTCACATTTCCGAGACTGCAAAAAATGAATAAGTAAATGAAAATAAAAACATGATCGTAGTTTCATAGCCGCGTAGCAACTGTTCTCAGACCGCAAACTTCGCAACATCCTTAAATAACTCAACCCACAAGGTCAGCACGGAGAAAAAGATAGAAAGAAAAAAAAAAGAGGCATTTAGTAACACCAGGGGTTTAACAGAACGAGCAGTTCAGATATTATCTCCTCCCTGACACAATGGCTCGGTCCAGCATTTGCCATTTACGCAAGGTCACTGCAGACAAATATTAAAACGCTCATTCTACTATTGATGTTGAGGGTAATTATAATTGTATTGTCATTACTGACACTACTGCTATAAGTGATAATAACAAATATAATAGAATTGTCAGTAAAATAGGTTTTCACTGCTATAACGTCACACCAATAAAATGTATTGTGACCATAAAGTATGGTTATGAGCACGTCATCCGAATTCGAATACTTGTGACAAGAAAACCAAACGAGTTTATTATAGCAAACAATCACTGGATTTTGGTCACAATCCCACATGATATACGTGTACATAGGGGACGAACCGGCTTCCATTTGTTTATTGTTTTGTGGCAAATGTCCACGTCCATTGTTTCTACCACATATTCACGAACATGTATCTCTTTTTTTTTAGGTTAAGGGTATCATAATTATGAAATTTTTCCTACTTTGTCTCCACAACTGCGTTACACACACACATAACATTATATATATATATATATATATATATATATATATATATCTGTAGGTTATGACGTACCTGAAGGTCTTAAAACGTTGGTGCATTGGAGAGAGAGAAAGAGAGGAGGGGAGGGATAATATACTCTCATTGTTATGTCATTGCAATACCGTCGAATAATGCCTAAATTTTATTCTGTGGCGAAATTCAGACAACTTCCGTTCAGTCGTAGCATACGGAACAATGTTTACAGCACATACGAACACAGAATCAAAGTTATATCATGAATTCTTAACAGAGTCATTCAGGTTTGCCAAAGATATTAGTAGCGCCAAGTTTAACAGTGCGTTTTCCCGAAACACACAGCAGCTGAAGCGTGAGTCTGAATTCTGACGATTCTCAGAGGCTGTATTATAATGTGGTGGAAGAGGAAGGAGATTTTTTTAGTAACCTTCAGTTCCAGAGTGATGTTCATCCTGTTTCAGAAGCTGATAGCCTACATTAGTTGGAGGTTTGTCTCAAACTAGCTTCAGAGGGAAACTGACGCTGATTCATGCGTGCAAAACACAGGTGTCACATATGTCATGAAAAGGAAAAAAATTATTATTTAAGAGGAAAAGGTAGTGAGAAATTTAATGATATAATAATGAAAATAGTATAGTGAGAGCTGTGCAAGAGACGTCGCTTTTGGACGCTGACTGAGACAGGAAAAGGCGCAGATGTTACTTCGTCAATTGGTATAAGGTTCACGCACGGGCACCAGTCAAAGGTGTACAACCTTTTTTTCTTCTTCTTCTTCTTATTTCCTGCTCACCCATTTATGGATTCGCTAAATGATTATCTTATGTATTAACAAATTCCCTTAAAATTACATTAAAAATTGTATTTCTCTCATCTCTTTCAAATAATAACAATAACAAAATTTTTAAATACATTTTACAGAACAGATAACAAACCATGAACTTGCTCATAGTGAGAATAAAGAACAAAGTAAAGATTAAGAACGTTGCAATGCTAATGACTCTGACTAACAATGTTATTCTCTATTAACGAATTGTGAATAAAAGTGAGATAAAGTCAGAAACCATCTTATTAGAAACAGAACTTTGCCAAACTGTTGACTTCCTCTCGTGAAATTCTCGAAAAGAAGTATTGCAATTACTTTAGCTGTGAAAACAGAACCCAAAGAAATGGTCTCTAGCATTACAACCGAGTGTGGCCACTACTGTACTGTTAACCGTTTCTCTTTATAAGATTAAGAGCAACGGCATAAGAAAAGATTAGAATTGATAAAAGGGTCTTTCGAGCTAATCACACTGCAAGATGAACATCAGGACACCATTAGTGATGTGTTCAAAGATGTCAACTTTAGTAGAGATCAGGGGACAGCCGGAAGAATGATTCTAGCCGTGCCTCTTGAAAACTAGGCAAAAGAAAAAAATGAAAGATTCTGAATACCCCCTGAGAAATTTCAGAACACGTAAAATCCAAGCAGCAACATCTGGATATAAATAGAAAGAGTTTAGGTAAATAGCCCTCGCCTAAACTTGATCTTTGAGAACATAAGGACGTGAGTAATATGAGGCAGCGTGAGTCAGAACTGGCCGATGACAGCAATCCTGGGTTATTCTTAGGTGGAAGGACAAAGAGCTGAACAACCTTTAGGGTCACACTACCATGCCTGAACAGGCTATTAGTGAGGAAAAGGAGTTGTAGGCTATGTAAGAATTTATCCCACGTCTGATTTAGTTTAAAAATTTCTTAATTCAAAAAACAGCACGAGTTAAAGCCACATTCTGTACTCATGTGAATATGCTTGCTTCTTATCTCGAGCAACAATAGTGACTATTGTCTACCATAAGAGTGGGCACTGCATTTCTTTTTGGTTGCTTAATACTATTCATATACAAAGCCTCAGTAACCGGAAAACATGAACAGAGAATTTTTCAGTTTTGTTCAAAATGAGAGCTCAGCAGTTGCAAAGATGAAAGGACGCTTTGCCACAATGAACAGTACTCGTCCTAGTCCAGTGTTGTATCGTAAAGAGAAACGCTTGTTACAGTCTCTCGAGGCCTTTGCAATATCTAGGAACAGTATGCTTCTTCTCTCTTGAATTGCCCATGAATATTAATGAAGGTGTTACGCCTCTCAGAAGTATCGTAAATGTAAGGAACTGACTAAATATACTTTCTACAAAATTAGAATATTCTCCAGACTTTCTACAATTTGAATCGGCATATTATCAAAATAGCAAATACCAAAAATCGTTCTGTACCTGGACTTTGAAATCATATCAGATCTAGTTTTGATGTGTTTATTATTTCATGGATTTGTAAAGCAGTATTTCAACGATAGCATTTTCATGAAGCCCTTTACTATGGAGACGAATTTGAGTGTATGCATGGCTGCCTTTGACTCTTCGTCTCGAGTAAACGACACTAGGAGTGCCGGTACCGACGCAACTACTCTAATAAGGTATTTCCTGATCTTTGGCCAGACCATGGCACAGGGTCACCCTCTCTCTCTCTCTCTCTCTCTCTCTCTCTCTCTCTCTCTCTCTCTCTCTCTCTCTCTCTCTCTTCTAATATTTTTTTATGATTTTATAACAGTACTGTCTGGCTCTCCTCCTCTGCTATATATCGAGTCGTTTTCGTCAAATTATAAGGATCTTACCTTTCTTTCTCTTTATCATTTATTACCTATTGTCTAGAACTAGCTATTCTTTCATTTTTTTTTACATACGATTTATCGTCACATTTCTACGCATTCTGTTCCTTACATTTAGCCATTTTCTAGCTTCTACGACGCTACCATGTTGAATTCCTAGATTTATCTCGTATTTGATATCTAGTCGAACTTTTATTTCTCTTAAACATGTGACGCTGTGATACGATAAGATATACGATACTGGAAATTCCTACTTCAAGAGATTACTGCAGCGTAATGTAAAATGAGACTTCTTATATCAACATACACTCATACACAAGCACGCACACACACACACACACACACACACACACACACATATATATATATATATATATATATATATATATATATATATATATATATATATATATGTATATACATATTTGAAACCAAAGAGGCAGTTCGGTTTCCCTAAAGGGTGTGGCTCATAGAAAAATATAACAATAGTCACTGGCGCGTTCATTTTTAAATGCTGTATAAAGAATGAACAAACTATGAAGAAGCCATCCACAGCATCAGCCGCCTCTTATACCTAAGTATAGGGCTCATCAAGAGCGCGTCAGCACCACAAAGAACTCAATGCAATTCCCTCAACCTTGTACTTCTCAGATATTTAACCCATCCACTTCCATACTGTCTCTTTTCTTCACTTCCAAAAACTTTCAAATTGTACGCCTTTTTTTACTAACTTGTTGTCTACCATTCCCTCCACAGGATCGTACCTTCCCCCCCCGCCCCCAGCACCCCCAAAAAATACTCTGACCCATCTTTTCACTTATGCCAGCATAAGATATGAAGATGGAATTAAAGATAATGCGGATTTTCCATAAGAATACTTTTATATGAAGCTTAGCACAGATGAAAATAAAGAGTTTACTTTTTTTAAGGAAAATCAGAAACATGGCAAATTAATTAAACATTCTACAACCACTAAGAAAGAAATATCCCCAAAATTTAAAGCACAAGAGAAACAGTGATACAAAAATTTGATAAATGGGACTGATTCGCTCAACTCTACAAGGTAGGCATCAGGGTACGTCTAACAAAAACAATGTACTAAAGATTATGAATCATTTAACTTTTATAATAGCTAGTGTATTTAATGATCTCAGAGGTCGCACAAATCGGCTGACAGCACTGAAAAGAAGAGAGAATAATATGATGAGGATCTGGGCAGACATATTATAAGTTCTTTCATTATACGCTTACATTATACATACAACTGGCCTTTTTTCTTATTAGCGGCCCGCGAGTGGAGATAAAAAAAAAAAAAAACAGAAATTGGAAGTGAACACGACACCCAGTGAGGCCCTGTATAATTAATGCAAGTGAACCAGGTTTGAAAACAGGAAATGTAAGTATCAATTATTTTTTTCTGATACAATATCAAATTTGTACACTGTATATAGTGCCAGAGAGAGAGAGAGAGAGAGAGAGAGAGAGAGAGAGAGAGAGAGAGAGATTATAAACAGTCCTTCAGGGGTAGCTCGCCAGACAAAGGAACTACGGCCATTAGACACAACTCATGAAGGATTTAAAACAGTGAAGGCAACAGGGACAGATGTCACATGCAAACTGGCTTCATAAGGTCAAAAGTTCTTCGTTAATGGTTACACTCTTAAAGACGGAGGTTGTTTCTTAATAACCGTAATGATACTAATAATCATCCTCACGCTTTGGGAAGGGCTATGAGGTTTGTCGTAATGATTCCAAAAGCAATAATAATAATAATAATCATATGAGTTAACCCAAGTTGAACAATCATTTTGAAAAATATATAAGGTAAATAACAGCCTTATAAAGTAAAATATTGAAGATGCATTGATATTTTCCAGATATATCTTCAATACTCTGCTTTTGAGGTTTTTCGTTTTGCAATTCCATTAGTTTTAAGGTTGTCATGAAACCAGCTAAACCTTATCTTCCAAAGACCATCGTATGGCACTCAACCACTTCAATCAGTTTTTTTGGACAAGATTTTGGTTAGTGAATTCATCCTTCATAGCCCTCCCCACTGACAGACAGCATCCCCATTCTTGTGCAAATGCAAAAGATCAAGCAGTTTTGTGGTAAAAATTCGTTTACGATGGAAAAATTAAAAGAGTAAAATACTCAGCTTCTGTGTTGGAAAATGAAGGGTTGATGATGAGGAAGTTGTCTGTAAAGGAGGTTCGTCCTTCATTAGGGTGAGCGTGGCAGTGACTGATGTCTTGTTTTTTATGTCAAGCCACCCCTGTCAGAGGAAATCCTTCATATAAGACAAAGGCGTACGATGTATCCGTGTGTCCTTGCTACGATTACAATAAGCAATGAGAGAAAATTTCAGCCCGAGTCCTACACCGCTCACAGGGTTTAGTTGTCAAATCGAACGCTAGATCATTCATTATTCAGATGGTATTATGAAACAGACGTTATACTTTTCTTTTTTCACAACAATCGGTTAATGAGGCAAAAAGTCCTAACCCAAAGGACGTTAAGTACCGTCCCGAAACCCTGAACAAGGAACCTTTATTCTGTATACTTATGTAAGGGACATTTGCATGATATTCCCGTTTGGTCGATAGTAAATGTAAATATGAAGTCTTATTAAATGCAAACTATCACTGACACTACAAAATCATTATCTCGCAGCGGTCCTTTGCCAGCATAGTCTAAGCATAAGCCTCATGAATTTTTTCATCAATAGGACTGAATCTTAGAATAGGAGGAACGACGCAAAATAAATTTTTACCATCTAACAATTCGTATTGCGAATACGGAGATCTCTTCCAAATAATTAGCAATTGTAAATGATGAAGGAATGAGTTCCACATAACGCTGCTCACTGACCTGGGTTAACTTATCCCTACAGTACCATGAAATACTTGAATAAGAATATCACTAAGAAAATATCCATTTCTTAATTGGTATTTTAAAAGTACATAACGTAATTCTTAATATCTGGGAGAAATGACATTGTAGTGCTACGTTTTCTCTAATTAATAACATTGTTAATTGTTTTATCAGACAACTTTTTTTTACATCAGTACTTGGGTTCTGCATCAACAAAAAAAAAATCTCTTTGGTTTCTTCGTCAAATCAACATCTCTGATGTCTGGATGAGTTCAGAGGTCCGCACTAGACCTTTTAACACATTACCAAGCTTGTGGGACGCCATCAACTGATCTGAATGACGACCACTGCCATGTAGTAGCATATCTCCTCGCACTACGCGTGGGGTACAATACCAATAAACACGAGGCGTTCCGCATCGAAAATGATAAACATAGAAACTCCTCTGGGACAAATAAAGCTGAGTCACAGAAGATTCTGTAAATCCTAACAGAGTAAGGGCAAGTTCTATAGAATACACTTTACACTTTAATGAATTATTCTAAAGACGAGTCTCTCCTTGTGCTAAGCGCATACCAGATATCGCCCGTCAGACGTATCAGTCCGTCTTCGATTTTCCAAGGACGGCAGACAATAAAAAATATTTAAAAAAATCAACTCTTTACAACATCGAAGGTAGCCGCTAATAATTAATGAACGTTAATTTCAAAATCCTCTGAGGTATAAAATCGACTATGAATGATATCCGATATAAAAACACAAAATTCATGTAAGTATTACGACTGTTAAAACCTAGATTTTTACTTCCCTGCATGTGCATTATTAGAAGAAGCACATTAACACATGGGTGGGTGTTGTTGTCTTCTCAAATGATTGTGTCTTTTTAAAAATCACGTGTTCGTTTATGCGAATAATAGTCATATTCCTTCAAAAGCGAAGGTACAAAATCGAAAGCATTGCGCTATTTAATGGTTAAATATAAGATTCAGGAACAGGGAGCTTCTGGTTGAACGGAAACTTCTGTGACGAAGTTTGTCCTTGTTGTACGGTAGGCTGAACCTCTCTGGTTTTCTTGGCTCTGTGGGTAAGTTCATTTTTTTTTTTATTTTGTTAATCAATTGTTTTTATTCATTCTTTGAATACGCATATGACATTTTTTTGATGTTTTTCCTTTTCTTATAATTACATTTTAACCGTAACGATAAAATTTTCTAAAACTGTTTCCCCTTATCAATCGTTTACTTTACATCCAAATGAATCCATATATACAGTATATATATATATATATATATATATATATATATATATATATATATATATATATATATATATATATATATATATATATATATATATATATATATATATATATATATATATATATATATATATATATATATATATATATATATATATATATATATATATATATATATATATATATATATATATATATATATATATATATATATATATATATATATATATATATATGCGTAAAACTCAAAAGTCACAACTCTAGGAAGGCATCACTTGGCCGTGGAAAACACATGACGACACGCTGCCTCATACCCTAACCAATGGTGAATGAAATTATACAAAGGAAGTCTGGCACTGAATATATGTTTGCTTCTTTTAGGTCTGGATCATGACAGCCTACGAATCATTTCTACTGCATAATCTCTATTTTCTCTCGATAATGGAAGTTTGACATGGAGATCATGATTACAGGTACACATACATGTGAAATTTTGTTACCTCGGGTCCATCTTCGATTTAGCAGCCAAAGTATGAAATTTTAGTGACATCTGGCTTTCTTTTTTATCAGAAACAGAAGTCCTTCATGTTCACGCAAACGACTTCATAATGAATGAATACACACGCCCACATATTAATTCATTAATTAAATACACATATAATTAAATATATATGTATATATATATATATATATATATATATATATATATATATGTGTGTATGTATATATATATATATATACACATATATATAAATATATATTTATAGTAGGTAGGTACAATCATCAAGAACGCTCATTAAATAACATGGAGGTATTTCCCGGAAAAGAGCCGAGATACCGCATACCGACGAAACAGGAAGCGCTACACAGGAAGATATATTGACATCATAATCGTCGCTCCCGCAAGGAGAATCTGGCAAGCGGCGATAGCAATATTGTGTCTCATGAATGGCGTCTTTCTTCCTGTATGCACGCAGGAAAATGCGTTGTCTGGCATCTTTTAGTCTTGGCACCAAACAGCATTTCAGTACGAGCGTGGAAAATTCGACATTGGCTGATTAGTGCTAACATTGGCAACAGGATGCTAAAAGACGTTGAATGACAGCGGCTCAAGTGGAAGCACAATTATGGTGTCAACAAAAAATGAAAATGGTTATTTTGGTGTCTATCTTGGGATTCGCATGTTAAAAAGAATCAAGGAACAAAGACAGAGACGTGAAGTGGGTGGAGAAGGAAGTAGAAGGGAAATGAGAAAGCGAGCAAGAGAGGCACCATAACAGCTCTTTTACAGAAATAGAAAGTTTCTTCACTCTTGGTTTAAAAGAAATTCAGGATTTCTTTCAAACCTCGTACGTCAAGTAACGACGTAAGGGTGACAACCGAGAAGACCCGTGCTGGATCTCGGGACGAGGAAGGAACTGGACAGGCCAGGTTCCTCAATAAGCCCAGTGTGCTCTATTGACCTTAGCAGCGAATTATGTTCTTGGCTGGGAACCGACCGTTGCTGGTTTCAGCTGGAATTAAAACACAGAGAGAAAAAAGGAAAAAAAGGTAACTGTTGTGAGTGATCAGTGTACCAAAATGTATGCCACGGAATCATAACTGAAAAATGGAAGGTCCTCGACGAGGTAATCCTTACTCCAGAGACGTGAAACCACTCATAAGATATTCATTTGACTCTCTCTCTCTTCACTACTATTGTGCGCAGACGAAAGAAGAAAATCTCCCTCACCGCTTCATCATCCCAAATGATGAGCGCTACTCCTTATTTATCAACAAATTATTGGTCAGTTGCAAGCGACCAAGGAACTGAAGATAGCTGTTTATCATTCAGTGCATGGTGTCTCGTTGTTTTTGGTGTTCTGTACCTCTTTCATTAACTGACATTATTCTAGTTAATCGATTGTGTTTTGATAACTGGAAAGGAAAATTGCGAAATCTGTGATTCTTTTCCAAGTCTGCTTTTATCTACCAGGTATATATATATATATATATATATATATATATATATATATATATATATATATATATATATATATATATATATATATATATATATATATATAAATATATATATATATATATATATATATATATATATATATATATATATAATATATATATATATATATGTATATACATATATATATATACATTTATATATATATACATTTATATATGTATATACATATATATATATATATATATATATATATATATATATATATATATATATATATATATATATATATATAACACAACAGCGTTCATCATTTGGGATGCAAGCGGTGTGGGGTGATTTTCCTCTTTCGTCTGAACTTCCGTCAAATAACCAAAAGGTTTGCAGGTATGCTTTCATTTACAGAACAAATGCAAACAAACTGACACACACCCACCCACCCACAACATACACATACACACACATATATACTATATGTGTATATATATATTTGTGTATGTATATATATACATATATATAGTGTATATATATATTATATATATATATATATATATATATATATATATATATATATATATATATATATATATATATATATATACATATGTGTTGTGTCTCAATGTGTGCATTTGTAATAAATATGAAAGTATGCCAGCAAAAGATATGTGTCCCATTTTCTATCTAATCTATGCATATAAGTATGTAGGTATGTGTGATTATACTTGTAATATCATAGTAACTTCTTTACCTCACTATTTGAAAACATAGCAGGCCAGGGGTAGACTCACTCTTACTTTATAGTGCGCGGGTTCGAATCCCACCACAGATGGAAAGGGGCTCTTCATTTATTTCCACTCTTCTGTAATCAAGGTCTGTGATAAGTGGATAAAAATGTAAGGAAATCAATAAGTTCAGAGATCACTGTAGCTAATAGAAACGCATAATTTATCACGTGAAATGATAGTGGTTCTCTCTCTCTCTCTCTCTCTCTCTCTCTCTCTCTCTCTCTCTCTCTCTCTCTCTCTCTCTCTCTCATACACACGTAAGACACTCAACAAAGCTTAATAACTGATACCGTGATTAATATCTTTGTGTACGTTAACGACGGAACAGTAGACATTTCTTTAATATTAGAGAAGTTCTCCCTCGCCTTTCGAGTCCACGATCAGAGCGATATTATCGAAATGTCTTTGAGCATTATTAATCTTAGTGCTGATAATACATCAGATCTGATCATGAGAGGTCATCAAAGAAGCAGGAAAATGGTTATAAACTCTGGCGATTAGTGCATTCTTGCACAGTGATTACGTCAAGTAGAGAGAGAGAGAGAGAGAGAGAGAGAGAGAGAGAGTGGGGAGGGCGGGGACTGGGGCGGGGGAGAGGGCTCGTAAGAGGCCTGCCGCCGCGCCGCGTTGGTAGATGATATGGAGAGGTAACAGAGAACGAGGAAGTTTGGAGGCTCCATCCAGACTCACTGTCTGTCTTCCTTTATTCTTCTTTACACTGATGGTGATCATATGGTTGCATTTCCTCAATGGCTGACTGCTGACATTTTCACTTTCGTTTCCCCTTTGCATTTTGACCATAATTGTCTTTCATTTATATATATATATTTTTTTTTGTGGAGATGAATATATATACCGCGAAATTAGTAATGCAATTAAACGCCTATCACACAGTTTACATATCCTTCGGTTCGTATACAGCTCTTACAGGGACATGACAACGAGAACCTGCACTGGCATACGGCCATGTCTAATCTCGCGACCACAACAATTTTTAGAAACCGCCCGAAATCCAAATACCAGCAAGACAAAAATATTCTCTCCTTGTACGTGATTCGAGGCATGAGGAAATGTCATAGGTGGAAGAGCTGAGAGAGAGAGAGAGAGAGAGAGAGAGAGAGAGAGAGAGAGAGAGAGAGAGAGAGAGCGCTGAGGACCTAAGTAACCTTGAATTGTTAAGCAAGAAACTGTCTTGCATAATCAGGCTGTCTTGGGCCCTGCCGTTCCACCAGTCCCGCTAGCGATCACTACCGCCATTTTCTGATCGGTTCTCTTCCATGAACGGAACGACAAAATACACTGCAAGTCTTACATGGGGTTTGAGTTAAAGATTTTGGAAGAGGTTCAAGAGGTGGCAGGGTTTCGGGGGTGGGGGGGAGAGGGGGCGAGTTGATTATGAAGGGTTCAGTAATGCCAAGGCGACTACCGTTTCCGGAGTTCGTTCATTTATTTTTTCCCCCATTTAATGAACAGTTGCTCCACTGGCTGGATTTGTATCGGGTCTCAGAAAGGTTTCAAGCTGAGCTCTTATTTTAAACGTTGAGGTTGGCGAGTTGGAATGAATGTAATACTAAGTTTTTACATTCATTTTTTTAGTGATATTCTGAGATCTACTTGGAATATTAATATTTGTTGAGAATTGCGCCTTATCGTGGTAGAACCTGCGCTTGTCTTTTATTTGGATTCAACTACTCCCTTGAAACACAGCTAACCTTCCGCGCGATCGAAGACCGTGGAAGTTCAGTTTGTATTTTTCCCTTTGGAATTAGCTTCCTTCTTTGATTATCCATTTTTAATGAATTTATTATTATCATTCAAAGTTGTACATATTCTATGGAGAAAGCCAAGGAACTTATTCACTTCCTTCAAAACTCCCACAGGCCATGGTGTTCATTTAAGAAAAAATATATATAATACAGGATCATAATACAGATACGAAAAGAACTAAAACCATCATTAAATCATATTTTCAAGATTATTCAGAAGTTGTTCCAATCAGCCTTGAAGTATCATTTCCTCTGTATGGCGACACTAAAGCCTTGTCCAGGTTACAGGGGACGGTCGGAAAAACAAGGAAAACGCCTCCGGGAACAGAAGAAGAGTCCGGAATTTCCCACTGAAAAGTATCACACGAACTCACGCAGTCGCGTCGAAACTAATGAGCAAAACCTCAGAGAATGGCTTAGCCTACAAGCTGGACAACAACTTACCAAACTAGCAGGTAAAAAGTTTGAAACCGTACCAGATCACACCTTAACAATCCACACGATACCGTCTTTGGCTAACCAGCTAGACGACCTTGTAGATGACGGTTTAGCCAGTTAAATGGATAACAATTTAGCCATCCAACTGGATGACAGCTTAGCTAACAAACTGGATAACAGTTTAGTCGTTTAACCGTAATGTATAAAACTTCGAAGATGCAGTCATAAACCAAAGTAAATCATGAAACGAGACAATGACAGACCTGACTCCAACTATTAAATAAATAATTACAGTAGCATAAAAAGTGACCTTTATCATGTAACATGGTTACAGGCGAATGCTAAACATGTTGACAATACTCATCCGACTCTATACACCTACAGCAGGAATACATGATGATATTTTGTAGAACGTAGTTTTGATGAAGATTTCAAGGACGAGACATGATGGATGGTAAAGTTCACTCTAAATCAGTTCATGCTACAGACAATCTCTCTCTCTCTCTCTCTCTCTCTCTCTCTCTCTCTCTCTCTCTCTCTCTCTCTCTCTCTCGTAAAACGTAACTCTCTACATATTACCGTCAAAATGACGGCAATAATAGGGAAGACCGGGATGGCAAGACCCAACCTTTAGGATGTTACCGTCCTGAAGCTTTCATTTTAGTAGAGTACCTTTGTTTTTCATACTTATAGGAAAGGGCATCGTCTAAGACAGAGATTCTGACGCCAGTATGAACGACATCAAACGATATTAGTGGATATATAAATAAACAAATAAATGAATATATATATATATATATATATATATATATATATATATATATATATATATATAGAGAGAGAGAGAGAGAGAGAGAGAGAGAGAGAGAGAGAGAGAGAGAGAGAGAGAGAGAGAGAGAGAAGCTTGCACCTTCCGTGGCAGACCTCTTAAGCTTCCTCGTTTATGTTGTATGCGCTTTTTCGATATCTGCAAGGGAATGAGAAATCTTTTATTTACCCCACTTGGATATAAACTTGTAGTGATAAGCCTGTCTAATACGGCCTTTTTCTCTGACTCCAGCTATGCCTTAATTGTGAAGAGAAGACAGTTTTCCTTATAAAAACAGGGGAGAAAGAAATGTCATAAACACAAGAGAAGGAGAGAGAGAGAGGGAGAAGTTAAGGAACTTCCGCCTCAATGGTGGCTTTGTTCACTGAAGAACTGTGAGTTTAAGTGTTCGCAGGTTCATAATCTTACAGTGATGAGAAAATAAAGTCACAGAGAGAGAGAGAGAGAGAGAGAGAGAGAGAGAGAGAGAGAGAGAATTATCATCGAATGACTATAATGCGAAAAATAATCAATGACGTGACTGACCACAGATAAGTAAAGGTGATTCATTGATCTAGTCTCCGTGCATTGAGTGATAATCCTCTCTATCTCTCTCTCTCTCTCTCCGCGCGCGCGCGCCCGCGCGTATGTATATGTGTGTGTGTGTGTGTGTGAACAGGAATGACTTAAATCAGAATTTGTGACAGGCAACACACGTGGAAAATAATTTTACGTGCTGTCTGGGCCTAGTTTGGAAAAATTACAATAGTCATCATAAATATCTCCTATGACTTTTAAAAGTCACAAGGGCCAGAGTTACAAATAAGCAAGAAAATGCAAAGTGAACATCTGATAAATAGCAAAGCTGTCTGATGTAAAACGAAACATCTGGATGTTTGTACACCCACTTGAAAGAGCAATATTGCTGAAACATAATTGCAATTCCTTTGTTCTCTATGCAAAAAATTGCTTAGTATATTATTATTATTATTATTATTATTATTATTATTATTATTATTATTATTATTAGATAAAGATAAATACCAATACTGACAAGTAAAATTGTATTGTAAACTGTAACATTTTCATGTTATATGTTTCTTCTAGTGCTAAAAAAGCAAAACAGTAAGTTCGTTAGCCTCCTTTTATTCCATATTAGAGATTCCCATTTTCTCTGTTGCCTTTCCTTGCGTCAAAGGAAGATGCCTTCAGATTGGGAGATGGGGGATAATAGTACTTGAGCCATTAAACATCATTGTCAATATACCGAAAAATCGACCAAAAAAACTCTGAGCCACTTATTTCATTCAAAGGCATTCTCTGCTTACGTCATCGTGTGACGTCAGCCAAGTTATTCATAGACTGATGGCTGCGATGTTTTTGTTTTTTTTTAGACTTAATTTAGATTTAATGGAAAATTTTTGTATGTTATGCTTCGTCTTGTTAAATATTATTATTCTACGCCTTGGTTGAAAGCATATATTGTTCTTTTTTTTTTTAATTAGTCAGTTAAAGAAATAAACAGAAATTAAAACAGTAAGTAACGAAGACGATGTAGGTACGTTGCAAGGACTGTTAAAACAATTGTAAGGATGATGACGCATAACGTTGTCCCCCAAGTATGAAAAACACTGTCTATGTAATTTTATTAATCCTCAGTACCACCCTCTCTCTCTCTCTCTCTCTCTCTGAGCGGACTATTTTATTTTTTTACTTTTGCAAACCGAAAAACATCAGCGTTGTTTAGTCAATAGTGAAATGTTGAGTGCATAGGGAGGTGCGGTTCATTTCATATGTTTTTTATGGTCTTTGACGCTCTTCAGCACACACGGTAACGTTTATATATATATATATATATATATATATATATATATATATATATATATATATATATATATATATATATATATATATATATATATATATATATACATATATATATATATATATATATATATATATATATATATTATATATTGTTTATTCTGAGGCCAGTTGGAAGAATGAAACTGTATTTTTTGTCAACTGCCTAAGGGCCAACCTAGCTCTCAGAATATAAGCAATAAATGTAATGCATAAACTGACTTACCTTGATATCACATCTAAGTAAACAGAGAAGTGGAGGTCGCCTTTAAAAAAAAAAACAGTCAATAACTTTAAATTGAATTTACTTACAGACGGAGCAATCAGGAAATTAATATGAAAGGGCTGACTGAGCAGCAAGCAAGCACTTACAATGTGCAATAAAAGCTAGACAATGTGTAGCAAATAACTGAATCTGAAAGGGCTACAGCCCTGAAATAGTTTGACACGCAAATGAATTTAAAGCTTTTGAGACTGGTTGAATGATTTTGGGCAGTTAGCGCAACATGTTTGCAAGGAGGAGCTGTGTCCAGCGCCCTTGGACTGCTGAATCAGAAGACTCTTGCATGTAGCAAGATGGCAGTTAAACTAGATATCTAAGGCTATTTGCTTTACAAGAGCAGGAGCAGACCACTCGAAGAGCCAGGTAACTGGATTCTGGTAGAGAATTCCAGGTTAGTATTCAAATCAAATGACTCTCTCTCACATGAAATTACTTATGCACGATGGAGGAATTTATCAACTAGATCTGATTAGCACATGGTAACACTGGTGGGAATGCTCTAATTATTATCACTGAACTAATTTAATTTGAGCTTGGGACAAGTCATGAGGGCCAAAGTTGTGTGCTAGGCTGTGGGAAGCAAAGGGCTTTGTTTTAGGGGAATGAAAAGTTGGAAATACTGAAAATGGAGAGAAATTCACGAGAAGAAAAAGATAACTGGCAGTCAATTGCTACCTCAGACGTACCATATTGCATCTGTGCACGGAGCTCGCTTGCAAAAACGAATCTCAGCTGCACCCTGCCAGTGTAAATAGCAGTAGGACCACACTAACGATGTGTGCTCTTGGTCCCCTCTGTGGAGTGTGTGTGTCCAGGTAGGGTGTGATGCGTCTCCCATTCGGGTTCAAGCATGGGGCCCCAGTACATCAGTCGATCTGAAACGCAATTTCAGCCAGCAGAAAGGTCGAATTGAAATAGGTCTTTTGGCTAAGGCTACTAGGGTCAGCATAGAAGCCCAGTTACGGTCCTAGCTAGCCCTTCTGTCCCTAAAGGTTTTCTACCCCCCCAAAATCATACAATGCTGGGGCTAATAGGTCGGCATAGTCCCCCAAAATCAGGTGACGTGGGGTAGGACTACATAGTTTCACTCCCCCCCCCCCTTCCTTAGTGGAGTCTCCTCCAGCCACCATTAAATTTGATTTTCTAGCTAACAGGCTGAAGGGACAAATTTTATAAATACGTGAAAATATATACATATATATATACACTCATATATTATATATATGTATGTGTGTGTGTATTTGCCAAGAGGCATACACTTATCAATTGAAATTTCCCTTGGGCTCAAGTTATTCCCAAAGTATAGTGATTATATTAAGTGACATTTGTGGCTTAAATTTGTAAGTATACAAGGGTCACATGTGAATAAGTGAAGAACTTTGTGTGTATATGTATATATATATATATATATATATATATATATATATATATATATATATATATATATATATATATATATATATATATATATATATATATATAGAGCCTCGATGGCTCAGTCGGTTACAGCAGCAGCTTCGGACTTCAGTGAGGTCTGTGGCGGGTTCAATCCATAAAGCCGGCTGATCAGAGAGGCAGACACTTTGCTATCCGTGTAGACATCCCGGGATTATATATATATATATATATATATATATATATATATATATATATATATATATATATATATATATATATATATATATATATATATATATATATATATAGTAACTGACTAACCCTGCTGCCCAGGTAAACTCTGAATGACAACCAATAAACTCCCTCTCTCTCTCGATCTCCTCAAGACACCCTCTACTCTCTCTCTCTCTCTCTCTCTCTCTCTCTCTCTCTCTCTCTCTCTCTCTCTCTCTCTCCTGTTAAGATAGTTGCTTCAGTTACAGTTACATTACCCAGCATTTTTGACATTTTATATTTCACCGTTCTTACCCCCATTTCAGTTGACAAAGTCAGAAGCATCACTTTCATCTCAGCAAAAACTTTTTGTCTTTTTGACATTTTATTTTTCATCCATCTTTTCCATCGGGGCTGAACTTGGTCTTAAAGGTCATTGGGAGTTTCATTATTCATCTCAGTGACCTCGAAAACTATGGATTAGACTCTAAATATCTGTCAGTTTTTACATTTTATTTTTCACCCCTTCTCTCGCCCCCCCCCCTCCTATCAGGGCTGAACTTGGACTTAAAGGTTTTCAGGAGTATCATTATTCATCTAAGCGACCTAAAAAAACTATGAATTAGATGCTAATATCCATAGTTTTTAGTTACTTTTACATGTCATCACCTTTCCACCTCTTCCCACCCTGCTTCCTATAGGGACTGAACTTAGACTTAAAAGGCATCAGGAGTGTTACTATTTGTCTCACCGACCTCAAAAACTATGGATTAGACACTAATATCTGTCATTTTTTTTTATTTTTGCATGTCACCACCTTCCCACCCCTTCTCACCTCTGCCTCCCTATTGGGGCTGCACTTGGACTTAAAGGGAACTGGGAGTGTCACTATTCATCTCAGGGACCTCGAAAACTATGGATTAAACACTAACATCTGTTGTTTCTATTATTTTCATATTCACCACATTCCCACCCCCTTCTCACCCCACTTCCTATCAGGGCTGAACTTGGACTTCAAGGGCATCGGGAGTTGCTATTAATCTCAGCAACCTTGAAAACTATTGTTTAGGCAATAATATGTCGTTTTCATTTATTTTTACATGTCACCCCCTTCCCACCCCCACGTATTGGGGTTGAACTTGGACTTAAAGGGCATTGGGAGTGTCACTATTCATCTCAGCGACCTCAAAAACTATGGATTAGATGCTAATATCTGTCGTTTTCTGTAATTTTTACATTTCACCCCCTTCCCACCCCTCCCCTTTAGTGCCAGTGATGTTTTACCCCCACAGTGTTCTTTCCAAGATGGTAAGTCATATGTATACCAAGTCTGGTTGAAATTGCTCAATGCATTTCAAAGTGTAGGCCTATGTGGAACATACATCCATTTATATTATATAATATATATATATATATATATATATATATATATATATATATATATATATATATGTGTGTGTGTGTGTGTGTGTGTGTGTGTGTGTCAAACATTAAATCGTTTTCTTAACAGGAACGGACCACAGTAAAAGCAACTCAACTTTAATTACTGAACCATTGATGAAGTTCCTGGTCTCTCTTTCTTGAAATTAGGTGATTCATATCATTGCGTCAGTGTATTTACAGGTGACTATTGATGCGATGCCACTAAGCAATGCAGCCTGGACATTGCTTCACCAAGGAAGGGATCTTTCCTAGATAGTGACCCCAAGGGTTTTCAGGGGTCGTTATCTAGGAGTGATATTTCTTGGGGGTCATTACCTTTATGATATTTACACTCTTTTGTTTATGCTTTTACGGTCATCCTCAACGGGCTTGTACTAACCACGCCGCATAGGTGGATACATACCGAGGTAAAACCATTGGGATCACTATTTAGGAAAGATCCCAAGGAAGTATCAGTGGTTTGGGGGCCAGATAGTGTAGCTTAAGACAGAAGAGCATCTAGTTAAGGGTTGTGAACCTCTTGGTAGGAGGAAATCCCTTATGAATAGCAAACAAGTCGCTCTCCTAACATCAATGTTAATCATGATTGCAATGCTATGGGAGTCTAGAAAACGGGAAAAAATAGCATCCACACTATTCTGCAGGGTTAATTATCAAAACCTGAAGGCGATGATTTACAGCTCCATATCCTGTATTGACATTGCAAAAAATCAGAATATATATGTGTATATATAGGCTACAAATGTATAGATAGATATATATGTGTATACATATAAATATATATACATATACATATATATATATATATATATATATATATATATATATATATATAATATATATATAACATATATCTTCTAATAAATAATTCTAGTTGGAGCCACTATTTTTAATGAGTCTTTTCCAGGTGTTTCTGACACCGAACAGCTCATTTCATAATTGGTTTTGGCAGATGTGTTATAGACGAATAACCTTCCTAACTCCAATCCTTCCCTGATGGTGAAATGTCGATTAAGCGCTGAATATATATATATATATATATATATATATATATATATATATATATATATATATATATATATATATATATATATATATATATATATATATATAATTTACTAACAGGACCTCATTAAAACTGGATGGCATCTAGCGGAGATATTTATTCAAGAAAAAGTTACAAGCTTTCTAGGACTAACAGTCCTCATTGTCAAGCATCCGGATACTTGACAATGAGGACTGCTAGTCTTGGAAAGCTTGTAACTAGATACCATCCAGTTTTAACAAGGTCCTGTTAGTAACTGTATTAATGCACAGAACAATCGTGTAAGTGATAAAGTTAATATATATATTCATATATATGTGTGTGCGTGTGTGTGTGTGTGTGTGTGTGTGTATGTGTAAAAGTATAATCAGTCTGACACGTGGTTTAGGTTAATGGTAAACAGGATTTATATCCTGACCAGTTTCGGCTTCACTTCTAAGCCATTTTGAGAGGATTCATACATAATGGTAGAAATTCACAACATACATGCAAGATGGATAATACAAACGAACATATAGACGGTTGGAAACCGCCAACACGTTCGTTTGTACTGTCCCTCTACCATATTGTATCGTTCCTCTGAAAATGGCTTAGAAGTGAAGCCGAAACTGGTCAGGATTTAAATCCTGTTTTCCATTTCACTGTGGGTAAATGTGACATAAATCACGTGTCAGAGTGATTATACTTACACACACACAACAGATATATATACAGTATGTATGTATATATATATATATATATATATATATATATATATATATATATATATATATATATATATATATATTATATACATATATATATGTGTATAATCGACTGGTCACATTCACCAAAAACATAATTTTTTTTATTTTACAAAGTGATTTTTGAGCTTCTTGACTTCCTTATGCTCTTTTGGTTAATCTCTCCACTCAAAGCTTCAAATCCAGAGGGAAATTAAATGAACTAACATACAGAAAAAAGAGCGAGGTCACTGTTAACTCACGTGCCAAGAATAATTATAATAATTTTACCTGCTACGTACATACAGTATATCTGTCAAATCCAGTTTCATTTTACTATGGCCGGAATAGACCCAATTTCACAACCAAAGAGGGAGAGCTGCTTCGCTTATTTTCATGACTGAATGAATAGGTTCATGGAGCTTCTCAATCATTCATGAGTTGCATTTGCTCTTATATAACTAGACAACTCAACAACTTCCATTTCCCACTTTCCACATCAACATTCAGTTCCATTTTCATAGCTTTCATTTACACCGATTTTCTCGCTATTACTCGGCTCCAACTTGCTCCGATAAAAAACACCGAAATTCTTTGAGCATTTCTGCAGCTTCTCCTAACTATTACCACTAAGCACTGTATCATCTTCAAACTTTAGCCATTCCGAACGCGTTCACAACAACCCTCTCCTTGCACTTACATTTTCTTCATTTCCTTGACTTCAATATTCAGTTCACAAAAATATCAAAAGCCCATATATACATACACCAGTCTCCCCATAAACAAGTCTTAACATAACTTGCTCCTTTATCATACATTCTAATCATTTTTATACAAAATAACCCTAATAAAATAAAGCCTAAAACCTTTCCATCCATCTATCATAGGTATGAATTTTGGATACAGCTCTATTACTCAACCTTCAATTGTCTCAGACAACTGTGTCATAATAACACATGAGCCACATAACCTTTTCCGTGACTAAACTCGCAATGCTCTTTCCGTGTTAGTCTTCCGCTCATCTATCTTTCTTTCCCAGTGAGAAATATTCAACTTCCTCTAATTGCTAAAAGGAATTTATGCTCTTTTTCACCACTGTCACTTTTCCTTTTACACAGAGGAACAATTCTTCCTCTCTGTCACTCCCTTAGAATCTTCCCTCATTCAGAATTACTTCACACTCCCTGGTTAGCAACTTAATTACATTAACCACACCACAGCGTAGCATCTCACTTGTAATCCCTTGAACTCATGTTGTCATTCTACCCTCAAGTTTTCAAATCGCTCGCATTACATTATCAACAATCAGTGCCATAAATATTATCATACTTTCGGGTCTGCTTCCCTGCTATCCTCTTCATTTAGCAATGTACTTCGAGATACTCTTCTGCACACAACCGCATTCCCTTCTTACAATTCTCCATTTGCATCTCTTATCCCAGATCCGTTAGTTAATTAACTTTCCTCTTTGTATGTTCTTCCCAACAGTACAAATTATTTTTTCTGGTAAAGAACTCATTCAGAGATACTCGAAAATTTCCCAACATATTCCACATTTTCTCTTTCTTCCATTACTTTATTCGTAGTCTACGCAAGTATCTCCTTGATTCCTCCACTGAGCTTCTTATTTCATTGTCCGGCTATCACTGTACCTGCAAAATATCTACTGACTCAATGACTCTATCTTTAAGTCCTGTATATTCCTCAAATTCTTTCCACCTCTTTATCTTTTATTCTGGGCCAATTTTTATCCATGTTCTTCCTAAGTACAAACATCGCACCTAGTTTATAACACTTTTCCTAATAACTTATAGCCACATATTGTATTATTCTCTAAAAATAAAACTTCAATCCATGTTTACTTTCCTTCAGACAGGTAATGATCAGATATACCAACAGCCACTTCTTTTCGCCCCACTACACCCATCAGCTTGCTGTTCCATCTAAACTGTGCTAAAACAATGCGACTCTTTTCCTCGTCCTTTTCTTTTTCCCAGATTTACTTAAGACTATTCCCTCATAAAAGCCACATATTCTCTTCAAACAATCACCATTCTTATTCAAAATAATCATGAAGCCTATAAATGAAACCTCCTACTTCTTTAAAATCATCCTTTTTCGTTCTCAAAAACTCGCCAAACACGGTGAGCCGCTCCATAAGCCTTTTCTCTCATCTCCACTATTTTCAGTTCCTTGATTGACTACATTTTAAGAGTTCTAAGTCTGATACATCAGTATTCTTTCACAGGTCCCGCAGTAGTGCTACCCGCTTCCTTGCTTTGTATCCTGGATATCTCAAACACAAATCTCCTGTCTTTTTAGACTCTGAAGACCCCTACCTTTTACTTTGGCGTCCCGGGAGAGAAACCTGCTAATTCTTCTTACCTTTACTATCTCACATCCCAGTCCATTGAAGGCCACAAGACGTAACTTATCTTTTACAAAATAAGTGCAGCATCTGGTGCTGCAAATCCCATGCCTCTCGCCACTTGTTGATCTTTACAAAATTTGGGGAGAATAATGGTGTTTTAATTTTCGTCATCATAGCCGAGGAAATAGTGATGGTCGTTCTAAAGGTAAGAAGCTCGTTCGGTGTCTTTTATTTAACCATCTATCTTTCTATTTTGACGGAGGTTGAGGATTACATCATATACGGGATCTCAACCTTGGAGCAGAGTGCCTTTGTAGCTAAGGCCACGTCACTTCCTGTCCAGCAGTATATATACGTATATATATATATATATATATATATATATATATATATATATATATATATATATATATATATATATATATATATATATATATATATGTGTGTGTGTGTGTGTGTGTGTGTACGTATATATATATTATATATACATATATGTTTATATATATATATATATATATATATATATATATATATATATATATATATATATATATATATATACGTATATATATATACACATATATATACACATATATATATATATGTATGTATGTATGTATGTATGTATATATATATATATATATATATATATATATATATATATATATATATATATATATATATATATATATATATATATATATATATATATATATATATATATATCGTGCGCTAACATAATTGATTCTGCTATACACAGTGTCACGCATAATAGCAGTACTTCCTGGTTCGTGTGCGGCAACTCTTTTATGTAACAGTAACGTTACTCGGTTGCGTAAGGCGGCTTGATCGCGGGATTGTTTACACATCGTAAACGTCGAAGGGAACGAGGCTTCCGGGTGAGATGCAAAATCACCTTCGGAGGAAGGGCGTCCCGGGGATCCCTGCTGACAAACCACGCCCTCTACTACGCAACAGGGAAATGCTGACGCCTGTTGGTTGGGACGACTTTTTATTTACTTGACTTATTTTATTTCTATTTTGTTTTATCTCAGTTGAATTGGGTCGTTGCGGGTTGAGGAGGAAATTTGCTATCTGCTTACTTATACATACATATGTACATACACATACATACTGCATGCATATATATATATATATATATATATATATATATATATATATTATAGATAATATCACTGTATATATGTGTGTGTGTGTGTAAAGTTGTTTCCCATAATTTGGACTGACTTCAGAGAAAAATAATACGATGTTCACTGCCACATTAACAATTCAGTTGCTTAATCGAGAATGAACCCTCTGTAGAGTAAAAATTCCACAACAATGCTCATTTCATACACCTAACGAGATGGCTCACTGGTAGCACATCGAACCAAGTTACACACAATGCATCATTCATCCCTGTCTTGCACAACTCTTGGCTTCTTTTACCAACCCTTTCTAGTTCTTTAGTGCTTTCCCTCTTACTTCAGCCTGAAACTTCGCAAATCTACCGTCATTCATTCTGTCCACACCAGTAAACCAACTCAAAATACAATACTACACTGATTCCTCCTTTCACCTGCACTAACATTCTTGTCACTTCTTCCATGGTGTCTCAGCACTTCTGAGCCCCATACCCAATACAAACAAGCCGTGTTAGCAGCTTCACACTTCTTTTTTTTAACATTCAACAACCACACTTCATTTACATAAACGAGAGTTGCTTGAAGAATCCCTTCGCAGTCCCTAACTTGGCTTTCACAGACCATGCAGGTCTCTTCCCAATCTTTTCACGCACCCCATTACCTTTCTTGCCTCACCTATTCTGCAAATCAGATCTTCTCTCATCCTATTACTATCCTTTGTATTTACTCCCAAATACTTATACGAATCAACTGCTTTCATTCTTTCATCACCCACATCAACGTGAAATACTCCATCTTCCTGGTTTCTATGTACTCTCTTATCCTTTTTCTTACTCACTGAAACTCAATTTTCGCCTCTCACACACATTTGCAAACTCCTGTACTGGTTTTTGCATTTTCTATTATCTCCAGTCAGCACTGTATCATGTGCAAACATCCGCCATTCCACACCTCATTCACGATTCATTTTCTCTTGCCACAGTTGTAAACCTACATTTCCTGTCCTTTTTGTGATGTCTCGAATCGTTTCGTCTGTAGAGATACTATTTATCAAATATTTACGCTTTAAGGTTTTTGTCTTCATTTCACTAAAAAAAAAAAGGCTGCTGCGCAAGTCAACGACCCTTTTCCTCATATACTCATTATGCATAATAGTTATAACGTCGCGAACTGATCGACCTCGGGCAGTTACCCTCAGATGCTATAAGGCAGCGTTTGGATGCATTTTATTGAAGTGGATTTTTCATCCATTTAGAAATCATGTGCGAACAATGGAATGCATTTGTACACTTTTGATCAGGTTTTCTGTTCTGGAAAGAAATCGGTTTAATGTTCCTGTAGACACGTATGTGAGGTTATGAAATTAAGTCAGAGCCAAGCATGAAATGGTAAAGGAGAATCACAAGCTCCCAAACAAGAGGCCTTAAGGGGCCAGTGCCTTCAGTGCATCCCACATGGTGCACTGCAGGCATTACTAAACGGTGTTTACAGCATCCCTTCGATCGCTAGCTGCACCATTTTTTCGAGTTAGTTCACATTCGTTCCCGCTTGTTTTCGTCTCTCTTTCGGAACAGCCTTCTCTTACTATTACTTCCAAGTGGAACTGTGGAGCTTTCTCCAGATTTCCCCTTTAGATCCTTGTGCTGCACCTCATTTATTTTCTGGATCTCTTTATCTTTCTGCCCAACGATTTCAGCTCCGTCATCTCATTGTATTAAGCGCTGAATGGCTGAAAGTGACCCCGTGCTTGGTTTAACAGCCTAAATTTCGAGATTCATTCACTCATTCATTCAAACAGAAGAGGCTGGAACACGGTGTTCCTATTTTTTCCGTAATCACTTTATTGATATTATAATCAGGTTGACAAAAGCAAAGGTTCAAGAACTTTTGCAAGAAGTAACTATTGTTTTCGTGGCTCTTTGAAAGGCAGGACTTGCTGGGCTCTTTTTCGTTCATTAACGTGAAAATAACGATCGGCGTACGAAAGTTTTCTAGTTGAACTGGACCGCACGATGGCATACCGGATAACTAAATGATTGTCACTTAACGTCTGTTTTGCAAAAATCCAAAATTCTGGACACACACTTTCCAGTGACGACGCCAAGTCGTGACTAGATTTAATAAAAACTAGTTTAAAACTGATGAGGTAGACTGTTTTAGATAGAAATCTAATTTTGTCTGGCAAATGCTTCATCAACAAATTGATGGCATGACTAGGAAGTCCCTTTCGAACCCGGATTTCACCAATATTTCGGTGTCATTTAGAGGAAAATTTTCCTTATTGCCCTGAAGGCTTTTAACCCTGAATTTTAGAAAAGATATTTGGATGGCACATTCTTAGACCAACTCAATGAATTCTAAAACTTTATTAATTCAAGGCATCCTAATATAAAATTAGCCATGGATACTAAGGAGAGATCTTCATTATATCTGGGTATTTAGACTTCTTAATCGAACAATACATTTCCTACTGGTATGCACTGGAAGACTACGTTCACCTGCTAAGGTCTACACTTTAATAGTTCATGTACGTTTAATTCTAAACTAAATTCATGCATGGCTTCATAGAGCCTATGATGTTTGTTCTGGTTGTTCTTTTAATTTGGCTAAAGTTCTCAAGTATTTCGAAACAACGTCTTTAAATCTCAATTACCCTGCTGCAAAATCCTTTAAAACATACTTGATGTTTCGCCTACTTGTACGGGGAGCCAAAATTAATCTATAGACAGAGATCAGTCTCCTAGACAAAATTTTCGGTGCGTTTCATTCTTTTTTTCGAAAGCCCTTTCAGTGTCGGAAATATCTATAAATTTCAGATAGTACCCCGGAACTCGTCAGCTCTGATATAGTGTATAAATGCACCCGTTGTATCGATACTCTGGGAACTTGCATAGGATATTCTATACATATGCTCGGCGTAAGGATTGAATCAATTGATTCCTAAAGAGGCGTTAGTCACCATACTGGTACTGATTGTTCTCTCAATAAAAAAAAAGGCTTCTGCAATTAAGGAACATTCAGAAAATATAAGCATGACGTTGCTCAAATGCCAATTAGGTCATCCTTGGTGATTTGGGATGGAACAATTCGAGTAGCTCGGGCCAAAGGTCACTTTTGGTTGTTCTGCTCATTCCCATTCAGTTCAGTACTTGATTCCAACCGAAGAATTGAGAACATTCTTTGGTGGACTTTTCATGATTCTCTAACTTTTTCTCTTTTACGTATCTAAATTTATTTAGCAGCCTTTAGTGTGTTGTTAATTTTTCAGCTTGTTCATTTGCTTATGACTTCCGTAAATCTTTCTCTAATTTTCTGTCCATATTCTTAACTTCGTTTTTAGTTATTTATGCAGACTTGTTGTTTTTTTTATTTTCCTTCTTCACATTCTCGAAGATGGGACTGTTGCCCGAAACATCAGTTAAATCTTTAATATATATATATATATATATATATATATATATATATATATATATATATATATATATATATATATATATACATATAAATATATATATATAAAGAGGAAAAAGTTAGGGAATCATGAAAAGCTATCACAGCGAGTGCACGACTGCATTAATTAACATTATTAATGGCCAAGGCAATTGACTCAGGCCTTGTGTAGGCAAGAATCAAACATCATTTTATGTGACCTGGCCTCCCAGAAGGTTCGTTCAACACTTGTTGCACTATATATACTCCAGTAAGTGGCGCTTGTTATCAGCCTTTGTTACATCTTTGTTGTTAGTTTACATGTGGGAACATTATAGTGATTGAAATATCGTGTGTGGGATTGGAATAATTTTATAATTAATTATTTTGGACTCAGCAGTAATACTGATGGTGATAAAAGTTCGAGAAAATACCATAACTTGTTGAGTTTCGTTGGGCAATACAATTCCTGTCTTGTTATCGTTGCATAAGAAGTGAGTTTTAAGTAATAAAAAAAAAATAACTCCCACTTTATGGCAGAGCCTTTCCTCTCATACACAGGCCCTGGTGCAGCTTCAGCAAAAAACAGATCACATCCGCAATGGAAACTCCACTGGAGAGCATCGCGTGCAACAGAAAACCCACTGGAAAGAAACCGAAACTTGCTGCTTGGCACTCGGTTACCTGGCGATAGCTGTTGTAACTCAAGACGCTGTTCATTCGGTAGCAACAGCCCTGTTATGCTAATCTGTTATTTTAACTTCATCCTTTGACGGGTACGTCATTTGTATTGTTTGTTGATTGTCACTCTTCTTTTGGTTCACCGTCAAGCATACACAGAAAACTGTTTACAATTCTCAGGCTGTAGAGGCACTTTATATCAAGTGAAAGGGCTTCTTGTAACTCAAAACTAACAATTAACAGCTAATACAAATTAATTATATTAGTGTAATATTCAAAGTGGCCAAATGAACTAAACTTTTAAGCTAGTACTTATATTGTTGAGACAAACGTATATATTACTTTATTACTTCGGCCTTGCAAAACAGCCCTTTTTTGCAAAAAATGAACACAAAAAATGAAAGGACATTACCCGAAAGGGATGAGAACGCGAATGATTGAGGCGAGTGTCCCAGTGAAGAATAGGGATATTCCTCCTTATGCATCTTGCTAATTAGGAGTATTTATCGTTTGCCCTTCAAATGCCTCCCAGTGCGCTGACTACACTAAGCATCAAGTCCTCTGTACTAAGCTAGAACCAACCCTGAATGCAAGGCGTACAAGGACTAAAATTCTGTACAGCCCATGCCACGACAAGGCTGCCAGGCGTCTGTGTGTTTACGCTTCATACAACATACTAGCGCGTAAACACACACACACACACATATATATATGTGTGTGTATGTATGTATATACATATAAGGGTATCTACGTATATACGTAGGTGTGAGCCATAAAACATTAGGTAAACACACACCGCAAACCTTTGTAAAACTTTTATCACCGGTTCAATCTGGAAAATGTTAATTAGTGCCAAAGAAAATAGAGGCGCTTATTTTCTTTGTTCATGTATTGTATATGGTTATCAATTTGATGATATACATCTATAGATATCCACTTCTCTCCCTTTCCTCTTATTCGCGTAAAGACGTTCTCTTTCGTGTGCGTGGTCTTTATGAAGTAAGAATGATGACATGTACAGATACGGTAAGAAGGTTAGCCTCGGTGGAAATATGAATAACAATAGAGAACGACAGGTTGGTGAAAACAAAGAATACATTATATATAAACCGGAAGTTAAGAGCGAAGATGGAGAGAGCATTGGATGGATTAAGTGCCGGTGGTGTAGGAATGGAAGGTGCTTAGCATGAAAGAACCACATGATAGAAGAGAGGTGAGTGGCACAGTATATACAGGTAAAGCATGTTACTAATGAGTTGTCTGGAGTTCATCTTGATTTAGCATTTGAGTGAGTAAAGTGATTGTAATTTTTTTTTTCACCCATCCCCAGCAAGAAACTTGTTGGTTAATAAATTAAGCGAACATTCTGCGGGTCATGATAACTTCCCATAAAAATTATTATTCATCGTGAACCCCACCACGACTGAGGATGATAAACACCGAGTCTGAAGTTAACCACAAAATCATAATTAAAACTAAAAATCATAAAAAATTTCACCGCACGGTTGATCTGTCTACATTGACAATCTCTTCCCGTACGGACGGTGGCCCACAAGTCTCGTGAGCACTTGTGGACTCATCGACCTCGGGAGACCCATCTATGTCGTCTTAAAAAATCATACATGTAGCTCCATAGAAATGACAAAAACGGTTCATGTAAACTTTAAATTTTATATTAAGTACCACTTTTATTTTCATCGATTGTATTGCAAAATTTTAATTTATCCGGATGCATCGACCATCAGGCAAATTTTTTATTTTGGTAAAAAAATCATACGGATAAATTTCCCATCCTAAATTTTGAACTGTATTTTGGAGGGAATTCTTAATGTCCAACTTGTGAAATTAATTTGTATGATAAAAAAATTACGATGTGGTCAACACTACGTCAATCACAGGGCCTTCTAATTCAGAATTTCATAAAAAAAAAAAATTTTTAAATTAACTCAAACATGGGTCTAAGCTATTCAAAATCTCATACACTGCTTTTCGAAAGAATACAAAACAATCATAATTAGTCACAACAAAAGGCGCGGGTGATCACCTTCTCCCATAAGCAGCAATTATCACAAGGCGAAACAACATAGTTGGTTTTACTGAACCACGATTAACCATCACTCGTAAGGATTTCCTTTAGTCTAGACAGCTCAGTGCGAAAACAAGCACACGAGAATACTGTAACGTTCAGAATTGAAATCGGCTTCAGGGGTAAATTTATTCGACATAATGTGTGGAAGGGAATAGCTAGTCTGATGTGGACCTCGGGACTTTTCAAATCAACAGCGACAAAGCTAAAAACAAAAATGCTAATGCTAAGCCCAAATAACGTTTTCATATTGACTGTTTAGAATTATGTTTCTGGAAAACATGGTTGCTTATTTCAGTAACAGTCCTGGCGAAGGTAGTTCACCTGACTGCTGTATCCAAAATTATATATATATATATATATATATATATATATATATATATATATATATATATATATAAAAAGGATACAGGCAGGACAGCAAATCAGTCAGACATATCAAGGATTGAGGGCAGTGAAACAGACTGGTACATAAAAACATCTTTATTTTTGCCGACGTTTCAAGACAACTAGTCTCATTTTCAAGGCTGCAATAAAAGAATAAATATTGAGAATACATATAAAATATACAAAAATCTCTTTAAAAACATTTGTACATAACCATAGTTCATGCGTTGCTGGGGTACCAACCTATATAGAAGGGAGAAGGAGGGCGACTGGAATACGGGCAAGTGAAAAGCAAGGAAGACGGTTACGACAGGTAGAGAGGGTGGAGGAGTTTTGGGCATTCAACAATGGTACTGTCTGTTTGATAATTAACGATTCCAGAATAGAGAGTGCTAGCTCGGAAGAGGCCCTTGTAATGATTTTAAATTGATCGTATTCAATGTAATTACCACATTTTTGGCATGCTCCTGATATTTGAAAATTCAGGATTACTTAGTTTATTGCCCGTTCGATAGCTCACACCTTTGTGAGAATCGGCGCGAACCTTAAGAAGTCTTTGGGTGCAACCCACGTAAGTTCCTCGAGAACACCGAGGACAATCATATTTATATACTACCCCAGACGTCATAAGGTCAGCTTAAACGGTCTTTAATACTGAATAAGAACCAATTTTCAAAGGAATCTTTGGAATTAGATTAATTTTGACGGCTCCATAATGCCTAGAAATAATTTGAGAAAGCTTTTGGCTAAAAGTTTTATCATGTACAAATGGAACACTGGCATAGACTTCAAGTTTGGGAACAGTTGGAATCTTGTACTTTGGCATGAAGTTGTCCTCTAATATTTTCCGCACATATTGAAAGAATAAGTTTGATGGAAAATAATTGTTGAGTGAAAAAACAATGTAAAAATTGTATTTCCTTATTGAAAACATGCCAGTTCGAGGATAAATGGAAGGCTCTATATAAAAGAGTAGACAAAGCATTTAGTTTAAAATTAAAAAAGCAGCTACTATAAAAGTTGGATCCTAAACTAATAAAAGTGGGTTTCCTCCAAACACTCGTGTTAAAACAGTCTGATTCTCGTGAAACTGAGACATCTAAAAGGATAACTTATTATCCTGTTCAACTTCAATACTAAATTTTATATTCGGATGTCTACTGTTAGCGAAATCGAGGAATGCTTCAGCATCAGACCGAGATCTAAACAAGGTAAAAGTATCATCTACATCCGAATATAAAATTTAGTATTGAAGTTGAACAGGATAATAAGTTATCCTTTTTAGATGTCTCAGTTTCACGAGAATCAGACTGTTTTAACACGAGTGTTTGGAGGAAACCCACTTTTACTGGTTTAGGATCCAACTTTTATAGTAGCTGCTTTTTAATTTTAAACTAAATGCTTTGTCTACTCTTTTATATAGAGCCTTCCATTTATCCTCGAACTGGCATGTTTTCAATAAGGAAATACAATTTTTACATTGTTTTTCACCAACAATTATTTTCCATCAAACTTATTCTTTCAATATGTGCGGAAAATATTAGAGGACAACTTCATGCCAAAGTACAAGATTCAACTGTTCCCCAAACTTGAAGTCTATGCCAGTGTTCCATTTGTACATGATAAAACTTTTTAGCCAAAAGCTTTCTCAAATTATTTCTAGGCATTATGGAGCAAATCAAAATTAATCTAATTCCAAAGAATCCTTTGAAAATTGGTTCCTTATTCAGTATTAAAGACCGTTTAAGCGACCTTATGACGTCTGGGGTAGTATATAAATATGATTGTCCTCGGTGTTCTCGAGGAACTTACGTGGGTTGCACCCAAAGACTTCTTAAGGTTCGCGCCGATTCTCACAAAGGTGTGAGCTATCGAACGGGCAATAAACTAAGTAATCCTGAATTTTCAAATATCAGGGAGCATGCCAAAATGTGGTAATTACATTGAATACGATCAATTTAAAATCATTACAAGGGCCTCTTCCGAGCTAGCACTCTCTATTCTGGAATCGTTAATTATCAAACAGACAGTACCATTGTTGAATGCCCAAAACCTCCACCCCTCTCTACCTGTCGTAACCGTCTTCCTTGCTTTTCACTTGCCCGTATTCCAGTCGCCCTCCTTTCCCTTCTATATAGGTTGGTACCCCCAGCAACGCATGAACTATGGTTATGTACAAAATGTTTTTAAAGAGATTTTTGTATATTTTATATGTATTCTCAATATTTATTCTTTTATTGCAGCCTTGAAAATGAGACTAGTTGTCTTGAAACGTCAAAAAATAAAGATGTTTTTATATGTACCAGTCTGTTTCCACTGCCCTCAATCCTTTATATATATATATATATATATATATATATATATATATATATATATATATATATATATATATATATATATATATATATATATATATATATATATATATATATATATTATATATATATATATATATATATATATATATATATATATATATATATATATGAAATAAGATAACATAAATACTTTACATTTGATGCCAGCTTTTAAAGAGCCGCGCACTTTAAGGTAAATTTTTGTGAATCATGGCCTGTTTTAAAATCAAATAAAAAACATATTTCAAAGAGGATACGTCCTTACTAACCTTCCATTAATCTCACCTATCCTAGAACTCCATGCCCTGACCTGGTCGGAGATGCTTTGGCCCCTTGGACCTCACCCCAACTTGACCACATGCATAGCAGCATGAAGTGTGCAGTGCTGCAGCAATACCATAGATCTTTTCTAAACAAGTTGGAATTTTGGACTCTTAAACTTAATCCGTGTTTCTTCGCAACTTTTATTTTCGTCAAGCAATCTGCTTTTGTTGACCTTGCAAAATAATTCTCGAGAACTAGAAGACTGTGAGAACGATTCCGCTGGGAGAAATTATTGCTATGGAACTAATATATATAGCAATATTAACGGGAATCCCATGATGAATTCTCCCCTTTATGTTTTACTAATATATTTTCAAAATCACATTCTTATATCAAGAAATTGATTGGTAAAAACACACGAATACAACATTCGGTGCGTGTAGAGCATCGGTCCTGGTCGTTTCGGCCGTAAGTCACTTAGGTCGTAACATCCAAAACAATGTAAGACGTTATGTTTATGGCATTTACCGTTATGTTTATGGTATTTACCATTATTATTTCATGTTTTACGTGCATCCCCATTTTGCACGTAAGCGTGCTTACGGCCTAAATGACTTACGGCCGAAACGACCCGAATGCTAGACCATATAGGGAAGTAGCCTTTGGAAAAAGTAAAGAGAACTGCTGGCTACCTATGGCCTTAGTCATTCTTTGCTGTCAGTACAAGATGGTCAAGAACATTTTAAACAAGATCCGCAGCGACTATACATAATTGGAACACGCGATACAGTCCACTTCTCAGACTATTCTAACTTGGCCTGGCCCAGTCTTCCCGAGGACCCCTTTCGATGACCACGTTGTCATGCCAGTGACTCACACTTAAATCCACCAAATACCTCGAGTCACACACCGGTGCTCCTCGAAAACACCTGACTTTTCAAAATGTTTCACGTCACGTAGAAGGAAGTAGAACATTTAATTAATTTCTAAGAAGAGTCTAATAAGTTCTCTAGTTTGAAAAAACACTGAAATTGCAACTTTAAAGCATTATGCAAAAAACTTTCAACGGTAAAACTTTATAACCAGTGCTCATAATTTTTTTTAATCAGTTACAACTTTTCGAATCTAAGATTTGCCTTTGAATACTCACAGCATAAATATAATCAGCAATTAACCTAACCTAATTTTTAATTATCAGAATTCTAAGACTCTATTAATCCCAATTAACCGATGAACTTACAAAAATATATGGGCCAGCCATTCACCCCCTTATCTGTCCCTGACATGGGGTGTAGCCTATCTGTCCCTGACATGGGTGTAGCAGACTTGTAGAACATAACTCATCCTAACCTAACCTATGGTGTTCTTAGTTCCTGTAGTAAATACGGCATCGATGGTCATAGACGTTAAGACGACACTTCACAACAATCCGTCCTATACAACAAAATACGAAGAATTTACGGAACAACAAACAACAATAACAATGTAGCTATTGCTTACTTTGCAAGCGGGTAGTATTCCGCTACACGTGGGACTAGGAGGTGAAACCAGTTTTAAGTCTTGAGAACAAGGTTTTTAATGCCGAACTCAAGCTCCTCAAAGTTTTCTGGGATGCAAAAACACTAGTCAGTAATAATCACCGGTCGTAACACTACTAATGTACTTTGCACATCTCATAAAACTGTGCACATTTCAAGAGATATTCGTTGGCAGTTGCTACCTGGCTGGGCTGTACTGCAGATGTCAGCAGCGCTGCTGTTCAAGAAAGACAGCGGTAAACCACGTTACCAAAACTCTCGTTTCAAAGGAGATTTCTCTCAATCTGAGCAACATTCCATTGTGTTTTACTTGAAGTAGTTGAGGGCAGTCTTCATTTTATGAAGATGATGCAAAATCATCACTATTATCTAGAACAGGATACGAAATCGCTATAATGACCAACCATTAACTTAATTCACAAGATCCAACAAACGGAACAAGGCAATTATACCATTAACTGAATAAACGAGAAGAGAATAAAATTCTTGTTTATATAAAATGGAGTAAAAGAAAAAGGCAGATACGAACTGCGAACTAATAAGATATGAATTTGAAAATTAATATAAAAAACATATCATAACCTGTACATTAAAACGAAAATTGCGAATAGGAAAAAAATGGTTTCTTTAGTGAATATGCTGAGGATATAAACATCCCACGAATGTGTCATGCGCTAAAATATGTAACATTTTGTTAGTAAGATATACATACACGAATCAATAAAATAACAGGTTGGCTGGTTAGTATTCATTTATGCCAGCACGTCCTCTGCCACAGGTGGATAGTGCGGCGTTGGAATTAGAAGCCTGGTTTCGACCAAGACCAACCTATAATTGTCGTTAAATCACAGCGTTTAGCATTGTATACTTCTTCAATGACAATTTTATACAAATTATATAGTCCAAGAAAGTGTACATATCCCGTCAAAAATAATGGTAATAAAAGAAAATGTGACGGGAAATTCCCACACAGGGACGTTAAGTGCCGTACCAAAGCTCCGACCAAAGTACGTCAATTTTGCCTACTTATATCGAAGCAAATGGTGAGACTGTACCCCCAGATTTAAGAAGATAAGGCGAGTTACCGCGCAGGCTGCCAGAAGGAAGGCTGTGCTCAGTGATGTCAAATAACTCTACGACTAGCATTGTTTTTGTTAATATTATAATTATTTCTTCATAAACTTACATATAAAATACAAACTGAACACTGAAAATGAAAACCAAAAGAAAATGCAATTCAGAAAATATTACAAACATTATTTATATTTGTTAACACTCCCTTATTACTGCCTTAATTCTATCAAATGTTTATAAAAAATTACTGGGATATTTTTTTCACTTTTTTATTACCGTTGCTTTGCAATTTTTGTTCCCTTTTGAGTTTAACATTTTCATTCTAAAATAAATTCTACATCTAAAAAAATAACTAATTATATCCTCCGGAACATTAACATTTTTGGCCTAAAAAATATCGAGAAGACTGGATACTGGCATGACTCCCGGCTTCAACGTTTCTGCATGGAAAGTTTTGTGTAATTCTTCCATATGTTGCAGAGCTTTTGAAACTGTGCAGAAGGTCTACAGTATATAATATATTTCTCTTTACATGTGAGATCCAATCCTCACTTGTTCCATCTATATCAGCTGAACCTAACGATGGATACTTATGCCTAAACTTATGTGCTATGAATCCTCCGGCAAAAACTTATCATAGATTCTGGTTCTCCCTCCATTAAATTTCCTATGACATCTTCCTCATTCTCAATCTCATCGGTTGGTTACAGGTAGGAGACGTTTCATGAGATAATGCAAAAAGGCTATATATAAACAAATATATATTATATATACATATATACAGTATATATACACGTGTATTTTAAAATTTTTATATTCCTCACCATAAAAAATTGCAAAAGGTCTCTTCATATGAACGAAAAAAATTGGAGTAAATTCTCTCTCTCTCTCTCTCTCTCTCTCTCTCTCTCTCTCTCTCTCTCTCTCTCTCTCTCTCTCTCTCTATATATATATATATATATATATATATATATATATATATATATATATATATATATATATATATATATATAATTATATATATATGATTAACTATCATTGTCTTCTTCCTAACCCCTTGATAGAAGTAGGCTTATTTATATGGAAGAAAATCTCTCTCTCTCTCTCTCTCTCATAATCTTCCCCTTCCTTTACCAAACAAATAACTGGCTATTTCATACATATGAAAACAATTCTAATGAAATTTTGCCCTCTCTCTCACTTTCGTGTTGACTAGCATTTTCTCTTTGCAGTTATTTATTCTCAGCAAACATAGGTCTAGGCCTAATTCCAATTTTATCAATCTTAACCAGTGAACATGGTTTATTTGCATTAGGAATCGAATGGAAGATATTACATATTGTATATTCTCTTTAATTGCTAGGATTATCCTTATAAACCTATGGTTCATTCAGTTATACAAAGCGCTCTCCTCTCAGTCTCTCTCTCTCTCTCTAAAATAACTGTCCCCTTCCTTTGCTCAACAAATAATAGGCCCACTTCATGCACATGAAAGCAGTTTCAATAAAATGTTCGTGTAGTGTATGTCTCTCGCTTTCTCTCTCGTGTTAATCAGTATATCCCATTTTCATTTATTCATAACTACACACAAGTCTAGGCCTAATTTCAATCTTATCACTCTTAACCAGTCAAATATGGCTTACTTTCATTAGGAATCGAACGGAAGATATATTTGTGCTCTTTAACTGATAGAAGTCTTCATATAAGCCTATAGCTAATATATTTACCCACGATTTTAAATGTAATAGGCAGACTAAACCAAACTAGTCAAGATGGTAAATACCTGAATCAACAGTGGCACTATCATGTAGAGGTAAACGTTGGTTCGGTGTGGCATCATCCTTCAATTTTCTTGCATTTGCAGGGCAATAATTAAGCAATTCATGCTTGAGGTTTCTTGCATAATCGCTTTGTTGAAAATGAACCGAACACACTCTTGCGTTTTGGGTGTTTATATGGTCACTCCCTTTGCAGATGTTCACCCACTTCCTACACATTTCGGGATCTTTAGGGAAATGGTGAAAGCTAACCTTTTCACTTCCAACATTGTCCCTTTCTGTTACAGCATCCATAAATAGCAATATATCACCATGGCAATGACGTACTAAATTCCAAAAACATCAAGAATCGTCATAAATTCGTGAACTCCCTCTTACCTGCTGCCACATGCAAGGGGAAGAGGTTACTAGCTTGCCCAGCGGCTACTCCTGACTCGCACCAGGTGACGTCATGCGCGGGGAGTTGAAAAATCGACCTCTGCTCAACTCACCTTATCTTCTTACTTCTTGCTGTCCCTGGGGCTGGACAACGGTCTATACGTGTAGTTTATGATCTGTAAACCATCGTTTTATTGCACACATAAGACCGTGTGTCATAAAAATTACAGAGAAATTTTTGTATGAACGGTAAATTTATAACATTTGTTACCCCAGGCCTGAAGAATCGGGAGAAACGCACAGGAAGACGATAGGCTTGCTTTTAGAAGGAAGCAGGAATATAACTGTCGGTGAAACCAGAGGCAGGACGAGAGTTCTGAAGCTTTGCAGTAGAGGGAATGAAAGCCACAGAGTACAATGTCTGTGAGGTGTGGATTAACGAGCGTCACCGCGCCACGTTCATTTTAGTTGTTCGTCTGCACATATCTACCTTGAGCACGTACTGTACGCGCTACCGCATAGACATTTACCTTAATTTTTTCATGAAACATTAATTCATTTCATACATCATAAATATTTTTGCGGCTTACATCTTTGAATTTATGTATAATAACGAAAATCTAAGGTCCAGTAGGTACTGGCCTCGTTCTGAAACCACATAAACTACCTCTTTTTGGTAAGTTCAAAGACAAATCTGTTAACACAGCATTAGATTAAAAATGAAGTTGAAAAGTTTGTAAAATTACAATATAAATATCTATTTATCTATTCATTACTTTTTTATGTACTTATTTATCGTGTGAAGTTTAATTTTCATCAGTAGGCCTACTTTATTCTTCGCTTGGTTCCGCCCCACTCTCTTCTTATTCATCATCATGTTACTATGACGAACCTTGTTCCGTACAATACTGCCCATCCTATCAAAACCGGCCCCTTGGCTTGTTTTGTATGAATCTGTGCAACATTGTTAACAATAATTGCAATAAATAAGTTTGAAACAACTCTTAGTTGAGTTTTAAAACAACTGCAACATTGCTACAACTGAAACCTATATTATTACCAGCCTTTGATTATTACTTTCGTTATCAGTATATCGTATTCCTTATTTTAAAGTGTATTCTATTCAATAATATACGACCAAATCAACCAAATGCTTCAACAACGAATAATGTATATCAGTTAATCACCGTTTTAGTCACGTCGAAATGTTATTCATTATAAATTATATCCATATTAACGTTACATTTTAATCATACGGTATAAGACTACTTTTTACATCTCGCTCTGTCTTGATTGTCTGAATATACTTTCATAATAATAATAATAATGATAATAATAATAATAATAATAATAATAATAATAATAATAATAATAATAATAATAATAATAAAAACAGCTTTCACTGCTGCTTTTTTGGCAACTCACAGTGAAGAGGAAAACCTGCAAGTTCCCATTATTTTCAAGGTTAATATTTTTGTTGCAGAGTACTTTCTGACGATTCGCCTGCATTTGACGTTTCGTGAGAATCTGCTTTTGACATATGTGCTAACAAACAGACAAACGAACCACTGAGAGAAAACTATCTTCTTCCAAACCTCATTCAATGAGCAAAAGAAATATACAATATAAGAGATCAGTTACCACTTCGCAAAATCCAATATTTAAAATTACAAAGAAATAACGGACATTCCCGCACGGGGAGGAACTGCCATGCAGGGCAAAATTGCAACGCCTGCATTGTGCCACGGCATCTGCATTCTCATGGGTTTCAAATTAAAACCCTCTTTTTAATCAAATATTCATTAGCAAGCATTCACAAGCGCTTGTTTTGGAGGGCTAAACGTGAGAGCGCGCGTGCCCACCCCTCAACGTATAACTGACAGCACACGGTGATTTACCAGTATCAACTGTTTCCCAAAATCGAGAGATTAGATGGGTCTAATTAAGTGTTCACGTGTTTGCATCCTGCATGTTTTATTTATATGCCATTTTTTTCTTTGGTTTCCCGAGCCCGCTCAATGTCGCATGTGAAACACAAGAGCTTGAGAACATTTTGCAAACCGCACCAGCGCATTCATAAGTGCTAATATGAATGGGGAGGATTGGAATCCGTGCTTTGGGGGTCCCATGCTTGATAAAAACTACAATGAAGACAATTGATTGGAATGTGGTTGTTTGGGGGGCGGGGTATGCGAGTAAAGGTAAAAAGAGAAAAGAGGAGACGGGGTGTGGGGTGCGTGGAAGTTGGAGTAAAATGGAGAATCACTATCATCTACTACGCACATCGACACATAACACAAGGAGCCGGATGGAGAGAGAGGGTGGGAGGAAAGCAAGATGGGTTGTACGAGGTGGGGGGCGGGTGGGCTAGGGTAGAAGCATGACGTAGTGCTAAGCGTTTATCATCAAGCGATGTAGTTTCAAAATTCTAGTCAAAAGTTAATTCCTTATTTAAAACCGGGAATTATATTTCTGTACTGTTTTCGCATGCAAGTGAGTGCAATGGACGCTGGGAGGTTTCGAGAAAATATGCAGCCATGGGGTTGAAATTCGATGCGAGGGAGAGTCGAAAAATTAAGAATCCCGACGAAACGGATGTGGAAGGGTTGTATCTATAAAAAGGGACCAGCAGCGAGCGACCCCTTCGATGTGTTCAGCGTGGGAAACGCTGGCCACCACGTGGTCGTGACGTCACAGCATAACACCCGGGCTGCGATTTCCCGCCAAAATTACATACAGCCCTTATTTGCATATACATTTAAATTCTGAACGTAAGTCGCGTCGCTAATGACATATGCTAAGCAAAACTCTTGGTAGTCTGTGAAAATAATAAGTTAAAGAAAGTGGGAGCAATTTCGTTTTCGAAGCGAGGCAAAAACGCTTTCCCGCCATATCTAAAGGATGTAAACAAACAGGTCTTTCACGTGGTATTACTCTGCGTGAGGGACTCGGTCGCAGAGCAAGCGTACGCTACTCGCGGTCAAGTTGGAATAAAGAAACCCTTTTTTGTACATCGATAAGCACTACTATGAAGAAGCAGGTTGTTGGCGTCTGCTAATTATAAGATTATTCATAAGAAATTTGACGGAAACCCCAAAAATGGGAGACGGGTGTATGGCAACATCCTGAAAGGAAAGGAAGCAGTGACCTCATTTCCCTTCCACAGACCTCTGAGAGGACACGTGGAGTGGAACAGGAGTAACTGAAGTGTTGAAGAGGTTCGTACGTTTTATTCCTGCAGGTCTCCTCATCCGGTTCCCATTTGAAAAGATATTCAGTATTGTAAAGCAAATCACCAAAAACTCGAGTCAGCCGATGCTGTAGGCTAGTCAAATTCTCTTCGGATAAAAAGTTGAACATTTTTAACGAAGATAAAACAATAGTATTAAAATTTAACAGGATTCTCACAGATCGGTTGTGCGAGAACGAGAAATACCTGTAATACAGATGTGGATTTACATAATGAGCAATTTTTTTATCGTAAAACAAAAACCATTTAGCCGCACTCATATGTAATATATATTATTTGTTTCGAAAGGCTAAAGGATGCAGGTCTTGTTTTTACAGCCTTTCAAATTAAACGAATCAGAAACTCTGGCGGTAATAAACGATGTTTTCAAATTTTCAAAGAGTTTGGAAAAAAAACAAACCGTGTTTTTTATTATGTAAAATGTTTGTTACAATTATGGATAATATTATTGTGATTAATGTGCCACGAGTCCACAAAGCAACCGCGCACAAAAAATGTGAGGACGATTAGAACAGAAATAGTAGTAACTACTCACACGCTGTCTGTATCTGTATGTTCACTGTTCCTTTGTCAAATCCAAGCCGCTGAATGGAGGTGACTGAGTCCAAGCTTCATGACGGTACGTAACGTTGCTGGTGTTGGAACCTACGGTCTCGATCCTTTTTTATACTTCAGTAATTTTTTTTTATTTCAAAAGGACATTAAGCTATATGCAGCAACAAATAATTTTTATGGGGTTTTCTTCTTGGGCAAGTCGGTTCCTGCACAAAGCAGTTCTCGCGAGATCATTACATCCGGACTTTGAAGCAACAGACCACAGCCACCGCCACGGTCTAAGTACCTAGTCCTAGACCGTTGCCCCAGCACCCACCCACACCCATTGCCGCCCCTGCTCCAAATAGCCTTCTTAAATAGTAGGACTAAGTATCTTCCTTTGATACTGGAGTGTTTACTTTCACAATATAAATGGAATTTTTTGGATTATGTCCTACCTACTAGGTAAATTATGTCTGTGTCAAATTTTCTTCTTTATATTCTTTTTAATGGAGAAATAAATGAAAATCGGCTGTATTATGGCATAATCCTGACGTGAATCTTGATTTATATATATATATATATATATATATATATATATATATATATATATATATATATATATATATATATATACATATATATATATATATATATATATATATATACATATATAATGTGTGTGTGTGTGTGTACAGTATATAATATAATGCATCTAGCTACCGCTGGACAATTTTAATATGAGTGGTTTACATTTATTAACACCTTAAATCTGTTTTGAAAAATATTTGAAATTTTTAAAACATGCTAATATCGAAATACAGTACTAGCCACCGGTTCTTAATTCATGCGGCCGAATATATGATGTACGCAATCTCTCTCTCTCTCTCTCTCTCTCTCTCTCTCTCTCTCTCTCTCTCTCTCTCTCTCTCTCTCTCTCTCTCTTGCAAACTTGTCTGCTCAACAAAATAAGTAACATTTCTGGCATGTGAAATGTGTGTGGTTAATCTGTCTGTCAATTGCAAATATTGTACCGTGCATCTGCCCTAAAAGTGTGAATATAAGATAGACTACCCTTGAGGTAGTGAATAAACAAATAGAACAACGAGCTCTTGCGCATACACATTCTCTCCCTCTCTCTCTCTCTCTCTCTCTCTCTCTCTCTCTCTCTCTCTCTCTCTCTCTCTCTCTCTCTCTATATTATATATATATATATATATATATATATATATATATATATATATATATATATATATATATATATATATATATTACAATGGCTCCGTCAGGTGTTGTTTCTTCTTGTTTTGCGAACAACACATGCGTTAAACAGGTTTGAGTGTAGTTTCTTTATTTTTGTTGTATGTTATTACACGTAAACATCTTGTATTCCTGGGCATGCGCACATTTGTTCAATAAAAATGAATCAAAAGATTTTTTTTTTTAAATGTTAATCGTACTTTCTTTCTACTGTTCAAGCAAGAGGAAATGCAAACTGATTTACAACCTGAATTGCCTGCAACAGATCAAGGGTGGATTAAAAATTCTAGGAAGTATTGAAAGAGGAAATATCTTTAAAGAAAATGGCGTTTCGCTTCTTGGAATAGCGCAAAAGACAAGTAGAAAAAAATAGTTTTCACATGCATCCATGCTTTGCAAAATGTTGCAAACTGAGACGCACGTGGTTACGACTAATGAATCTCAGTCCTCCCATGGGGAGGTTACATGACGCCTAAAGTTCAAATCTCTCTCTCTCTCTCTCTCTCTCTCTCTCTCTCTCTCTCTCTCTCTCTCTCTCTCTCTCTGTCAAAACAACGCTTCGGAATCTAGCCTCCACATATGCCCTTACTCGTGGTCATTACCTTCCCTTAGCCCGCAACACAATCCCCACCTCCTAGCGTCTTTCCCTCCTTTTTTTTTCCTACTTTCCTTTCTTCGTTTCCCTTGTCTTGGTCCCTGGCGTTCTCTCTCCCCTCTGTTGCGTCATGTAAGCCCTTTCAAACCCTCGTTCGTCATCCACCCTCGTCACCCCGCCCCTACCACCCACCCGATCCCGTCCTGTTGCGAAATGGCATTTGACCAATATGACCTGCCTGTACAACGTATGGCAATGAACTGAGTTTATTTTTTGTGTTACTCGTCATTTATTTCTTATTTTAAATATTATTTAAGGGTTTTTGTATACATGAGGTTATCATGTGTGTTTAGTCTTCCAATAAAATATTAAAAGTTTGTTGGCCCCCTTAAACCACTAGACGCACGCTAGGATAAAGTGGATAGACGGATGTGTGGAATGGATTCGACACAAGAAATAACTTCCAACCAGGACCATGGGTCCTGCTTTCAACATTCTCTCTCTCTCTCTCTCTCTCTCTCTCTTCGAGGCCCCTTCCCCTTCATCAACGGAGAAGTATTAGTCATTCCGGAAAGCCAATAAGTAACGGTTTCCGCTTGATTCGAAAGCTCGTCTTGCGATGCGACGCAATTTAGAGCGAGGGACGCTAGACGCAGCTCCCTCCCTACCTCCCTTTCACGAAATAGTAAGTTGCGAACAGATATGCAATGCTAATATATATATATATATATATATATATATATATATATATATATATATACTATATATTTTGAAATTCTCTCTCTCTCTCTCTCTCTCTCTCTCTCTCTCTCTCTCTCTCTCTCTCTCTGTGTGTGTGAGTGAGAGCGGTTTCACCTTCTACCTCTCATTCTGTCAATGTGGGCTGCTTACCCCAAGAGTATCTGTCCTTTATTAAATGTTAGGGAGGCCCAGCGGTTTAGGCGTTAGGGTTAAAGGTATTTTTGCAGAAGTTATCCGGAAGAACAAGGGCAGTTATTTTAGTGTCTGTTGGATTTCGTTCTTCAGTCAACTGTCACATATTTAGTACAGGTTTCTTTATATTAGTAAGAGTATTAGCAAAACAAATATAATAACTGTGATTTCCATTTCAGCGTTCTGTGTGTGTATATATATATATGTGTGTGTGTGCGTGTCTGTGTGTGTCTAGTCATAAATGATTATAGATTAATTAGGTTGCTTGTATAGTGTATCAATGAACGTTACTTAAAAATTATTAAGCGTAAACAGCTTTGTATCGAATGATTATTTATTACATCAAAACAACTGTATTTACAGAGAGAGAAACACCAGTGAATTCAGTCCTTATTCAATAGAGATGTTACCCATTTTCAGCCTATGAACTTTTTTTTATTGAAAGAGAACTTTTATGCAATTACTATTATTACAAGAGTTATTATTATTATTTTTATTGACAAACAGTAACGGATACTTGAGAACGAGAGTCCCATTTACCGAACACGTTTTCACCTGCTAAGAAAACGTTTGTAACGACTGATTCATTCGGGAGTGGTTGTAGTGACGTCATGTTCACCTTTCATAAACAGCCAATGAGAGATGTTGCTTCTCCGGTTGTGGAGTGACGCAACGGACGCTGTTAAGGAAATTTGCATATCATTGTCAGAAATAGTAACAGATGTAATCATATTAGTTTTATATATATACATATGTGTGCGTGCCTTTTTGTGTGTGATCGTTATTCATATAAATACGAAACCAAAACAGCTGTTATGACCATATCTTGCCATGTGTATGGATACTCTCTCTCTCTCTCTCTCTCTCTCTCTCTCTCTCTCTCTCTCTCTCTCTCTCTCTCTCTCTCTCTATGTATATATATATATATATATATATATATATATATATATATATATATATATATATATACATATATATATATATATATATATATATATATATGACCTGAAGGCCATTGTACCTCAGACTTCCTAGGTTCTAGATAAGAGGTGGAAATTGCACTCAGGATTATATATATATATATATATATATATATATATATATATATATATATGTGTGTGTGTGTGTGTGTGTGTGTATGTCTATGTATATGTATATATATACTGTACATAATCCTGTGTGCAATCTCCACCTCTTATCTGGAGCCCAAGAAGCCTGAGGTACAATGCCCTTCAGGTAAAAAATTTCGCAGTTGGGTCTTCCAACTCCTGTAATTCGTTTCGTTCTATATTTACATACCTTTACCCTGAGGCTGTGGTTCGCACTCACCAAAGGTACTTTCATCTGTTCGTACCCAGACTCAGGTGTTTGGCGTTAAATGATGCCTTTAATTTTATAGATCAAATAATTATGATAATATCTATTACTACCATTTTATTCTGCTAGCCGAAATCTTCCTAAATTGCTCCTAAGTGATTGAAATCCGTTACAATGAATTGTCGAAGAAGCTCCAAGATGAGTCAGGAATCTGGTAAAGTACTTCTTTGTGGCTCCGAAACAAGTGAGGAGTCGTTTGATGTACATTACATATATTCCCAAAGGAACATGTAGAATATAAGTAAGAATGAGAAGATGTCCTCTCTGACGGTCTGATTCTGGATTTCTACTTCAGGCTTATCATTCTCTTCACAATGACTTGCCGCTTTTGAGCTGGGACTCATACGAATGAAGCTGAGAGCGATAAGAAAGGACGTGACGCTGTACACGTGAAAGTGTAAAAAAGGTATACTAAGAACTTAGGAAATCTTCCAGAACATTTAAGTAGGAAAATGCCAAAGCAGAGGAGGGAGGGAAAGGTGGGAAATGGAAGGAAGGGATGAGGTTATTTTACATTTATAAATGGGTGGATAGCAGATAAGTGGAAGCAGAATAAAAGTACAGATGTAAATGCCATAGATCTCTTGCACTTGACTGTGATTGGTTAAAAATGGAGGGAAAAACCTTTAAGTCAAATTACCTACGTAAATCAAGTAGCTTGTTACATTAGTCTGAGATATAATCATCGGATGGATTAAAAAAAGAATTGTTTCATCAGCTGAATAAAATGAATCGTTGACTCTTTTTACGGGCGACGGTATAAACCAATGATTCTTTCTGAAGCCTTTCTTGTTATTAAGGCAGAAATTCCTCGGATCTTACTAATAATGGTAATGGATGGAGATCAACACAATGTCACATGCAGTAGAAACAAATTTCTACATCACATTCCGATTCAACCAAGGACTTATGAGTGAAAAGCGAGGGATCTACCTATTGGTTCCTAGATTCGATCCCGTGAGGTAATAATATAATAATAATAATCGATCCAGTGAGGTAATAATAATTATAATATTAACGATGCTGGTATAATGGTTAGTAACATGGAATGTCACTCAGATGTCGCGGGTGCACGTCTCCCCCAGGGAGATGAAAAATCACTGGCTCTGTATCATGATCAGTTACTGCTGCAGTGTGGGGTCTGTGGTGGGAGGTTGAAACCAACATTCTTCAGAAGCTTGAATTTCAAGTCAATGGCCCCTGTGTGCTTGTTCCATGTGAATAGGTTTCATCTACTGAAATAATAATAAAAATAATAAATTAAGAAGATGTGACTCCTATTGTCAACATCCTAGTTCAGTGTCAGACAGACTCGAGTCGTTTGCAGGCGAAAGCACTTTCCTCTTTGTTATGAATAAATCATTACATTAAGATTCTTTGTCATCAACCCAACGCTTTTAGTTGGCGATGAATAGTACTGAATAGATAAACGAAGCCAACGAATCCACCATAAAGAGAGATTTGTGAATAACCTTGGATAATCGAGAGAGCCAAGATATTCCCCATAAAACCTGGATACAAAGGAGGCTGGACTAATGAAAGGACCATTCAGACACAAGTTTTATTACCTACCCTCTGGGAGTCGTCGTCCGATGCGTCGTCTCTGTCGGTCTGTTGTTGATTTGTTTGTGCATTCGGCGATCAAGTCATATTTATCATCCAGTCGGTTTATGGCTACGTTCCCACATACATTTAGGAACAGATATCTGAGGCTGGATTCGGTGTATTCACAAAGCGAGATTTCATCACAGTTTAACTTCATTCTCTATATAATATAAACATTCAGTAAAGGATGCGCTTGTTAATACTCAGAAACGTATACTTAAAACGTGAATATATATACCAAGGATGTGTTTACCAACACTTAAAAACATAAATATTTATCAGTGAATATGCTTATTAGTATATCATTAAGAAATAAATATTCATCAGTATATGTTTATTTGAATATCGATGACAAACATGTATTAAAGAGTGTACTTATTAGTGTGTCATAAACGCATGAATATTAATTTCGATGCGGAGTGATACATATGTGAATAATACCAGAGGCCATCGGGATTCCTTAACGGCACGTGTCACTCTTACTGAATCCGTCGCTTCGACCATGATGTTGACTGTCTGGACTGATGACGTCACGTCGACTGGCCTCGGTTTCTGGTGAGGCTTTCCCAGAATTACGTGAACAATATACTTTTCTGTAAAGGAAAACTATTGAGATGGCTATTTGTCTGCCCATCCGCACTTTTTCTGCCCGCACTTAGATCTTAAAAACTACTGAGGCTAGAGGGCTGCAAACTGGTATGTTGATCATGTACCCTCCAGTCATCAAACATACCAAACTGCAGCCCTCTAGCCTAAGTGGTTTTTATCTTATTTAACGTTAAAGTTAGCCATGATCGTGCGTCTGTCACTGTTATACGGAAAACTTGATTGCGCCGAAGAAAATTCAGGCGCATTTTTTACTTGTTAGAGTGAAAACATTCCGTGATTAAATAAATTTCTTTCTTGATAATCATAAATAATATCGTCATTCATTTTTCACTGGCTATCTCAGGGTGATAAAAAGATCGTATTTTCAGTACAGCATTTTTAGATGCTGAGTTATGATCCTAGTGTATGTTTAAAAATCAACTCGTGATTATACAGTTGATTAAAAATCAGCTCTTTATTAAACGAATTAAGAGTCAGAATGTCATCACAGTGATGAGTAATAAATATAACTGTGGCTTTACTCCCAAGGATTTCGTCAATAAAAACTGGATTATTTTAAACGAATATGAATTCCAAAGTCATTTCAATACACTTGATTCGTCTGTGTATCCGGGGAACCACGCTCTACTACATGTTAATGTATCCT